>NC_084757.1:18265082-18577420 GCF_033978785.1 Entelurus aequoreus
TTAAACTGAAAATCTGGGGAATTAATCAAAGTTAATGACATTGTTTTGCTGTTTCAGGACAAGGATTATGTCATTAAGAGAGGTTGTGTACTGTGTGACCATATACTGTATTTTTGTGCAATTGCCTCAAATGAGTACTAATTGTGCTGAAAAATGGTTTATTTTACTCTCCAGTGCTGTGCGGCGCCCCTCCTCAAGTGGACAACGCCTTCCTGATCGGTCGCAAGCGTACCCACTACGACATTCACTCCACGGTGCGCTACCAGTGTGCCAACGGCTTCCAGCAACGCCACGTACCCACGGCTAAGTGTCGCGCCAACGGCAAGTGGGACAAGCCGAAAATCATCTGCACAAAGTGTGAGTTTTAGGGGATTTCAAAACTTATATTAAGGTACCAGATGGAAAAACACGTTGACTTTATATGCTGAATTGTTTCATTGTATCCATGATTAAACCCTATCCAATTGCACAAAACCCAAAACCAGTTAAGTTGGCACGTTGTGTATATCGTAAATAAAAACCAGTGTTGGGACTAACGCCGTTACTTTCGGCGGTAAATAGTAATCTAAGGCGTTATTTTTTATATTCAGTAACTCAGTTACTGTTACTACATGATGCGTTACTGCGTTATTTTACGTAATTTTTTTATGTGGTATCAGCTAGGAACTGAGAAGATCTGAGTGTTTTATTGGAGCACTGCAGAAGAGGCGCGCTCTGTGTGTGTGTGTGTGGGAGGGGGCGTGTCTGTGTTTACTAACAAGACATGGCGAAGCCGAGTTTCTTAACATGGAGATATTCTCACTACTTTTCTTTTGTCGACCACAAAAAAAAGAGCATTTTAGTTAAATGTAAGTTGTGTCTTGGATCAAAGATCCTACACTAGCAATTCAAATCTACAAAAGCAACATGCTTCGACGAAGCTAGTAAAGAGAGACACACTTCACCTCCTAAGCAACAGCGGCTGGATTTTAACGAGGCACTGCTAGCCAGGACAACATTGATAGAGCCATTGCAGCGTGTGTGCTAGGAGACATGCAGGCTATTTCTACAGTGAAGTCACCCGCTTTCAGGCAGCTAATTAGCATGATACCGGGCATCAAATGGCACCTGGACAGTGAGTACATAAACATGGAAAGCGAGCTAAAGAAAACACTCCAAACTCTGCCTCTGCTCATCATTCAGCACTGAAGGTACACACACTCTGTCAATTCTCTTATATACTGTTGCTCTTTCATTCTAGACTTCTAGAGTGTTTGATTATCACATCACTCTAAATGTATAGACTATAAAGTTCACAAACTTAAAGAGGGATCCTAGTGGGCCAGGCCAATCTTTCCTTATCTCTAAACTAAAACTGGGGAAATGTGTAGAGTGTTCTGGGCTTCAGACATGATTTTATTTCAGAATTCCTTGAGAGAAAAAAACGCCTGGTTAGGCTTTGTGTATGTAGTGTGTGCCTTCCTTGGTTTACAGCTATGTTGTTATTATGCTGTTTGTTACTTATGTATGTTATGTTGCAGCTTTTTAAAATAGTTGTGTCAATTTGTTCTGGCCTGAAACAAATTGTCCCTTTGAAACATATCTTTGTCTTTGTGTGTTGTATGTAGACCACATTGCTTAGCAGAGTTCAGTGATGCAAATGCATGTCAAGTTGATCAACAGATTGTATTATTCTCCAGTGCAATAACAGTACTGAAATGAAGGCTAAAAGGGCATTAAAGGGGGCCTTAAAAAAATAAAAATAAAAATATATAAGTAACTAAATAGTTACTTTTCAAAGTAACGCATTACTTTTTGTTGTAAGTAACTAAATTAGTAACTGAGTTACTTTTGAAATAAAGTAACTAGTAACTGTAACTAGTTACTGGTTTTCAGTAACTAACCCAACACTGATAAAAACAGAATACAATGATTTGCAAATCCTTTTCAACCTATATTCAATTGAAGAGACTGCAAAGACAAGATATTTAAAGTTCGAACTGAGAAACTTCATTTTTTTTGTAATAAATCATTAACTTAGAATTTATTGGCAGCAACACATTGCAAACAAGTTGTCACAGGGGCCTTTTTACCACTGTGTTACATGCCCTTTCCTTTTAACAACACTCAGTAAACGTTTGGGAACTGAGGAGACCAATGTTGGTTTTCGACCTCACGTGCAGTGATTTCTCCAGATTCTCTGAACCTTTTGATGATGATATTACGGACCGTAGATGGTGATTTCCATGAATTCCTTGCAATAGCTCGTTGAGAAATGTTGTTCTTAAACCGTTCAACATTTTGCTCACGCATTTGTTCATAAAGTTGTGACCCTCGCCCCATCCTTGTTTGTGAATGAAGCTGCTTTGATACGCAATCATGGCACCCACCTGTTCTCAATTAGCCTGTTCACCTGTGGGATGTTCCAAATAAGTGTTTGATGAGCATTTCTCAACTTTCTCAGTCTTTTTTGCCACTTGTGCCAGCTTTTTTGAAACATGTTGCAAGCATCAAATTCCAAATGAGCTAATATTTGCAAAAAATAACATTTCTCTGTTCGAACTTTAAATATCTTGTCTTTGCAGTCTATTCAATTGAATATAAGTTGAAAAGGATTTGCAAATCATGGTATTCGATTTAAACAACGTGCCAACTTCACTGGTTTGGGGTTTTGAATTTCCAATCCGCAAAGCATGTGAAAATACCCTCTAAACATGCTCAAGATGCCACAATTTCAGACGGCCATTTTAAAAATTCCGCTTAAAATGTTTTCAGCAATTTCCATAGATTTGGGGTTGGATGACATCACGGTGGGAACTTTTCTCCTCTCTGCCCATATCAGCAGATCAGTCGTACAGGAAATACGCAAAAATTGGAAATAGATGTATAAATGTTTATAATTCACAATCCTTATGCAGGACAAGAACACATGTCTTTTTTTATGCATCTAAAATCGTAAATATATATATATATTTCTAAAAAGTCAGCTAACAATTGAGTCAACTGAAAACCGAGCCAACACTAAGCCATTATTGTGTAAATATCTTACAACACAAGTGGGTTGCCAGATAATTGTCTACTCTAATCATGGTTTGAGGCTGTGTGAGTGCTGCCAGCACTCATGAGTTCCAACATGTACTGTGACATTCTGAACCAGAAACTAGGTCGCATGCCAGTTTTCTAACATGATAAGAGGCCAAACACACCTCCAAGATTTAAAATGTCATGCTGGGGAAGCTGATTGTGATTGTATTGGAGTGGCCCAGAAGGTCTCCAGTGATGTCATCATGGAACATTCTGTAGTGTACTGACTTTTTGGTGCCAGCTAATTATGTGTTGACTGAGTGGAAAGTAACCACGCTGTACATTGACTACTCTAAAGCAGTGGTCCTCAACCACCGGGCCACGGCCCGGTACCAGTCCGCGGACCGATTGGTACCGGGCCGCACAAGAAATTAAAAAAAAAAAAAAAAAAAATTTGTTTATATTTTTTTTTTATGAAATCAACATAAAAAACACAATATATACATTATATATCAATATAGATCAATACAGTCTGCAGGGATACAGTCCGTAAGCACACATGATTGTATTTATTTATGTAAAAAAATATATATATATATATTTTTTTTTTTTTAAATACTATATAAATAATTTTAAGTACACTTCATTCATTAACGGTGTTACAAAAAAGATCAGTTAGAATAATACATAATGTTGGATATAGAGAACATACAAACCCTTTATTTATTGAATCAAAAATACTGAAATTCCACGACATAGTGAATTTGCAAACAGCTAAAATTATGCACAAAGCAAACTATAACCTGCTACCCAAGAATATACAACAATTCTTCTCAAAAAAAGAGGAGAAATATAATCTTAGAGAAAAACGTAATTTAAAACATTTGTTTGCACGTACAACACTTAAGACCTTCAGTATATCAGTATGTGGAATTAAATTATGGAATGGATTAAGCAAAGCAATCAAACAATGTACTAATATGATACACTTCAAGAAACTCTTCAAACTTAAAGTGTTTACAAAGTACAAAGAAGAAGAACCATGACAAACATTCTCAATTTATTTCATCCATCCATTCATTCATTCTTAAAGTAATCTTACTTATCTCATCACATGAAATATGACTTACTTCACCAATTATTATTATTCAATTCTTACTATTATTTATTTATTTATTTTTATTGTGATTACTTATGGAGTTTATTGTGAAAAAATTGTGAACAGGAAGTGAACAAAAAGTTTTGCAACTGTTATGTAAAGAAAAGGGGTAGGATTAAATAAGCTCTGCTTCTTCCTACTCCTTTTCGAACATGTTGAAAAGAAACTGGAAATTGTGATGTATCATGTTGTATGCTTGCATGTTTGAAATAAACTCAAACTCAAACTCAAACTCAAACACCTGTACCGGGATACCAATCTTTTTCATATGCCAGCCCTGCCATTCAGAATGGGCCGGATCATTGTAATTGTTTGTTTGCAATCTGTTGTCAAGGTTCGATATGCTTCCTGTGCACTTCCCTGCTGCACTCGTCCTAAGTGTTTGAGAACTAAATACATTTCTTACCTGTACTGTACGTCGTCTGCTGTTTTCCGCATCTTGGGGCCACAACTACCGCGATCATAAGGGACGGCATGGCGAAGTTGGTAGAGTGGCCGTGCCAGCAATCGGAGGGTTGCTGGTTACTGGGGTTCAATCCCCACCTTCTACCATCCTAGTCACATTCATTGTGTCCTTGGGCAAGACACTTCACCCTTGCTCCTGATGGGTGCTGGTTAGGGCCTTGCATGGCAGCTCCCGCCATCAGTGTGTGAACGTGTGTGTGAATGGGTGAATGTGGAAATACTGTCAAAGTGCTTTGAGTACCTTGAAGGTAGAAAAGCGCTATACAAGTATAACCCATTTATTGATAGAGTGTCCGCCCTGAGATCGGTAGGTTGTGAGTTCAAACCCCGGCCGAGTCATACCAAAGACTATAAAAATGGGACCCATTACCTCCCTGCTTGGCACTCAGCACCAAGGGTTGGAATTGGGGGTTAAATCACCAAAAATGATTCCCGGGCGTGGCACCGCTGCTGCCCACTGCTCCCCTCACCTCCCAGGGGGTGAACAAGGGGATGGGTCAAATGCAGAGGACAAATTTCACCACACCTAGTGTGTGTGTGACAATCATTGGTACTTTAACTTAACTTAACTTGAACGCAGGTAAAACAAAAAAAATGGTGTGCAGGTGGGAAGTGTGCAAAGTAAAACATCCTGGTTGGCACCAGGAAGAGGCGTGTCCTGAGTGCCAAATCAGACCAGGGGAGTGGTAGTAAATGGAGGCAAACAGGAAGTGGAACAAAAAAAAGGGTGCTGGACAGGAAATTATACAAAATACAAGAAACTAATGATAACTATCCTCTGAGATCATGACAAATATTGTTATAATTTAGTATTTATTTATTTGTTTAAAACAATTGTGTGGATTGTTCCAGATTTTTTTTACTGTTTATTGTCTGTAAAATGTAAGATTTGTTACTTGAATATTAGAATGTTTTGTTCAGTTTTTTTATAGAGTCCTTAGCTTGAAATCTTTGAAATGTAAAGAAATAATTTGCCATTTGGCAGGATTTTGTTGTTGTTTTTAATTGGCAAGAGAAATAACAAGGCTATCTTTGGAAAATGTTTTCTCCTAACAACATATGGTGCCCAAAAATGTTGCGAAGCAGCTGTCATATAGGATATGGTAACTACTGTGTGGTAGTTATTATTGTTACCTTTTAAAGTCTAAAAAGTTGAAACAATTGTTCATTTCATGACAAGACACGCCAAGACTCACTTTTTTCAAAGATTATTATTATGAGCTTTCAAATAAACATTATTTTTGTCCCAAATATATTTTTTTACCCTTTATATTGTGTCTGTTTTCAGGTAACCTTTCAGTTTAATTATTGAGGCTGCTCTTCAAAGGATAGATAAAGGCTGCATTAATATTCAACTGGAATAACTTTCACCGATGGGGACAAAATTAATGGCGCCTTCGTCTAGAAGTGAATTAGATTCTTTATCTTTGGACTGAGTTGCTTTTGTTTTTTTTTAATATTGTTCTTATCGTTCACTGCAGACAATAATTTATTTTTTCCCAGAATAGGAAAAGAGTTCATTTAACAGTACAGCCCAGAAACAAGCTTATGGGTAGCTGGCATTACTGAATATAATATAGGGATTGTAATATTTATCTAATACTCAGTGTAGTGGAAAGTATTCTTGACATCATCGCTTTTCAATCCTCAACATTAGTTTGAATTGTGATTCTTATTTAATATGATTCTGAATTAATTGACATTGTCTAAGAATTTATCTTTAAATACATTTTCAGGCCATCTCTGGGCTTACTTGTGTCAATACTCCATAAATCAGCAGCCAAAGGAGGAGTTTTTGTAACCTGCAATCTATTTTGAAAAGTTTTATTGTAATTGATATACCAAATAGTGTTGCCAGAATCGGTTTGAATGATGAATTGACTTTAAATCGAATAGGCACCGTTGTAAGATTCACTTCCCTACATTAGAATATTAAATACTAAATATATAATATAATAATGTTAAATATTTTAATTACCTTTTTTGTTTGTATTATCATATGATTTTGCCCAGCCAAAAAACAACATATTTACAAGAATAATGCAACCTATTATAATATGTATATACTGTACATTTCATTGCATTTTTAAATTTACAAAACCCAAAACCAGTGATGTTGGCACGTTGTGTAAATTGTAAATAAAAACAGAACACAATGATTTACTAATCCTTTTAGACTTATATTTAATTGAAAAGACAAAATATTTAATGTTGGAACTGAGAAACGTAATTTTTTTGGGCTAATAATCATTAACTTAGAATTTAATGGCAGCAACACATTGCAAAAAAGTTGGCACAGGGGCATTTTTACCACTGTGTTTCATGGCCTTTCCTTTTAACAACCCTCAGTAAACGTTTGGGAACTGAGGAGAGCAATTTTTTAAGCTTTTCAGGTGGAATTCTTTCCCATTCTTGCTTGATGTACAGCTTAAGTTGTTCAACAGTCTTTGTGGTATTTTAGGCTTCATAATTGCACCGCACATTTTCAATGGGAGACACGTCCGGATTACAGGCAGGCCAGTCTAGTACCTGCACTATTTTACTACGAAGCCACGCTGTTGTAACACGTGCAGAATGTGGCTTGGCACTATCTTGCTGAAATAAGCAGGGGCATCCATGAAAAAGACGTTGCTTGGATGGCAACATATGTTGTTTCAAAACCCGTGTCTATCTTTCAGCATTCATGGTGCCTTCACAGATGTGTAAGTTACCCATGTCTTGGGCACTAATACACCCCCATACCATCACAGATGATGGCTTTTGAACTTTGCACCTATAACAGTCCGGATGGTTCTTTTCCTCAGTTCGTCCACAGTTTCCAAAAACAATTTTAAATGTGGAACACTTTTCCACTTTGCATCAGTCCATCTCAGATGAGTTTGGTCCTAGCGAAGCCGGCGGCGTTTGTGGGTGTTGTTGATAAATGGCTTTCGCTTTGCATAGTAGAGTTCAAACTTGCACCTACAGATGTAACGACGAACTATAATTACTGACAGTGGTTTTCTGAAATGTTCCTAAGCGCATGTGGTGATATCCTTTACACATTGATGTCACTTTTTGATGCAGTACCGCCTGAGAGATCGAAGTTCACAGCCTTGCCGCTTACGGGCAGTGATTTCTCCAGATTCTTTAAAACTTTTGATGATATTACGGACCGTAGGTGGTGCAATCCCTAAATTCCTTGCAATAGCTTGTTGAGAAATGTTGTTCTTAAACTGTTGGACAATTTGCTCACACATTTGTTCACAAAGTGGTGACCCTCGCCCCATCCTTGTTTGTGAATGACTGAGCATTTCATGCCTGTTCACCTGTGGGATGTTCCAAATAAGTGTTTGATGAGCATTCCTCAACTTTCTCAGTCTTTTTTGCCACTTTTGGCAGCTTTTTTGAAACATGTTGCAGGCATCATATTCCAAATGAGCTAATATTTGCAAAAATTAACAACGTTTTCCAGTTCGAACAATAAATATATTGTCTTTGCCGTCTATTCAATTAAATATAAGTTGAAAAGGATTTGCAAATCATTGTATTCTGTTTTTATTAACCATTTAAACAATGTGCCGACTTCACTGGTTTTGGGGTTTGTACAACAGGGAATCATTTTAACAGAAATAATATGTTCCAGTGTCAAACTGTCACCATCAAAACCTCACCATTGGCTTTGCAGTCTATAATTTTATAAGATGAATCAAAAAATGCCTCACAGGTACTTGAAGTTGCTAAAAGTAACTTCTTCTTAACTGTCATAAAGCGCAAAAAATAGAATAACCAAAATGAATAGTCACGTAGAAACAATCCAACTGTCACAATGACACTGAGATCGGTAGGTTGGAGTTCAAATCCCAGCCGAGTCATACCAAAGACTATAAAAATGGGACCCATAACCTCCCTGCTTGGCACTCAGCAACAAAGGGTTGGAGTTGGGGGTTAAATCACCAAAATGATTCCCGGGCGCGGCGCCGCTGCTGCCCACTGCTCCCCAAGGGGATGGGACAAATGCAGAGGACAAATTTCACCACATCTAGTGTGTGTGTGACAATCATTGGTACTTTAATCTTAATCTTAATCTTAATGAAGACATAAAGGGGAGTCGATTACTTTTTAGCAGTCTTAATTATGACATGTAAATGTAAAAATAAGTTAACCAGGTGGTAGAACAATAAAAACATTCTGGATTTGAATGGTACTGTCAGGTTCAAACACTGATGACATCTATTAAACAAGACAAGAAGCAAGGAATTACACAGAGACAGAATTCAATTTAGCTCAATTGAGGAGAAACACATAGACAAGGGCACAGTGGTCATGGTAACCCACGCTCTGACGAAAGATTGTACGCCTCCTCTTTTATTTGGACTTTCCCTGATTACATGGCAACAGCTGTTTCTAATGGGAGAGGAGGGTCGTAAACAGCCGTCGCCCTTATCACAAAACAGTTCAAAGAAAGGGTGCCTGTAGGGCCCTGCTTCCTCTCCGCTTTGTAGATCTCGGGTCAAGACAAAATATTCCTCTAGGTTACAATACATCAAAGAAACCAACACCTTCATGTCGCTTCCCATCCTACACAGTGGAGTTTTACAAGCCTTTTGAGTGGTAAGATCAAAGACAGCTTTTGTGTGCTCGCCGGGAACTCATTGAAACACAACATTTTGTGATAACTTCGATACAATTATTCTGACAGGTACTTTATCAAAGATGGAATTGTATTGACCTGGGTCCTCCCTCCACCAGCTCGACGGGCCCACCGATACCGGCGCCACCACCACCGGAACCAGCACCAGCACCAGCACAAGGGCAGACGGGAGCGCAGGAAGCACAAGCGACACGGCCACCGAGACGGAGGTCACCACCACGACCAAAACCAAGGCCAAGTCTGAACCAAAACAAAATCGCCTCCCTTTCCCTCCTATTCCTCTTTTCCTATTTATTACTCCTCCCACCTTTCCCTCATAAAGTCATGTCCTACCTTTTGGCTCCGCCCCCTTGTATCATAGTCAATTCCGAGGCCTGCCAAACTGTTGCCAGGCACCACCGGGACAATAGCAATCCCTTTGTATCTCTTTTTACTTTTATTTTCTTGTCTTGTGTGTCTTGACCCCAACTTCCTAAAATGACTCTTGTTTTTAAAAACTTTTTGTTTCCGGGCTTTGACGGAGAAGGTTCTAGTTTTATTGTTTGCTGTTGTCTTGTCTTGCGTACTTTTACTTCTCGTTTAGGTCCGCCGTTCAGAACTGGCTTTGTTTTTTCCATTTTGCAGCGGTGTTGACATGTAAACAACACTTCGTCACCTCAGCCTGTAAGAAGCTCCCACTGGCAGGAAGCAATAACCAGAATGAGACGTGTGGAATGGTACTGTGGGGTTCAAACACTGATGACATCTATTAAACAAGACAAGAAGCAAGGAATTACACCCTGACAAAGTGTCCACAAGTCAGCAGTTCCCACTGAACTGTGGATGGCTGGAAAAGTGTTTGTTACTTTTTGCTGACATCATTTTATCATCTGCTCATAATATAATGCAAGTCATCTTCTTTCAAGAGTCTTTTGGAATTAATTTTACATGGAAAATAGCGAAAAAACATAAGTTAATTCAAGAAAAAAGCTCTTGGTTCTTAGAATTTATTAATTATTGTGGTTTTGTAGCAATATTACTCCTTTTATTTTAAGAAACTTTTTTCCTGTAATATTGCAGCTTTATTCTCAATTTGTTATCATTCCCACACAATTATCAGTTTTTATTTTGTTTTAAAAGCTTGTAATATTGCTTATTTATTGTCATAATATTGAGGCTTTTATCGTATTGTTAAACTTTATTCTCATTGAATAAAATATCCATACAAAATGTATTGAGTTCTTTTCTTGTAACTTTTTTTTCTTTTCACAAAATGTCCATACAAATATTTAGAAAAAAAATCATGTTTAATTTCTATACCAGTGGCTCTCAAGTACCACCTCAGAATATACTCGGCTCTCCAAGCACCACCACAATGACCGTCATCAAAATACAGTAGCGTAGTAGGTATAAGTGTTCACTAAAAACAAGGCAGAGGTTTTATTCATCTATTTTTGCCCACTGTAATATTACACACAGTTTGAACAGTAACACCGTATTTGACTGGAGAAAAATAAAACACTGTACTTTAATCAAGTGATTCTTTGACATACTACTAGATGGAGTCATATCACTTTTTATAGTACTGTGAGTTTTTATAGAAAAAAATCTGATTTTACTTTTCATCCAATTCTAACTTTTTTCATGTAATATTACAACTTTAATGCCGTAAATTTGTAAAAACAAGAAAATCCTTGCAGAATAGAATAGAAGAATGGACTTTATTGTCATTATATTTGCATATAACGAGATTAAGGACTCCAATTTAAGGTGCGGTAGTGGGAACAAATATGGGATAAAAATAAATTACACAAGAGGTAATAAAGATAAAACTAAGAATTTAAATAAACAGACTCATATCCAATAAAAATAATAAGCAATCCTGTACAATATACAAAACACTATACAAATACAAAATACTGTACAATATACAGAACAAGACAAGAGTACCGGAGTAATAAATAACAAGCAGTGTCGGATGTATTGCACTCGAAGGGTAATATTGCACAGTAGGGTATTAGGGTAGGATACTGTATAGGGGTGAATTATTTTATTATAAGTTAGAGTTCAGTAAGGGACTAGCGGTAGGAAATGGATGGATGGATGTTCATGTTTTTTAATTTTATTAATATTACATTACACTTATGAATCATGAGTTTTTTTCTCACAAAAATGTTATTCGTCACTGACTTCTGCCTTTTTTTCTTGTTATATTTCTGTTTATTCTTCGGCAACATCAACATTTTTTGTTATATTGTTATATGGCCACGTTATTTGCATGAATTGTAATTTTCTTCCCTCACAAATTACCCTAACATCATCTTGTAATATTCCAATTGTATTCTCTTAAAATGTTTTTCAATCAACATTTCGACTATATTTTAGCAAAATAGGAATACAAATAGGGTCATGTTTGTATTTTTTTTCAGCAAATATTTTTAATAGTTCATAATATGATTCTATGTATACAATATTATGAGCTTTTTCTTGCAAAATGACAACTATCTGGCCCTTTTTTTCTTGTAGTATTCTTGTAAAACTTCCATTTGATTATTTAGCAACAAGACACATCATGATATTAGGATGGGGTTTTTTTTTTCCAATATAATCGTGTGAATGCTATGGAGCATTCACACAATTATATAGTTTTGTACACCTAAATTCATCTATTTTGTACCTGCTCAGTGGCCTAGTGGTTAGATCAGGGGTGTCAAGCTCAAATACAGAGTGGGCCAAAATTTAAAACTGAAGAAAGCCGCGGGCCAAGGTTGAACAAATCAATCTTTTAATAGGGACCCAAACAAGTTTTGCATTGAATATTGGACAAGCAAGGCTTATATAACTTTATAGTGACATGCAAAATCGAGTTTCAAATAATAATAATAATAATTAAAAAATATCAATGGCATATCAAATACAATTTCAATAAAAATGTAATGCCTCTTTTCTATTTGCAGCCTTCTGAGGTAAATATCAACATTAACTTTTTCCACAGGCTAATACATTTGAAAATAAAATAACAATGAATTAACCAACCATTCAGGACTTTAAACTGCTCAGTTTGCAACACACTGATCTAATCTGATGTGCCCAAGCCAGATACCTGCCATCTTTTCCTGGATTCTAGTTCATTAATGTCGGGGCTCAGGCTTTGAGCTGAGGCAACCTTCATTATCGAATGAAGGTGTTCATCAGTCAGACGTATCCTGTGAGACGTTTTCGTCATCTTCATTGAGGAGAAAAGTTGTTCACATAGATAAGTGCTGCCGAACATGGAGCAGTTGGAGCAGCTTGGGTGCGGAGCTGAGGCATTGTGTCAGGGATGAATTGTGGAAAGTGTGCGGCGCCAACAGCATCATACTTTGACTTCAGCGTGTCATCACACTGGAGTTCAATCAGCTTCATTTGGAGGTTAATTGGTGCTTTTTCCACATCAACTGCGAAGGGATTACTAAGTAGTTCAAATCTACATTTCTGACCATCAAAGTCGCCAAATCGCCGTCTTAACTCAGCGCCAAGTACGCTGAGTTTTTCAGCAAACTGTGCGCACACAGCGCATACTTGCCAACCTTCCCGAATTTCCCGGGAATTGCCCCTCCCGAAAATCCATTCTCTCGTAGTCCACCCGGACCACAGTCTTGGGAGCGTGCCTTAAAGGCCCTGCCTTTAACGTCCTCTACGAGCTGTCGTCACGTCCGCTTTTCATCCATTCTAACAACATGCCGGCCCAGTCACAAGAAATGTGCGGCTTCTGTACGCACACAAACGAGAATGCAAGGCATACTTGATCAACAACCATACAGGTCACACTGAGGGTGGACGTATAAACAAGTTTATCACTGTTACAAATATACGCCACACTGTGAACCCACACCAAACAAGAATGACAAACGCATCTCGGGAGAACATCCGCATCGTAACACAACATAAACACAACAGAACAAATACCCAAAACCCTTTGCAGCACTAACTCTTCCGGGACGCTACAAAATACACCCCCCGCAACCCCCTACCCCCTACCACCTTCCCCCCACCCCACACACACACACACATACACCCACACACCTTGTAGTGTCCCGGAAGAGTTAGTGCTGCAAAGGGTTCTGGGTATTTGTTCTGTTGTGTTTATGTTGTGTTACGGTGCGGATGTTCTCCCAAAATGTGTTTGTCATTCTTGTTTGGTGTGGGTTCACAGTGTGGCGCATATTTGTAACAGTGTTAAAGTTGTTTATATGTCCACCTTCAGTGTGGCCTGTATGGCTGTTGATCAAGTGTGCTTGCATTCACTTGTATTGGTGCGTGCAGAAGCCGCACATATCATGTGACTGGGCCAGCACGTCGTTGGCCAATTTTGGCCCGCGGGCCAGAGTTCGACACCCATGGGTTAGAGTGTCCGCCCTGAGATCGGTAGGTTGTGAGTTCAAATCCCGGCCGAGTCATACCAAAGACTATAAAAATGGGACCCATTACCTCCCTGCTTGGCACTCATCATCAATTGGAGTTGGAATTGGGAGTTAAATCACCAAAAATTATTCCCGGGCGTGGCCACCGCTGCTGCTCACTGCTCCCCTCACCTCCCAGGGGGTGATCAAGGGTGATGGGTCAAATGCAGAGGACAAATTTCACCACACCTAGTGTGCGTGTGACAGTCATTGTTACTTTAACTTTAACTTATTTAATATTATTCAACAACTTCAATTTCTACCTGCCACATTTTTCCCCCGATTCAAATCGTTCCAACTTCAAACTGTTCAGCCTATTCAGGAATCGCGGGCTTTCCCTTGACAAATTCCAAAAATTCCCAGATTTATCAGAATTCCAGGTTTTCTGGGACATTTTTCCCCTTCAAAATGAATTGGCCATTTTTCAAACTTCCACCATTTCCAAATTTTTCAACCGATGCAAACTATTCCACCTTGAACAAATTTCACTCATCCTGTATATTCAAACTATTCCCAAAAAAATTCCAGGAATTCCCAGAATTCCCTTTTTTTCAAACCCTTTTTTGACCCTTTTTTGCTGGCGACTACTCCGTCCACATTTTTCAACCCACCATTTTTCTTAATCAACAAAGTTGTTTTTGAACTGGAAAATTCCCAGTTTTTCCCGAAATTCCAGGAATTCCGTAATACCATTTATCAATTCAAAATGTTACTACTTCAACATTTCTCGACCCATTTAAAAAAATCCAACACCAACCATTTCAACTCATTCAGAACATTCACATGTTTTAGTATTTTCCCAAAAATTCCGGCTTTTCCCGAAATTCCCAAATTTTCATGAAATTCCCTTTGAAATGAATGGGACATTTTTCAAAGTTCCACAACGCCCACATTTTTTATCCGATTCAAACCGTTTTAACTTCAAAATATTTATCCTGTTCAGGAATTGTGTGCTCCCTTTCAACAATTATAAAAAAAACATTCCCAGATTTCCTAAAATTCCCAGTATTTAGGGACGTTTTCACCATTCAAAAGGAATTATCAATTTTTCAAACTTCCACCATTTCCACATTTTTCAACCGATTCAAAGCATTCCACCTTAAACATATTTCACTCATGCTGACATTTAAACTATAATTTTTTTAAGTCAAAAAAAATTCCAGGAATTCCCAGGAATTCCCAAGAATTCCCATTTTTTCAAACCCTTTTTTGACCCTTTTTTCTGGCGATGACTCCTTCCACATTTTTCAACCCACTTCAACCATTTCACTGTCCTAACATTCCTCGCCGGATAGTCGAACCTCGGATTCAGGAGGAACAGTGTGGTTTTCGTTCTGGTCGTGGAACTGTGGACCAGCTCTATACTCTCGGCAGGGTCCTTGAGGGTGCATGGGAGTTTGCCCAACCAGTCTACATGTGCTTTGTGGACTTGGAGAAGGCATTCGACCGTGTCCCTTGGGAAGTCCTGTGGGGAGTGCTCAGAGAGTATGGGAACGGACTGTCTTATTGTGGCGGTCCGCTCCCTGTGTGATCAGTGTCAGAGCTTGGTCCGCATTGCCGGCAGTAAGTCGGACACGTTTCCAGTGAGGGTTGGACTCCGCCAAGGCTGCCCTTTGTCACCGATTCTGTTCATAACCTTTATGGACAGAATTTCTAGGCGCAGTCAAGGCGTTGAGGGTATCTGGTTTGGTGGCTGCAGGATTAGGTCTCTGCTGCTAGCAGATGATGTGGTCCTGATGGCTTCATCTGGCCAGGATCTTCAGCTCTCACTGTATCGGTTCGCAGCCGAGTGTGAAGCGACTGGGATGAGAATCAGCACCTCCAAGTCCGAGTTCATGGTTCTCGCCCGGAAAAGGGTGGAGTGCTCCGGGTTGGGGAGGAGATCTTGCCCCAAGTGGAGGAGTTCAAGTACCTCGGAGTCTTGTTCACGAGTGAGGGAAGAGTGGATCGTGAGATCGACAGGCGGATCGGTGTGGCGTCTTCAGTAATGCGGACGCTGTATCGATCCGTTGTGGTGAAGAAGGAGCTGAGCCGGAAGGCAAAGCTCTCGATATACCGGTCGATCTACGTTCCTATCCTCACCTATGGTCATGAGCTTTGGGTTATGACCGAAAGGACAAGATCACGGGTACAAGCGGCCGAAATGAGTTACCTCCGCCGGGTGGTGGGTCTCTCCCTTAGAGATAGGGTGAGAAGCTCTGTCATCCGGGGGGAGCTCAAAGTAAAGCCGCTGCTCCTCCACATCGAGAGGAGCCAGATGAGGTGGTTCGGGCATCTGGTCAGGATGCCACCCGAACGCCTTCCTAGGGAGGTGTTTCGGGCACGTCTGACCGGTAGGAGGCCACGGGGAAGACCCAGGACACGTTGGGAAGACTATCTCTCCCGGCTGGCCTGGGAACGCCTCGGGATCCCCCGGGAGGAGCTGGACGAAGTGGCTGGGGAGAGGGAAGTCTGGGCTTCCCTGCTTAGGCTGCTGCCCCCGCGAACCGACCTCGGATAAGCGGAAGAAGATGGACGGATGGATGGATGGAACATTTCTCTTAATCAGGACAAAAAACAAAGTTGTTTTTCCAACTGCAAAAATTCTCGGTTTTCCAGGAATTCCGTAATGCCATTTCTCAATTCAAAATGTTACTACTTCAACATTTCTCGATCCATTTAAAAAAAATCCCACACCAACCATTTAAACTCATTCAGAACAGTCACATGTTTTAAACATTTTCTAAAAAATTCCCGCTTTTCTCGAAATTTCCATGAAATTCCCATTGAAATGAGTGGGACATTTTTCAAAGTTCCACAACTCCCACGTTTTTAATCCGATTCAAACCGTTCCAACTTCAAAATATTTATCATGTTCAGGAATTGTGTGCTCCCTTTCAACAATTATAAAACACATTCCCAGATTTCCTTAAATTCCCAGTATTTAGGGACATTTTCACCATTCAAAATGAATTATCCATTTTTCAAACTTCCACCATTTCCACATTTTTCAACCGATTCAAACCATTCCACCGTCAACACATTTCACTTACCTTAACATTCAAACTATAATTTTTTTTTTAGTTAAAAAAATTCCAGGAATTCCCAACAATTCCCGTTTTTTTAAAACCCCTTTTTGATCGTTTTTTCTGGCGACGACTCCTTCCACATTTTTCAACCCACTTCAACCGTTCCACTGTCCTAACATTCCTCTTAACCAGGACTAAAAACAAAGTTGTTTTTCGAACTGGAAAAATGTCCGTTTTTTTCAGGAATTCCGTAATACCATTTCTCAATTCCAAATTACTACTTCAACATTTCTCGACCCATTTAAAAAAAGTCCCACACCAACCGTTTCTACTCATTCAGAACACATGTTTTAACATTTTCCAAAAAATTCCCGCTTTTCCCCAAATTTCCATGAAATTCCCATTGAAATGAGTGGGACATTTTTCAAAGTTCCACAACCCCCACGTTTTTTATCCGATTCAAACCGTTTCAACTTCAAAATATTTATTATGTTCAGGAATTGTGTGCTCCCTTTCAACAATTATAAAAAACATTCCCAGATTTCCTAAAATTCCCAGTATTTAGGGACATTTTCCCCATTCAAAATGAATAATCCATTTTTCCAACTTCCACCATTTCCACATTTTTCAACCGATTCAAACCATTCCACCTTCAACATATATCACTCATCTTGACATTCAAACTATCATTTTTAAGTTAAAAAAAATTCCAGGAATTCCCGTTTTTTTCAAACCCTTTTTTGACCCTTTTTTCTGGCGACAACTCCTTCCACAATTTTCAACCCACTTCAACCGTTCCACTGTCCTAACATTCCTCTTAACCAGGACAAAAAACAAAGTTGTTTTTCAAACTGGAAAAATTCCCAGTTTTACAGGAATTCCGAAATACCATTTCTCAATTCAACATGTTACTACGTCAACATTTCTCGACCCATTTAAAAAAAATCCCACACCAACCGTTTCAACTCATTTTCAAATTTTTTAGCATTTTCTAAAAAATTCCCGCTTTTCCCGAAATTTCCATGAAATGCCCATTGAAATGAATGGGACATTTTTCAAAGTTCCATAACTCCCACATTTTCTATCCGAGTCAAACCGTTCCCACTTCAAAATATTCAGCCTGTGTGCTCTCTTTCAACAATTATTTAAAAAAATTCACGGATATCCTACAATTCCCAGTCTTTAGGGACATTTTACCCATTCAAAATGAATTATCCATTTTTCAAACTTCCACCATTTCCACATTTTTCAACCGATTCAAACCATTCCACCTTCAACACATTCAACTCATGCTGGACATTCAAACTCTTCAACATTCCAACTATTCTTACATTCATACCACATTCTGCCAGCCAGGGATGTGCACATGATTATAGAGGGGCAGGGGCTCAAAGTCAGAAAAGGGCAGGAATTATTTTTTTTGGTCCTTTACACAATATGGAAATTAATGTAAAATTAAATTTGCTAACAGGAAGCTAACTACTTAGCTGTGTGTCCTTTGTAGGTAAAAGTGATTGCCATTTCTTTTGTGTCAACAAATTATTGTCCCAATGAGGTAATTCACATTATCATAGGCTTGGAAGACATGAAAAGCAACAAAACACTGGTTTATTATTAGGCTATTCATTGTTAAAGATAAACACTTTAATATTGAACATTGAACAGTGCAACATGAACTTTGAAAAAAAATACAAAAATAAATACCCAAATGGAAAAAACTTTAATGTGAAAATATGTCCTTCTTCCTTTAACTTGATGAAAACACCATCAAGTTGTAACTTATGGTCTATCTCACTTAATGCTCAGACTAAACAACTGAAACGCAATACAGGGCCAAAAATATGGACCAGGGGCCAGTAGAGGGCTGCAGGATGGAGGCCACCATACCCAAATATGCTCCTCAATGTAAATTCAGGGCTTCCATGAAATGCTGTGAAATCATCAATTTTAGCCATGCATTAAGAGGTCTGCTACCCTTAGCTGCTTCCTGGCGCTCCTTCTCCTTCCTTTTCTGTATCCTTTCTTTTTTTGGCATTGTGCTGCAGGCATAATCAACATGAATCAAGTTTAAATACAGATGGTAATATTCCTAACAGATAACCTACATCTTATATCCCCAGAATGCTGAAATTATTATTATTATTAATAATAATAATAATTATTATTATTATTATTATTATCATTATTATTATTATTATTGTTGTTATTATTATCATTATTATTATTATTATTTTGTTAACCCACACAGTAATAGCAAAGTCACAATAAACTTTATATCTAAACCTCTACTGTGAGAGAAATGTGATCCGCCGTAAACACAGTGCATTTTATTTTGAAAATTAACCCGGTGTTTTATTTTGTATTTTGTACACTACTTCCTGTCCCGCACGATCCGTTCTGCTCTGTGCGGAATTGATGTGCCGTGCTCAATTGATGCGCCGTGCTCCGACGTCCGGCAAAAACAGAAGCTGACACATTGAATAATAGAATAATACAGCGTTTTTCTGAAATATTACCCATATTAGATGCTGAATAAGTGGACGGCGACTAGACCATAACATAACTCACAGGTTCAAGTTGCTCCACTGTCACGTCTCCGGCTCAGGGGCGCAGTTGGCTCTCTCTCCTCTCACTTACTCACTCACTCGCCCTCTCTCTCTCTCTCTGGCGGAAGCGGCAGGCTCAAACAACCCCGTATTACAAGAAAACGTGGAGGTTTTTTTTGTTTGTTTTTCTTTTTACATCCCTGACAGGAATTTATTAATGTTGTTTAAAGGGGGAAAAAAAGAAAAAAAAACACACACACAGGCAGAGGGCACTTTTTAAGACGAGGCAAAAAAGGGCAGGGGCTCAAGCACCCATAGGGCCCTATGTGTGCACGTGCCTGCTGCCAGCATTGCAGTTCAACTTCAGCATTGGAGCATTCACACGCAATTCCTTCAGGAATTGCCTCAGTTTATTGTAACTTTATAGACATAAAAGTTGAGTTTGTTTATTCTAGGACAATGCACATTAACAATCTGATTTACAGACTGTAAATGAGCCAAATTATAGCCCATTTGCTAATTTACATGTGTTAGCATCACATCTTTTTCTTTGTGAGGGACATTTTCGGCTAAATGTGTGTGTCAGTGCATGTAGAAACAGATGACAGCGATAAATGCATCCCTATGTATCTCCAAAGCAGGGATTGAGTCTGATAGAAGAAGCCGCGCTTCACTGACAAGTTAAAATTATGTTTTTTTTCTTCTAAATCCTCCAGTAAAAGCTGCAGTTTGTGGGATTATGTCCAAACCACTGACTCCAATGTTATCATTTTCTTCTATTTCCCCTTCCCCTACTTCTTACTTTCATGTGTTTATTTGATGGCTGGTCCTCACCAGAGACTCATTTCACCACCTCGACTGTCTTCTTTATGTGACACACGGTGGAGGAGCACACACCAATTCAACCATCTTCAGTAAGTAGGAACACAGAGCCCTTTATGTTGTCTACCTGCATGCTTCCACGGGTTCTGGATGTAATTCCCATGCAGAATAGTGTGACATCATAGCTTGTAGTTATCCATATGGAGTCTACTGATAGATATAACTTTGAACTATATGCTATTTTCTAATAGAAATAGTAACAGAAGAGGATGCATGTGCATGTACAAAACCCTTTTTGCAAATCCTTTTCAACCTATATATAGACTGCGAAGACAAGATATTTAATTTTCGAACTGAGATACAATATTTTTGGGGCAAATAATCATTAACTAAGAATTTAATGGCAGCAACACATTGCAAACAAGTTGTCACAGGGACATTTTTACCACTGTGTTACATGGCCTTTCCTTTTAACAACACTCAGTAAACGTTTGGGAACTGAGGAGACCAATTTTTGAAGCTTTTCAGGTGGAATTCTTTCCCATTCTTGCTTGATGTACAGCTTAAGTTGTTCAACAGTCCGGGGTCTCCGTTGTGGTATTTTAAGCTTCATAATGCGCCACACATTTTCAATGGGAGACAGGTCTGGACTACAGGCAGGCCAGTCTAGTATCCGCACTCTTTTACTATGAAGCAATGCTGTTGTAGCACATGCAGATTGTGGCTCGGCATTGTCTTGCTGAAATAAGCAGGGGCGTCCATGAAAAAGATGTTGCTTGGATGGCAACATATGTCGCTCCAAAACCTGTATGTACCTTTCAGCATTAATGGTGCCTTCACAGATGTGTAAGTTACCCATGCCTTGGGCACTAATACACCCCCATACCATCACAGATGCTGGCTTTTGAACGTTGCACCTATAACAGTCCGGATGGTTATTTTCCTCTTTGGTCCGGAGGACACAACGTCCACAGTTTCCAAAAGTAATTTGAAATGTGGACTCGTCAGACCACAGAACACTTTTCTACTTCGCATCAGTCAATCATCGAAGAGCTCGGCAGGCCTAGCGAAGCTGGCAGCGTTTCTGGGTGTTGTTGATAAATGGCATTGGCTTTGCATAGTAGAGTTTTAACTTGCACCTACAGATGTAGAGACAAACTGTAGTTACTGACAGTGGTTTTCTGAAGTGTTCCTGAGCCCATGTGGTGATATCCTTTACACACTGATGTTGGTTTTTGATGCAGTACCACCCCCTCGGGACGTTGCCGCTTATGTGCAGTGATTTCTCCAGATTCTTTGAACCTTTTGATGATATTACGGATCATTGATGGTGAAATACGTTTGTACCTAAATTCTTTGCAATAGCTCGTTGAGAAATGTTGTTCTTAAACTGTTCGAATATTTGCTCACGCATTTGTTCACAAAGTGGTGACCCTCGCCCCATCCTTGTTTGTGAATGACTGAGCATTTGATGGAAGATGCTTTTATACCCAATCATGACACCCACCTGCTCCTAATTAGCCTGTTCACCTGTGGGATGTTCCAAATAAGTGTTTGATGAACATTCCTCAACTTTCTTAGTCTTTTTTGCCACTTGTGCCAGCTTTTTTTAAACATGTTGCAGGCATCAAATTCCAAATGAGCGAATATATGCAAAAAATAACAGTTTAACAGTTCGAACGTTAAATATCTTTGCAGTCTATTCAATTGAATATAAGTTGCAAATCATTTACACAATGTGCCAACTTCACTGGTTTTGGGTTTTGTATGAGCCAGTCTGCCCCACAACAAGAGGACGGAGGAAAATAAGGAACTCTTTGGCTACAGCGTCGGACTTAAATGCCGGCCTCGCGCAAAGCTCTTTGGGTAAATGTCTACCATATATGGAAATATACGCTGACGTCACTTTTGGAGAAACATCACAAATTGTGGCAAATTCCAAATGGTTTGTTTGGAGGAAGTATAAAGGAGGGCAAGATTGTTTTGTAGATATCTCTGCCATGCTTCCATGGTTTGATTTCACATTTACTGGACTTATGAAGATCCCAAATACACAAACAGGTACTAATAGGTAAGAAAAGTTGGTTTTACATAATACATCCCCTTAAATCATTTTTTTTTTATATTAGGATTTTTTTGGGGGGGATCTAAAATTGCAAGTTGTTTCATTTAAAAATCATTACAAAAATTTGCATTAATGTACAAGCATTACAAAAATGTCAACGTATTACCTTTTATGGTAAAAATGTTCTCATAATTTTCCCCCAAAACATCTTGCAAAACTACAGCATTATTTAGTATTTACAATGAACACTTCCTCACTATACAAAAATGTGGTCATATTATTAGCACTTCTTATCATATTAGGAAATTGTAACATTATTTTCAAAGAATTCACACTTTTTTCATAATACAAGTTTATATTTAAAAACATTGCATGCATTTTTCTCCTAATACTACAACTATTATTCTACAATGCAATTTTGTTGACATTTTTGGAAAAAATATTCATAAAAAATTGTACAAAATTATTTTTGTTAGAATAACCAATTTATTTTGGTCATATTATTAGCACTTCTTTATCATATTGGGAAATGTTAACATTATTTTCAAAGAATTAATTTTTTTTTCATAGTACAAGTTTATATTTGGCCCTGCAATGAGGTGACGACTTGTCCAGGGTGTACACCGCCTTCTGCCCATGTGCAGCTGGGATAGGCTCCAGCACCCCCTGCCACCCCATAAGGGACAAGCGGAAGAAAATGGATGGATGGATGGAAGTTTATATTTTTTAAAAATGCATGCATTTTTCTCATAATACTACAACTTTATTGTGCAATTCTACAATACAGTTTTGAAATTTTTGGGAAAATATTCATAAATAATTGTACATAATTATTTTTGTTAGAATAACCAATTCATCGTCATAATATGACTTTTGATGCTTTTTAATCATCATACTATTTTACTCAGTATAGTGTACTCACTGAGTTATCTTTTTATAGCAAAATTATGACTTTCCATCCATTCATCCATTATTTTTCTACCGTTTGTCTCTCTCAGGGTCGCGGGGGGTGCTGTACTTAGTTCGTGTAAAATAAGTATTTTAAGTACATTTGTAAAAAAAATAATTAAAATAATAATAACATTTTAGGTGGTGCAATGTTACCTGCATCTGTCTTTCATGGGAGAAGACTGTGCGTTCGATTCCCAGCCAGGCGTGTGTCAGGAAACAACAACAAAAAAAAGCCAAAAGCTTTCATGCATCTGACTCTTTGCCCTTGAAGTCGAAATCTAAAACAAAATGTCAACTTTAGTCCTCTCATTTTTTTGAGTTTGTTTCATTTCAGTACTTAATTTTTACATATATCTTAGACTTAGACTTAGACAAACTTGAATGATTTTCAAGGGAAATTGTTCCACACAGTAGCTCAGTTACAATGATGGAAAGTGTGAGGATGGAAAGGACAATGCAGGTATAAATAAACTAAATATAGCGACATAAAATATAACATATATATGTATTATTTACATAATATATGTAAAGTATATTATATAAACTGATATATTATGTCTATATCATATATACAATATATAACAATTACCATGTACAATATTACAGTATATGTGACAGCTGCAGCAAAAAATAGAGAGTAAATCCAGCAGAAAATAGACATCATCATCATCATATCAACCCTTAAAGGCCTACTGAAACCCACTACTACCGACCACGCAGTCTGATAGTTTATATATCAATGATGAAATCTTAACATTGCAACACATGCCAATACGGCCGGGTTAGATTAGTAAAGTGCAATTTTAAATTTCCCGCAAAATATCCGGCTGAAAACGTCTCGGTATGATGACGTTTGCGCGTGACATCACGGATTGTAGCGGACATTTTGGGACACCATTGTGGCCAGCTATTAAGTCGTCTGTTTTCATCGCAAAATTCCACAGTATTCTGGACATCTGTGTTGGTGAATCGTTTGCAATTTGTTTAATGAACAATGAAGACAGCAAAGAAGAAAGCTGTAGGTGGGAAGCGGTGTATTAGCGGCCGGTTGCAGCAACACAAACACGTAGAGAACTGGGACAACAGAGACTCTTACCAGGAGGACTTTGAGTTGGATACGCGCTACAGTGAGTACGCAGCTGCGGCTTCCAAACATTTGATCGCTTGCCCGTACGTGCGTGCCGCTATGTGCATGTCACGTACGTGACTTTGGGGAAATATATGTGCTGTATGAACTTTGCGGAGGTGAACGGTACTTTGGGCTGTGGGATTGAGTGTGTTGTGCAGGTGTTTGATTTGTATTGGCGGGTTATATGGACGGGAGGGGGGAGGTGTTTGTTATGCGGGATTCATTTGTGGCATATTAAATATAAGCCTGGTTGTGTTGTGGCTAATAGAGTATATATATGTCTTGTGTTTATTTACTGTTTTAGTCATTCCCAGCTGAATATCAGGTCCCACCTGACAAGGCTTTTTTATCAGCGACCAAAAGTTGCAAACTTTATCGTCGATGTTCTCTACTAAATCCTTTCAGCAAAAATATGGCAATATCGCGAAATGATCAAGTATGACACATAGAATGGATCTGCTATACCCGTTTATATAAGAAATTTTCATTTCAGTAGGCCTTTATTTTCGTGGATTCGCAAAGGTTTTTCTTGCAATATAACTGTTTTGCCATAATTTGATTAAGTCAAATTAGAACTGATCCATACTTTACCAGTTAAACTACAAGTCAAGAAGAAAGAATGTCCTCCATTGTTGTTTTCTGTCTTTACTGGCTGCTCACACTGCTATGATGTCACACTGTTTGCACATATATGAGGAGTATCTATAATACTTAGACAACAACATTCATTCTCTGCCACTGTTTGCCTCCTCTCACCTTGGCGGTGACTGAGAATAACGGCCATCCTCCACCTCTTATCGTTTTAATTAATCTCCTGCATGTCTAATTAGCGAGCTGCATTATCTACAGCACTGCGAGCTGGGGTCATCATGGCGGACACACGGAGGAATGTCCATCACACACAAGTCATCCTAATCAGTTTTTTGCTGCTATCCCAAAATACTTTCTTTGCATGTCATTTTATATTGAAGCAGAAAACATACAGGCTCAAGACTACTTCATGCATTAAGAGCCTGCTTGTAATCACAGGCAAGATTAGAGTCCAGTGCTTATTGTTTTACAATCTTTTGTGCCCGCACACATCATAATTAGTGGCAAATTAGGACGGCGAATCAGTGCCACAAAGCAATAAAACATTAATTTTTTTTAAAGTCTTAATGATACTCGAATAAAGTCATAATTTACTAAATGACAAGTCTTAATTTGACAGGGGTGATTTCATTCAGGTTTTTATCTTAAAGGGGGAAACATTGTTGTGGAAGTCGCTTCCTAGCAGCTCCACTGTAGACACGGCACAAGAGCCAAGCGTGCAGGTTTTAACAAGGTTTTAATGATCAATTGTTTTAACAAAGTCTTTCTCCAGCAGAACGTGACTTTTCGGTCACGTCCGTATCGTCTCTCTCTCTCTCTCTCTCTGCTCCCGGCCGCTTACTGCCAGCTGTGTCTCGCCGTCAGCACTGCCACGCCCCCGTCTGATGGTGCTCTGTCCTCACCACCATGGACAGAGGCGGTGACCTTTGCTCCTGCAGGCAGTGCTGACAACATCTCCACCCACAATTGTGTTTGAGGAAAAAGTTTAATTCTATTTTTCTCATTAAAAATGTAGTTAGATTAAATTGCTGTTTTAAAAAAAGATTACACAATACTTTCTGGGAGAGGGGGTTCTTGTGCATTGTATTTTTTTTCTCGCAAAAATCCAACCTTAGCCTTGTAATGCAGAGTTTGTTGCCATAATACCAAAATTCAATCAATCAAAGTTTACTTATATGGCCCTTAATCACAAATGTCTCAATGGGCTGCACAAGCCACAACGACATCCTCGGCTCAGATCCCACATTGGGGCAAGAAAAAAACTCAACCCAATGGGATACAATGAGAAACCTTGGAGGGGACTGCCCCGAGTGGATCTAGTTCATAGTGTGAGAGTCCAGTCCACACTGGGGCCAGCAGGGGATCATCTTGAGTGGAGACAAATGCACAGATGAGTGGTCCACCCCGGGTCCCGACTTTGAACAGCTAGCTCGTCATCTGTGGTCACCTAATTACCTTTCCACACAGGAGAGGGGGGCAGAGCAGAAAAGAGAGACGGCAGATCAACTGGTCTAAAAGGGGGCTCTATTTAAAGGCTAGCGTATACAAATGAGTTTTAAGATAGGACTTGAATGCTTCTACTGAGATAGATTCCCGAACTGTTACCGGGAGGGCATTCCAGAGTACTGGAGCCCGGATAGAAAACGCTCTAAAGCCTGCAGATGTTTTTGGGCTCTGGGAATCACTAGTAAGCCAGAGTTCTTAGAAGGCAGACTTCTGTTTACTTTTTTAAACATAAGTAGTAAATAAAACCTTATAGTCGCATCTTAAAAATGAACATGTTTTTCTCGCTGAATTAGTTGAGGGTGTCAAACGTACGGCATGTGATATGAGTTTGATAAGTATTAAAATGAAATGTCTCCACTGAGAGGGGGCTGCCACTATGTGCGGTGTTAAGATAGGAGAATAGAGGCAACAATTTCCTGTTTGGACACTGTGTACTTATACTGCTTATTAGTGATGAGATATTAGTCAAATATTTCTGTCAGGTTCAAACACTGATGACATTTATTAAACAAGACAATAAGCAAGGAATTCAACAGAGACAGAATTAAATTTGGCTCAATTGAGGAGAGACGTCTGGACTGTACTCTTCGACAGTCTCACCACGCTCTGACAAAAAATTGTACGCCTCCTCTTTTATTTGGACTTTCCCTGATTACATGGCAACAGCTGTTTCTAAGGGACGGGGGTCGTAAACAGCCATCGCCTTTGATTACAAACAGTTCCAAGAAAAGGTCGTAAAACAGTTTAAAGAAAAGGTCGCCTGGAGGGGAGTTTGGTCCTGCTTCCTCTCCGCTTTGTAGTTCTCGGGTCAAGACAAAATCTTTCTGTGGGTTACAATACATCAAAGAAACAGAACAGAAACATGTTGCTTCCCATCCTACACAGTGGAGTTTTACAAGCCTTCTTCTTGGTAGGATCAAAGACAGCTTGTGTCCTCTCTCCGGGCGAGCTGAACTCAATGTAACACAAAGTTTTGTGATAACTTAGGTACAATTATTCTGACAATTTCTAACCTTGATTTGTACATTTCCAAAATGTGCTTTGTCTATTTTTGAACAAAGGAAAAAATATGAAGTTGTCTTTATTTTTAAGTTATCATGCCATGATTTTACCAGTCTGGCCCACTTGGGAATAGATTTTCCTCCATGCGGCTCCTAAGCTAAAGTTAGTTTGACGCCCCGGACTAAAAAACTATTAATTTATTTTTTACAAGCACAATAATACTATAGAAAAAAAAGCTACAATGTGATGAGAACAAAGTTGTAATACTACAAAAAAAATCTAAATGTTTTTTTAGAATAAAAACATTATTTAAAAAAAATATAAATTCAAAGTTTTACAACAAAAAAAAGTTGCATTTTCTTAAGAATAAACTGTAATATTGTACTGCGATGAAGTGGCGACTTGTCCAGGGTGTACCCCGCCTTCCGCCCGATTGTAGCTGAGATAGGCTTCAGCGACCCCCCGCGACCCCAAAAAGAGACAAGCGGTAGAAAATGGATGGATGGCTGGATGTAATATTGTATGAATGAAGTCGTAATACAAGGAGGGAAATGGGGTTTTTAATAAATAAAGTCTTAATGTTATGTGGGGTAAAAATCTGCTTGTTTGAGGGTAAAAGTTGTAATCTAACAAGATTTTTCATTCTAGAACTTTATTTTGATAAAACTAAGATTAAGATCTTTTACCTTTAAAAATGGAAGTTTTGTCTTGTAATATTACAACTTTATTCTCTTTTTATTTGTATTTATTTAATGTTCGTAGTAAATGTCCAACTGCATTCGTATAATGCAGAGTTTGTATATAAAACTATAATTAAGATTGTTTCCTTACATCCATCCATTTCTACCGTTTGTCCCTCTTGGGTCACTGGGGCGGAATGCAGGGTACACCCTGGACAAGTCGGTTTAACTTACAATGCAGCAAAAACATATAAAGATGTAAAACTAGAACAAAGAAGTCAGTTTTACCCAGAAAAAAGTCACAATCTGATGAGAACAAAAGTTTGAATATTCCAAAAGAAATCCAATTTAAACCTGAAAATATGAAAATAAAGTCATAACTTCACCTTAAAATCCCAACTTCTTTGTAATGTTGAATAGGCTGACCATATTCTGAAATCCCAAAAAGAGGACACATATATGCGTGCCAAGGCGGGCAGCACGCCAAGGTGAAAATTTGCCAATGATACTCGAACTTGCTTCATAAGTAATATATTTATTTAAATAAAGCATTTTTTCTCCTATGTTGACAGTTGTGTTGGCGCTAGGAATTTTCAAAATGGGGTCCCAGGGACCCCATCAAATCATACAAATGGGGTCCCACAGTAAATTTTTGGGGTACCACTTTTTTGTAAGCGTTTTGAAAACAAATGACAAATGTATGCATTATTCTGTTATATCTCACATTCTATGTTGTGTTTTGGAAAAATGTTGTCATAAACGAGCTCTTGCCCTGCACAGCTGTTTTGTGCTTTGTAGTGTCGATTTGGGCTTGTAGATCTTTATTTGCCACAGATATACACGTTCCTGCTTTGCACACAGTGCATTCTGCGTCCCACGTGTCACGGCCAGGACCAAAACACAAATACTTTTTCCGCAAATCATCCGTGAAGTTGCATTTACTTTTCGGCATTTCTTGTTTTCATGTCTGTCTCCACTCACTAGCTCTCTCGCTCTGTGTCTCTGCCCCTCCCTCACCAATGTTTCTGCGTGCGCACCTTCACAGCTTGTTTTGTTTAATCCCTTCTTAACTTAACCCTAGAGTCTAGGGTCGGCAACCTTTATCACTCAAAGAGCCAGTTTGACGAGTTTCACAAATGAAAGAAAACAATGGGAGCCTCAAAACTCTTTTGAAATTTAAAATAAATTAACACTGTATAAAAAGCTTTTTATTGCTTTATGCTATGTTTAAACCAGGGGTCTCAGACACGCGCCCCGGCCCGCACTGTAATATGACAGTTTAAAGTTAGTGCGGCCCGCAAGATTTACATGAATGGTGTTCAACAGCGTCTTAGTTGCCGATTCTCCCACTTTTCCCGGGAGACACCTGAAATTTGGGCGTGATGGCACTGCCTTTAGCGCCCTCTACAGCCTGCTTTAAGAGCGTACCTGCTCGGCAACATGCTGAATGCAACTTCTGCTTTCACACGAAAATGACAGCAAAGCTTACTTGGTCAGCAGCCACACAGCTTACACTGACGGTGTCCGTATAAAACAACTTTAACACTGTTACGTTACAAATATGCGCCACACTGTGAACCCACACCAAAAAAGAATGACACATACATTTCTGGAGAACCTCCGCACCGTAACACAACATAAACACAACACAACAAATACCCAGAATCCCATGCAGCCCTAACTCTCCCAGTCTACATGCCCCGCTAGCACCAAACCCCCCTCCCCCCTCCCTCCGTGCGTTGGTTGAGGTTAGAGAGTTAGGGCTGCATGGGATTCTGCACATTTGTGCAAGTAATAGAGGATAATATATGCAGTGCCTTTACGACACGCCCTTAATTTAGTTGTTAGGGGTTGCCGATCCCTGCCTAAGACGCACATTGAAAATACACGCAACCCTAACTCAAAATGCCGGACATTTGAGGCATATAAGAAACCCCGCCCGGACACACCCGCAAAAGAGGACATGTCCGGGGAAAAGAGGACGTATGGTCAGCCTATGTTGAATGCATCAATTATAATCATAGTTTTAACCCCCAAAAAAATGAACAAAAACGTCCAATAGATTCTACATATTTTATGATTGTGCTTTTGTACTTTTAACCTGTTTATTCTTTTTTTAAATTAGTCTTTTTTTTTGTTAACTTAAAAAAAAAATGTGAGTTGCACGATTACATCAAGACATATTCAAACATCCTACAACAACACACAAACATTTAATTTGTACGAAAAGTAGTCAGTTCTTGTTTCCTGCTGTTACAACTTTGAGTCCATGCATTAACTTATTTTCCTTTCTTGTTTTGCTTTTGCTAGCATCAAAATGTGCCACCATTTTGGGTTGTGATGCACAGCACTGCCACTAGTGGTGCTTGAGTGATATTGCAACCGTGGATGAAATAATGGCCAGGAACAAACATTCATTAAATTCTTTGGAAATACTTTTCTTTTTTGAAATCCATTTGAACTCTTTCAGTGTGTTTGTTTGAAGCCTTCATCGTACATCTTCACTTTGTTGGTTAATGAAGACAGAAACAAAGTGGCTGTGCTAAGACACTCTGTGCGTATTTATTCTTAATAATTTACCTGTCTCCTTATTTATTTGTATTAAATTATTTACATGACAAGTGATCATTAAACAAAAGTCCTTGTTTTGATCTGTCATTCGTCTGTTTTTTGCCAAGTTGTACAATAACAAGAAAATATGTAATTTTTTGCAAATACATAAATATCACCAAAAAAAATATTTATTTTGGAAAGGGATAATTTCTTATCCATCCCTGATCATATCATGAAATATCAAGGGCAGGTGTTTTTTGGTACCGGTCCCTAATTAGGTCGGTGCATAAGGACCGTGAAGATTCTGGACTAATGATACTGCTATTGGTATTTTTGGTTCCATCTGACAGACATAATCACGGCACTCTGTCACATTCAGTTCAGCCAGCGCTGCTACGCATTAAAATCAGCTTTGAATAATTACAAATAAGGAAGCAACACCACACAAAAGTTTGTAACAATTAATATTTCCTCCTCAAAAGTTCTTTAAAGTCATGCACGCTGTGTCAGTTTGAAGTTTGAAGCTATGTCACTTTACTTACCAACCGTTCGATCCATATTGAACATTAAGATGTATTGAACATATTGAACATTAAGATTTTCAATATGTATTTACTATAAGTTACATTTTTGCCTACAGAGATGAGTCCATTCAATTGTTTTGGTTTATTTATTGAGAATAACAAAATTGACCTTCCAATTACAGTACAATGGCAAACAATTCAACAGTAATGAGAAATAGAAGTTTATATCCTTCTAAATGTTTTTTTTTGCATTATTATTATATATTATGATTACATTACATTATTAACAGCACTGTATCGTTTTTATCGATTATTTCTTCAGTTTAAGAGCATGATGTAAACAAAAGCTCTGAGTCTGACTGCATAAAGCCAAATATTTTTGAAAGTAAATTATTGCATATTGTTCTAACGTGCGGCACCTTGAGACAAAAATATGTTAATTGACAGTATAAAAGTCTTCTTTCAGTCATTATTTTGTCAGTTCAATCAATCAATCAATCAATGTTTATTTATATAGCCCTAAATCACAAGTGTCTCAAAGGGCTGTGCAAGCCACAACGACATCAGTTGTATGCATTAACCTTCCAAACCCCAAACAAGTGAATTTGGCACGTTGTGTAAATCGTAAATAAAAACAGAATGCAATGATTTGCAAATCATTTTCAACCTATATTCAATTGAATAGACTGCAAAGACAAGATACTTAACGTTCGAACTGGCATACTTTGTTACTTTTTGCAAATATTAGCACATGTGGAATTTGATGCCTGCAACATGTTTCAAAAAAGCTGGCACAAGTGGCAAAAAAGACTGAGAACGTTGAGGAATGTTCATCAAACACTTATTTGGAACATCCCACAGGTGAACAGGCTAATTGGGAACAGGTGGGTGCCATGATTGGGTATAAAAGCAGCTTCCATGAAAGGCTCAGTCATTCGCAAACAAGGATGGGGCGAGGGTCACCACTTTGTGAACAAATGCGTGAGCAAATTGTCCAACAGTTTAAGATCAACATTTCTCAGCGAGCTATTGCAAGGAATTTAGGGATTTCACCATCTACGGTCCGTAATATCATCAAAAGGTTCAGAGAATCTGGAGAAATCACTGCATGGCCGAAAACCAACACTTCGATCACTCAGGCGGTACTGCATCAAAAAGCGACATCAGTGTGTAAAGGATATCACCACATGGGCTCAGGAACACTTCAAAAAACCACTGTCAATAAATACAGTTTGTCGCTACATCTGTAAGTGCAAGTTAAAACTCTACTATGCAATGCGAAACCCATTTACCGTATTTCCTTGAATTGGCGCAGGGAATATAGTATTCGCACGTCTAGAATTACTGCCGGGTCAAACTCGTTTCTCAAAATAATTAACGCATGCTTGGCCTTATCGCCGGTTTATTATTGAAGCTGGATCAAATTCGTTTCGCAAAATATTAATTTTATTATCGCATGTCTATAATTTTCGCCGGGTCAAACTCGTTTCGCAAAATATTTAGCATATGGCTAGAACTTCCACCGGGTCAAATTCGTTATGTCACGAGTGACGCATCTGTCCTCATTTTCAAAATGGAGGAAGCTGCTTTCAGTAGTTTACAATCGCACAAAGGGAAAAAGATAAAGAGCTTTTCAGTAGGATTTAAGGTCCAAGCTATTGAATACCGGTACAGTATGCTAAAGAGAACAGTAAGCAGCTATGTTTTATTAATATACCGTAGCTGCGTGTGTGAAATACTGTATAAGTCATTAAATGACTCCCGCCTCCTGGTGGTAGAGGGCGCTGCCGCGCTAGTGATCCTTCTTGCGACTTCCGGTACTGCAGAAGAAGTGAACACACGCAGCAAGAGATTTTTTTTTTTCCTCTGCCTGAACTTTTAACATGGAGGATTACATACCGGAATCTAAAATAAAACAGTTTTCTAAACTGGACTTTCAATCGAAGCAGGAGGTAATAATTAAAGGAATATCTCCATCGAAACAGAGACTTTTAAAACTGAAGAAAGAAAATAAGGAAGACTTCTATAAACAAGTTATCGATGCTTTTGGTCAGAAGGAGCTGCAAATGGACTCCATTTATAAGTACAGGTAAGACCATAATAACGTTTTTTTTAATTAAATGTGCTTTTCATGATGGTATGCTTACATCACACTCAAAGCGCACGCCTAAATTTTATGGATTCCTTTTGGTAAACGCCGGAGTGAGAAGAGGTTTTAAAATAATTACCGCATGCACGGCCATCCCGCCGGTTTCCGGTAAACGCCGGTGTGACAGGAGGTTTTAAATTCATTAACGCCCCTGCGGCTATTCAAGGAAATACGGTATCAACAACACCCAGAAACGATTTACACAATGTGCCAACTTCACTTGTTTTGGGTTTTGTATGTAAAATATAAAAAGCGCAAATCGAATCGCAACTGGAATTTTTTTGAGAGAAAAATCCCAATTGTTTTTTTTCTCAAAATCGTGCAGCCCTAGTAATAATGCAAAATAATAACATGATTTCAGTACAAAGTCCTTGTTCAAAAAAAGAATAAAGTTGTAATATTCAGATAAAAAATGTTGCACGAAAAAGTCAAATCTTTCTCAAGAAAAAGTAAAGTACGTACAACATCTGTTGATTCAAATACACACAAATGCAAAGAGACAAAAAATATATATTTTTTACTCTCAAAACTTCTTTTTTTCCACCCTAACCTTCCTGCTGCCGTTCACTTGTAGTGATAGTGTGCGTCTTTCCCCTTTCACCTCATCCCGTCCAAACACAAATGCATTGAGCTGTTGCATTAACCTTTCTTGCTCTCTTATCTGATCCTATCTGGGATCGTTGAAAATGCCTGGCAGACTGGCGTGACGACTGGACGCGGCTTTGACTGTGCACACATGAGATAAGTTAAAGTCCTCGACCGAATGATGGCGAACATCCTTCCACTTAGGGCCTCATCTACTAAAATCCTGAAGAGTAAGCGCTAAACAGCTTGTGCAAACAAACAAAAATGCATGTACTATTACTAGGCGTTTTGCAGGTGATCTACTAATAATGCATGCACAGTTGATAGTAAGTGCAAAAGTGGTGCAGACTACCTTATTTAAATGACAATGTTGCATGTACTACTGGCTGTCACCATGGAGACACTAATTTCCTGCTCATCCATGGCATCCGGCTGTGTTGTTTTGTTATGTTGAACTTGCAGCAGAAAACGATATGTGTCACTGTGGAGGGAGGTGTGGCCAGCGCGCCTGCAGGAGCAAAGGTCACTGCCTCTGTCTATGGTGCTAAGGACGAGCACCATCGGACACATTTTCATTTGTTCATTGCTATGCAGTCTGTGAAAACCCTGCGCCCAGGAAAGTACAAAACCCAAAACCTGTTGGTACAGATAGTACCAACAGGGCCGTTGCTCGGAATTCTGCCCCCCCCCCCCTTCCCCATTCATTGCAACCTTCACTGTTCTTGTTTTTTGGTGTTCTTGACGTTGCCTGGTGTAATACGGGTGTATTACACCAGGCAACGCTTGACGAGTTTTGTTAGGTAAATTATGTACTATTAGTTGTCTTTTAACTATTTTGTATTTAGGCTAGTAAAATGTCCCTATTAATAAGAAAGTTATTATGAAAATATGTATGAAAGTTGATGAATGCTCTTCAAACACTTTTTTGAAACATCCCACAGGTGAACAGGCTAATTGGGGACAGGTGGGTGCCATGATTGGGTATAAAAGCAGCTTCCATAAAATGCTCAGTCATTCACAAACAAGGATGGGGCGAGGGTCACCACTTTGTGAACAAATGCGTGAGCAAATTGTCGAACAATTTAAGAACAACCTTTCTCAACCAGCCATTGCAAGGAATTTAGGGATTTCACCATCTACGGTCCGTAATATTGATCCCTCAGGCAGTACTGCATCAAAAAGCGACATCAGTGTGTAAAGGATATCACCACATGGGCTCAGGAACACGTCAGTAAACCCCTGTTAGTAACTACAGTTGGTCGCTACATCTGTAAGTGCAAGTTAAAACTCTACTATGCAAAGCAAAAACCAATTATCAACAACACCCAGAAACGCAGCCGTCTTCGCCGGGCCCGAGCTCATCTAAGATGGACTGATGCAAAGCAGAAAAGTGTTCTGTGGTCTGACGAGTCCACATTTCAATTTTTTTTTTGGAAACAGTGGACGTCGTGTCCGCCGCAACAAAGAGGAAAAGAACCATCCGGATTGTTATAGGCGCAAAGTTGAAAAGCCAGCATCTGTGATGGTATGGGGGTGTATTAGTGCCCAAGGCATGGGTAACTTACACATCTGTGAAGGCACCATTAATGCTGAAAGGTACATACAGGTTTTGGAGCAACATATGTCTTTTTCATGGATGCCCCTGCTTATTTCAGCAAGATAATGCCAAGCTATGTGTTAAAACAGCGTGCCTTCATAATAAAAGAGTGCGGGTACTAGACTGGCCTGCCTGTAGTCCAGACCTGTCTCCCATTGAAAATGTGTGGCGCATTATGAAGCCTAAAACACCACAACGGAGACACCGGACTGTTGAACAACTTAAGCTGTACATCAAGCAAGAATGGGAAATAATTCCACCTGAAAAGCTTCAAAAATTGGTCTCCTCAGTTCCCAAACGTTTACTGAGTGTTGTTAAAAGGAAAGGCCATGTAACACAGTGGTAAAAATGCCCCTGTGCCAGCTTTTTTGCAATGTGTTGCTGCCATTAAATTCTAAGTTAATGATTATTTGCAAAAAAAATGTAAGTTTCTCTGTTCGAACATTAAATATCTTGTCTTTGCAGTCTATTAAATTGAATATAGGTTGAAAAGGATTTGCAAATCATTGAATTCTGTTTTTATTTACAATTTACACAACGTGCCAACTTCACTGGCTTTGGGTTTTGTAGTTCCAATAATGCTTAAAACGACCAAAATACTGTTATATGTTACCGTGAACTCGCCTGTTACTGTTTTTGGAGGTTGTTTAGAGGTCTTTATAGGCAGAGGGGGCTAACATTGTTAAACATAGCAGTTTTGTCACTATCTACACTGCAAAAAGTCAGTGTTCAAAAACAAGAAAAAAAAATACAAAAATTAGGGGTATTTTATTTGAACTAAGCAAAATGATCTGCCAATAGAACAAGAAAATTCAGCTTAAGACTTTCCAAAACAAGTAAAAATTAGCTAACCTCAATGAACCCAAAAATACCTTAAATTAAGTATATTCTCACTAATAACAAGTGCACTTTTCTTGGTCGGAAAAAAAAAGAGACCTTTTTGCTCAATATGTTGAAAAATATTCTTAGATGAAGTAAATGCTAGTGTCATTATCTTGACATAATGATATGCGCTCGGCATCATGATTTTTTTTTTCATGCTTGAAGTAAGAAATTATTACTTCACAAAAGTAGTTTTATACTTGTGAGTGTTGATGACACAGCTCTGCAACAGTCGATATTCTAGTTTCAAGCATGTTTTACTCAATATAGGTCATAAAATCTCAACAACAAGCTGTAATATCCTACTGAGATAATTTAGGACCAAAACCCTTAAAACAAGTAAAACACTCTAACATAAAATCTGCTAAGTGAGAAGAATTATCTTATCAGACAGAAAATAAGCAAATATCACCCTTATTTGAGATATTTAATCTTACTTAGATTTCAGTTTTTGCCGTGTAGAACACACAGAAAAAGGAAAGACGTGTGTTTTTGTCTCACATGAGGATTGTGGATGATAAGCATTCCCCAATTCCCTCAAAAAGTGCAGTTTAAATAAGCAAAATGGACTTCATGTACAATTTTTCCGACGGTGATGTGTCCTTAGAGCCAGTTTAGGAGCACCAAACATGAGTTATTAGTTATTGCTTCCACCTTACATGAGCGCACCTTCAGGGTGTTATGATCCGTTGCCCGGATAATAGTTTATTTACGTTTTGATTCACTTGTTGTTGAAGTTCTGTTTCAGCACCCCGGTTTTGTGTCTCCTTGGTTGCCATGGTTATTTATTAGTGTCACCTGCCTCTGATTAGTGTCCGGGAGGCTCACCTGTTCCTGGGCACTAATCAGAGAGCTATTTGGTCCTGCCTTTTCGACTCACTCGTGCTTTTGCTTGCTTTACGCAACTGTTACGGTAGTCCCGTGTGTTCCTTGAACTAAACTTTGTCCTATGTGTTTTCACGTTAGCTATTCTGTTAGCGTTACTTGTGTTTGTTTGTTCCTGCCTGATTTATTGGACAATAAATCATCTCAAAACTGAAATCTAAGTAAGATTAAATATCTCAAGTAAGGGTGATATATGCTTATTTTCTGTCTGATAAGATAATTCTTCTCACTAAACAGATTTTATGTTAGAGTGTTTTACTTGTTTTAAGTGTTTTGGTCCTAAATCAGGGGTGTCCAAACTTTTTCTACTGAGGGCCGCACACTGAAAAATCAAAGCAAGCGGGGGCCATTTTGATATTTTTTATTTTAAAAACCAATACAATATATGTATAAAAAATATACATTTAAGCCTCCACTCAGGCTTGATACCGGGGACTCCAAAGGGTTTAGGTTAAAAAAAAAATATTAATATTATTATTATATTATTTAGTATTATTATTATTATTCAAAGTTTAAATATCTAGATCAACATTAGGTATATCTGTCAATATAATGTTTTTTTGTTTTTTAGATTTAAGTTGTATGCCCTTTTTGTCAAAGAAAACCCAGTTTTTTATGGAAAAAACACAAAATATGAAATATTTTCCCCCAATAAAATTTTAAAGTGGAACATTTCAGATTATATAATAATTGGAGCTCATAACATAACTCATAACATTGATTTTAGTTTATTATTTTTTGAGCAATGACACTTAAAAAAAAAAAAAAAAAGTCCCACTAAAATTATTGGGGATCCAAAAGGGTCCTGCTCAGTAAAGTGTTAAAAAATAAATCGTGATTTTTTTTAAACTGTTAACACAATAGTCTCGAGATCAATTTCAGATCTATCCGTCAATTATAACTTGTATTGTTGTTTATGTTCCCTGTTTGTTAATTTTAGGCCATTCTTTAAAAAAAACAAAAAAAAACAGGGTTTTTTATAATGCAAACACAACATTTTTTATATGGCAAACATTTTCCCCAAAAAATATCTCAAAGTGGAATATTTAATGTGACCTAAGGAGCCTTGAATAGGTCAATAATTCATAATATGTTTTTGATTCATTATTATGTTTTAAAGAAAGAAACAGCCTGCATGACGGCTTAGTGTTATTAGACTCAACATAGCAACATTTTATTGTCACCTGTTTATTCTTTTATACTACTTTTCATGTTTTGTTTTGTTTTTAATCGTATTTTTAGAATGTGCCGTGGGGCCGTTAAAAAATTACCTGCGGGCCGCAAATGGCCCCCGGGCCGCACTTTGGACATCCCTGTCCTAAATGATCTCAGTAAGATATTACAGCTTGTTGCTGAGATTTTGACTTATATTGAGTAAAACATGCTTGCAAAGCTGTGTCATCAACACTCACAAGTATAAAACTACTTTTTTAAAGTAATCATTTCTTATTTCAAGCATGTAAAAAAAAAAAATCATGACTTTGACACAATTGTGTCTCATAATTAAAACAGATGACAGCCAAATGGACTTTGCTGTTTTATTTTCAATGAAACAATAGAAAATATGTACTCATATAGTAGTACTTTTGTTATTAGTGAGAATATACTTATTTTAAGGTATTTTTGGGTTCATTGAGGTTAGCTAATTTTACCTGTTTTGGAAAGTCTTGACAAGCCAAATGTTCTTGTTCTATTGGCAGATAATTTTGCTTAGTTCAAATAAAATCACCCTAATTTTATTTGATTTTTTTCTTGTTTTTCAACACTGACTTTTTCGCAGTGCATCATCATGCCTCCTCGTCCTCGACCCCGTTACACAGGGTGCTAAAAAAGCGTGTTCTGACGTACAGTAGATGCACTGCAGGACCGCTTCTAAAATGCTCAGGAAAACAACGCTACAGGTAGGAGCATAACATGAATGTGCAGTAAATGTGAGTCTTGGGTGCAAAACCCTGTGCACGCAAAAATCTCATTTAAATAAGGCGATGAGCACCACTTTCCAATTGCACACGCAGTTCAAACAGTAGGGGTGGAAAAATTATATTTTAAAATGATTTGCAATTCTTAGTTGTAACGATTATTAATCGATTAAATTATTTGTATTTATTTATTTTTTAAATCTGTCCTGTCCAGCCACTCAGGCAGTCATATAGTTCATGTAGATGCCCATATCTGCTGTACAGATTTACTTTAAATAGAGAAGTGTGGGATACTTTTTGTTATCCTTATTCGTATGTGACTTTATTAAATGTTTGGGTAGAATTTTGTTAAACAAAACCAGTTTTCTTTTAAGTAATATCTGTTTGTCTATTTTGTGGAGGAATGTTGTTAATCATACTCTGGCACCCAATGTTATTTAAAAAGTCTTGATTTTGAATCGAGAATAGATACTGAATCGAATCGTTACCCCCAAGAATCGAATCGAATCATGTGGTGCTCAAAGTTTCACAGCCCTACTAAATAAATTACGCACACTAATAGTACAGGCAGTCTTATAATTTGCACAGGCTGTTTAACGTGTGGTATTTGACATCCTGCAGGGATAATATAATAGAAATAAGGCAGGCTTTGCTACACATCCTAAAATAATAGCCTGAATCTCGGCCAACTAGCTGTCGGACAGACGTAGTAGCTGTAAGTTTTATAATTTCGTATTTCTTTAGCGAATAGGCTAACCTAGCATGACGTTGAAGTCACACTTATCACACCATGTACCAAATAAAATTGCTTTGAGGTCGGTAAGCACAACCAGAATTGTACCGTACATTAGGCGCACCGGGTTATAAGGCGCTCTGTGGATTTTTGAGAAAATGAAAGGATTTTAAGTGCGCCTTATAGTCCGAAAAATACGATAGGCTGATCATCAAAACGGCCACAATACCGGCAGGAGAAATTGCAAATATATTGTACAGCACAAGCAATGTGATTTATCAACACTCATCGCTATATCAAGATCACTATTTTGCATTTTATTTAGCACGTTTGAAAAGGACGTGCAAACTGACAACAGTTTGCACAGTGAACAGAGAATTCTCCATCCTACGTGTATGTTTCAAAATATTTGGACAGTCGGATATAAAACAATATTGGACACATCGTCTATTCAGCAACATCCTTTTATAGTTTCATAGCTGCTGGATAACTTAAGGGGCTGATAAAATCGGATTCAGTTGACGCATTTTGGTATCATTCAATATTGCCATTCGTTTTTTCATATGAATATATATATTACTACATCCTATATAAAAAAAAATTTATTTAAGTATGCATTTTTGCCCCCCCTCCAATGCACCTTTAGCAGATAAAAAAAATTTAAAAAATAAAAAGTGGTGTCAATGTAGGTGCACTGCATGACCGCTTCTAAAATGCCCATAAAAAGTGGTACATGTCTTCTGCTTGTTTGAAAACATAGCAAAACATCACAGGTAGATCGATAACATGGATGTGCAGTAAATGAGTGTCTCCATGGTGATGCCCCGTATAGTACACGCAAAATCCTCATTTAAATAAGGCGGTCTGCACCACTTCGCAAGCAACACGCCCACTAATAGTACACATATATATATATATATATATATATAAATGTATTCAGATTTTAGTAAATCAGACCATATGTGACCCCAAAAAGTGATATTGTGTACCTTATGCTCCTTTACATATACACGGCAACTTGAATGGATGACATGTATCAAATGCAATAACGTACAATTTACGAATGGGGCGGAAAATGAACGTCACATCTGTAGCCGACTGAGGGCTTTATTTGCAGATATGTAGCGAAGCCTGTTTGCGTGGTGGGTGTAGAGTGTACAAAGAGCAAGCTAAATGGGACTGGTAAATTCGGTTTCATGTCCATTAGGAACAAAGTACTGTATTTCCATCTGAAGATTTTTATTAGGTTTGCCATCACCAGCCTACACGCAAAAAACAAAAACAAAGCAAAATTCAAGTGACTGGAGGAATGAGGTGCAGAATGCATAATCTGCCTTCATGATGAAAGCAGGACTCGCTGACTAATTTAGTGGCAGCGAGTCAAAATTCACACAACTAACAACTCATTAAAACCTTTTGATCGTGGACGTCATGCTTTCAATCCATCAAGATGCCGCGCACTTAATTATTCACGCAAGTTCTCTCTTAGCAGACACACAAATAATGATGTTAATTAATGATGAATAAAATATAAAACGGAATATTTTCTCTTAGCTCTCTAGGAAACCATTTTAATTCTACTTAATTAATTTCTTACTAGCTGAAGTTAAAACATTTGTAAAGGGTGTGTAGTTTCTCCTAACGTTTTTTTTTTTTTAGCTTTTGAGGGGCTTGCAGCATATGCTAAATTAACTGACGAGTTGGACTTTCCGGTTGTTTGTTAAAGTAAAACAAATAGGAATCTAAATATGATGTTTAAAGGGCTGTTTGCAACATTTACACATTTAAAGGGCGCAACGTTTCCAATGCATTTTACACAGTATATCCCGCCCTCTTACAGCTTCTATAGGACGTAACTACGTACGTATGCAATACCTGCACGTGCATTACTGTTGGGTGTTGTTAGCTAATGATAATGATTTGGATAGCTAATGGTAGCTCTCAATAATGTCGTCGTTAGGTCTATTTTTCTTAAGCCCCCCTAGATAATTTAGTGTGATTTATTTATTTATTTTACAAAAAATTGCAGAACATTTCTATATAAATTTGCAGGAATATGAGTTTAAATAAACAATAACATAACATGTCATTATTCACTGATTATTAATCACTTAAAAACCCTTTGTCAGCGCTTATTATCCAATCCGAACCGGTCCATCAGAAACACCCGCATTACTATACTGCTACACCAGCCCACGTTTTCACTGTTACCTTAGCAAGGTGGAGCCAGACCACAGACGCACGTCCTGCAGTGTTTACGAAAGTTAACTCGGAAGTAAACATATATGTATATACAATGTATGTATGTATGAATGTGTATGTATGTGTGTGTGGGTGTGTGTATATATATATATATGTGTATATATGTATGTATCCATCCTATATATATATACACACAATATGTGGTTAGCACCTCTACTGCTTTCGATGTCTACAGGGGGAAAATAATATCGACTTCAGTGCAAAATAGTAATATATCTAACGTGAGCAACAACCAATTCAAAACGAAAATTCCACAACTGCTATTAAATAACTGTGTATCTTACAATAAATCTCACGTTAGCTTTAGTGTAATTTATAATATTTTGTAGAGCAATATCAAAACGTGTCTTACCATTAGCAGAGAACAGGAAGTCTACTAATAGCTTCCGGTTTACGGTCATATCTACAGACTTTTCAGGTACCAGCAGATGGCGCAATTGGACCTCTCATTGCATAACAAAACAATATACATATTTTAGCAGGAATTTCACTCAAATAATCAAAGTATTTCTTATACCCGTTACACATATATACATATATATATATATATATATATATATATATATATATATATATATATATTTACATATACACACGTATATACACACACACACACACATATATATATATATATATATATATGTATATATATATATATATATATATATATATATATATATATATATATATATATATATATATATATATATATATATATATATATATATATATATATATATATGCAAGCTCATCGGGGCTACAGCCAGCCTGACGTCAGGATACCACCCGGAGGCAAACGGCCAGACCGAGCGCCTCAATCAACAACTGGAAACCGGCCTCCGATGCCTCGTGTCCCAGAACCCAACAACGTGGAGTGCCCACCTGGTCTGGGTGGAATATGCCCATAACTCCTTGCCTACCTCTGCCACTGGTTTCTCCCCCTTCAAGTGTGTCTACGGCTACCAACCGCCAGTGTTCCCAAACTCAGAGCCAGAAGTTTCTGTGCCCTCCGCCCACGCCCTGGTGCGCCGATGCCGTCGTATTTGGCTCGCGGCCCGACAAGTGCTCGCTCGCCAAGGAGATCGGGTCAAGAAAGCAGCCGACCGGAAGCGCCGACCAGCACCTGATTACCAGCCAGGACAGAGAGTATGGCTATCCGCCAAAGACCTGCACCTCAAGGTTCCCTGCAAGAAATTAGCGCCCAGATTTGTGGGTCCCTTCCCCATCACCAAGGTCATCGGTCCAGCAGCAGTACGCCTACGCCTACCCCCCCCCCCCCCCCCCCCGCCGTTGGAAGGCTGCAGACGGAGGACTTCTGTACCGGGTCAAGAAACTTTTAGCGGTACGCAAAAGAGGTCGAGGTAGACAGTTCTTGGTGGATTGGGAGGGGTACGGTCCAGAAGAGAGACAGTGGATTCCCCAACGGAACATTGATGACCCCTCCCTCATCCGGGACTTCTATAGACTCCACCCTGAGGTCCCTGGGCCGTCAGGAGTCGGCCCTAAAAGGGGGGGTTCTGTCACACCTGGGTGAAGTCTTGTCTGGGTTTTGTCTGGTTTCATGTTGTCTTGTCATTTCCTGTTTTATTTTGAAAGGTTAACTCTCCCTCTCGTTTCAGGTCACTTGCCCTTCCTCCTGTTTCACTGGACTGTCTCTCCTGATTGCCTGATTGTGTCCACCTGTGTCATCCACCCTCATGTGTATAAATGGCTCGTCTTCCTTCTGTCCTGTGCCAGAGTGTTATCGTATGTTTTGTGCGAACCTCCAGCGGTCCATGTTCACAGTCATTGCCACGTTCTTTGTACCCTTTTTGTCAGGTAAGATTAGTTGTTTAGAATTGCCTCCCTTGGAGCGCCTTTTGTTGTTTTTGCATATTGTTCTCTTTGCAACCTTTTTCCCTCCGCAGCTGGAGCGTTTTGAGTTCATTGAGATTTTGTTAGTTTAGAGATTAGGTAAGCTCAGCTTTTGGTAGCCTGTTAAGTTTCTTCCCTTTTTGACCCTTTTCCTTGTCCAAATAAATAGTCTTAAAAATCCTGCATCTGTGTTCAGAGTCCTGTTCTGGTCGTGACATTATTAAATTGTTATATGTATCCAGTGATTATACTATAAAGTTATTTTCTATTTAACTTCACCAGTTTTAGATTATTTTTATTCAAAATCGCTGAATTTTCACATTTGCCGTTCTTTTTTTTTCTTTTTTTTTTATGTCCTGTCCAGCTTCTCAGGCAAATCATATAGTTGATGTAGATGCCCATATCGGCTGTTCAGATTTACTTTACAAAAGAGAAGTGTAGGATACTTCTCTTGTTGCCTTATTTGTATTTTGACTTTATTAAATGTATTTATATTTGCCGTTCAAATACTGAGAAGAGACGGTGCGGTGATCAGCAGCCAGTTGAGGCACGTCACTGCGTTGTGCCTCATGGATTGCGCAATGACTCGGCTAACTGCTGGCCTGCTGTGCAGAGACCGTATTGCTATATGAATTATATTATACATTTCCATAGTTTAGTTAGCTGGGGTATATAATGTACAGTGTATTTTGTCAACAACTGTATGAGTGTAAGTATTTCTTGTGCTGAGCAATCATAAAACTGCTGAGAAGACGCACTGGCTGAGCCTCGCAGTAATCCCGCCTCCTGGTGGTAGACAATGCACCCCCCGACGTAGAATGCACCCCCTGATGGGAGTGTTATATCAACTAAAGCCCACACTTAAACTTTCCACGTGCAAGATTGAATCTATTTAAAAAAGTTATTTAATAAGAAGCCAAAAAGTGCAAAAACAATAATGTTCGTGTTGGAGGAGTTGTGAATGACTGAAATATGAAATCCGTGCTGCAGTCTGAAGGTGTACTAATGTTGTGGCCCTGCAGTCACATAGTAACATCTCTAATTATTAAGGATTATTATTATATTAATATTGGTGCATCTACTGGGGGTTAGAAAACCAACTAATACCTCTGTTTCAAGTGTCTATGAACGCTATAAGATATTAAAGTGAAACTTCAACATGACTATGAATTGTAAAATATCGGCAGGCCAATATTATCGGCCGATAAATGCTTTAAAATGTAATATCGGAAATGATCTGTATCGTTTTTTTTTATTATCGGTATCGTTGTTTTTTATTAAATCAACATAAAAAACACAAGATACACTTACAATTAGTGCACCAACCCAAAAAACCTCCCTCCCCCATTTACACTAATTCACACTCATTCACACAAAAGGGTTGTTTCTTTCTGTTAATATTCTGGTTCCTACATTATATATCAATATATATCAATGCAGTCTGCAAGGGATACAGTCCGTAAGCACACATGATTGTGCGTGCTGCTGGTCCACTAATAGTACTAACCTTTAACAGTTAATTTTACTCATTTTCATTAATTACTAGTTTCTATGTAACTGTTTTTATATTGTTTTACTTTCTTTTTTTATTCAAGAAAATGTTTTTAATTTATTTATCTTATTCTATTTTATTAATTTTTTTAAAAAAGGACCTTATCTTCACCATACCTGGTAGTCAAAATTAGGCATAATAATGTGTTAATTCCACAACTGTATATATCGGTATCGGTTGATATCGGTAATTAAAGAGTTGGATAATATCGGAATATCTGATATTGCCCAAAAGCCATTATCGGACATCCCTATTAATAATGTGTTGTTATGATTATTATTATTATCCACTGATGGTAATCCTACATGAATCAGGTACACTATGAAGTAAAGTGAAAAGTTAATATGTATAATCTTATTTAAGTGGATTATGACAACTCACATTCTGGCTACTTTATATTAAATTTGTCGGCATTATTTTGTTTAAAAAGAAAAAAGAAAAGAAAATAATTTAGGGGTGTTTGAGAATTTTTTAGCCCCCGTAAAAAGGCCACTAGTTGGAACACATGATGTTAAACCTTATTTAAGACACAAACATGTAAATATTGTCAACTCTGATCTTGGCCATACAGTGATATTAAAACACTAAAACAATGTGTCAGCTCTCGTCTTTTGAGTATTTAGCAAGTTATCTCTTTACCACGTTTTTTTAGAGAAAGCAATTTGTTTTCAAGCCACCTTGTTGACGAATTTGGGTCGTTTATTTGTTTTGTCCAAACATCCATCAGTCGAGCCATTGCAAACCCACTCGGTGTTAAAGGTCACCGCAGGCGACATTTACGGTGCAATCACCAGCCCGGAAATGTAGTCTGCTACGTGAGCAAAATAGAAATGATTGTTTAGCTTTGCGACGTTTACGACTACAACAAGACAAATATTAACAAGAAATGCTAATATTTTCAATCCAGTAAGCCACTTTACTGGGATCACACGTCCTTGTTAATTAGAAAAAATTAGTCCCGTTCCAAAATGGGATGCTCACCAAACATGGCATTCAGATACAGGCAATTACATTTGGCATAAACAATACTTGCAACTGCCATCTTGGATTTTTCCCCATTTTGCCAAGTCAGCCTACTCGTTAATGCCTGGCATTAAGTCACTCGTGGCTTAGACTAGCGCCAGAACATGTCGTCTTCCCAGGACAGGAATATTGATTGAAAACTGCAAACATGAAGGTTTAGATGTGCTCATTAATAAAACTAGATTTTATTTTACCCTCCAAAAAGTCCTTGAAACAGTCTCACTAAAAATGTAAATAAAAACTGATGGAAAAGTGGTATACAGTACAGGCCAAAAGTTTGAACACACCTTCTCATTTCAATGTGTTTTCTTTATTTTCATGACTATTTACATTGTAGATTGTCACTAATGGCATCAAAACTATGACTCCTGTGAAGTGTGGAAAACCATTTCATGTGACTACCTCTTGAAGCTCATGGAGAGAATGCCAAGAGTGTGCAAAACAGTAATCAGAGCAAAGGGTGGCTATTTTGAAGAAACTAGAGTATAAAACATGTTTTCAGTTATTTCACCTTTTTTTGTTGAGTACATAACTCCACATGTGTTCATTCATAGTTTTGATGCCTTCAGTGACAATCTACAATGTAAATAGTCATGAAAATAAAGAAAGCGCATTGAATGAGGAGAAGGTGTGTCCAAACTTTTGGCCTGTACTGTATATTGTTTTCCCATATTTAAAAAATACGTTGAAATTTTTTTCATGAAAGCTTTTTAAACGAGAACTGCACTTGGTGGGGGGGTATTTTGCCTGTCGTTCACAATCCTTAGGAGACACAAGAAGGTAAACGTGTTTTTTGTTTTGCAGTCTAACATATAAAAATTGGCTTGTTCTTAGTGGCGAGCAATACAGTTAATGGGAGCAATAAATCCTACCTCTAAATCGCTTTCAAAATGCATTCAAAATCCGTCAACAATACTTCGTTTACCTTCCGTTCTTCGGTGTTAGCCGTAAAAGTTAACTACGGCAAGAGATAAGCCACCTTCTTCGTCAGTTCGAAACGCGTCTGAGTTTGTAATGCACAATACAAGGCGATAAAACACCAATGTGTACTGACTGGAAAACATGAACAATCATATTACAGTTGTAAGCAATCCATTCATGTCCAAATACATTTTGCAGCTTTGAGTCATTCACTATATATATATATATATATATATATATATATATATGTATATATATATATATATATATATATATATATATATATATATATATATATATGTATATATATATATATATATATATATATATATACATGGACTCCTTCAACAGATCACATCTGGATCAAATAAATTAATATCCACTTGTGTTTCTATGATGCCCCCCACCACATCCACAGAAAAAAATAAAAAGCAGCAAAGATTTAATAACCAAGAACCAGTGATGCAGCAGTAAAATCACATCTGCAACTTTTCAGTTGCACTTGGCACAGCTATTGATTTTGATGTTTGTTTATATGTCTGCTGGCTATTAGGGAGGCAGAATATTGTCTCATTTTCACTCCCCTGCCCCCATTCAGTAAATACCTTCTCGCTCAATGGTATCACTTATGAACCTTCTTGCACTGTCCACAATAATTAGCACACAGGGGGATGGCTTGAAGGGTTCAAGGAAAGACATTTTTTTTCCTAGGTGGGTGCAAGGAAGTTGAGCGAAATGGTAGAGCAGGGGTCACCAACGCGGTGCCCGCGGGCACCAGGTCGCCCGTAAGGACCAGATGAGTCGCCCGCTGGCCTGTTCTAAAAATAACTAAAAAATAAATAAAAAATGGAAAAAAAATAGCTCAAATAGCAGCACTTACCAGTGAGCTGCCTCTATTTTTTAAATTGTATTTATTTACTAGCAAGCTGGTCTCGCTTTGCTCGACATTTTTAATTCTAACAAAACTCAAAACTCAAATAGAGTTTGAAAATCCAAGAAAATATTTTAAAGACTTGGTCTTCACTTGTTTAAATAAATTCATTTATTTTTTTACTTTGCTTCTTACAACTTTCAGAAAGACAATTTTACAGAAAAAATACAACCTTAAAAATGATTTTAGGATTTTTAAACACATACATCTTTTAACCTTTTAAATTCCTTCCTCTTCTTTCCTGACAATTTAAATCAATGTTCAAGTAAATGTATTTTTTTTATTGTAAAGAATAATAAATACATTTTAATTTAATTTTTCATTTTAGCTTCTGTTTTTTCGACAAGGAATATTTGTGTAATATTTCTTCAAACTTATTATGATTAAAATTTTTTAAAAATTATTCTGGCAAATCTAGAAAATCTGTAGAATCAAATTTAAATCTTATTTCAAAGTCTTTTGAATTTCTTTTAAAATGTTTGTTCTGGAAAATTTAGAAGAAATAATGATTTGTCTTTATTAGAATATAGCTTGCTCCAATTTGTTATATATTCTAACAAAGTGCAGATTGGATTTTAACCTATTTAAAACATGTCATCAAAATTCTAAAATTAATCTTAATCAGAAAAAAATACTAATGATGTTCCATAAATTATTTTTTTTATTTTTTCAAAAAGATTCAAATTAGCTAGTTTTTATCTTCTTTTTTTCGGTTAAATTTCGAATTTTAAAGAGTCGAAATTGAAGATAAACTATGTTTCAAAATTGAATTTTCATTTTTTTCGTGTGTAATTCATGATTTGTTAAAACATTTTAGTGGCTAGCTAGTTAAAATGGGATATTGTGATTTCACAAGACTGTCTTAGAAGTGATCATTTGAAAATGTTCAATTTGGAAAAACGTGCACTTAGAGAAAATATAGAAATAAAGTGTTGCATATTGATATTTATCTGTTTCTATATATATTTATTGTGAGACATCATTAAGATGATCAGTGTTTCCACAAAGATAAATATCATTAATTATTAATAATAACATAGAGTTAAAGGTCAATTGAGCAAATTGGCTATTTCTGGCAATTTATTTAAGTGTGTATCAAACTGGTAGCCCTTTGCATTAATCAGGACCCAAGAAGTAGCTCTTGGTTTCAAAAAGGTTGGTGACCCCTGCAGTAGAGTATCAGTGATCAACATCTGTAGAACCATTTGTCAAACATCTAATGGGAAACCACACACTTACTGATCAGAAATAGGGTTAGAGGTTATTGTCTTAATTTGGTTAGTGATAAGCATTAGTATGGGTTAGGACACGGATGGGCAACCTTTACTGTCAAAGGGTTTTTAGCACCCTCTTCCACTGAAGAAAAATAGTCTGGATCTGCAAAACATAACGCAGTTTATAACGTTTTAGCTCTATGGCTAGTTAAAGTTAAAGTTCCAACGATTGTCACACACACACTGGGTGTGGTGAAATGTGTCTTCTGCATTCGACCCATCCCCATGTTCACCCCCTGGGAGGTGAGTGGAGCAGTGATCAGCAGCGTACGCCGCGCTCGGGAATCATTTGGTGATTTAATGTCACGGCCAGGACGCATTCCAATGAGCCCTCATCTTTGCGCTCTGCTTACCGCACCTCTGGACGCGCCCATGGCCGCGTCACGCCCACATGCCAGCAAGGCTGTGGGCGATCAGCAATCAGCGCACCTGGACCTGATGAGAGGGAGCTGAATAAAGGACCAGTGGACCCAAGGATCGTGGCGGGAACTTAGTTTCTTGATGGTGAACCTGTGTTCCTTCCGTTGCCCTGGATCTCGACTGCCTCCCTCGATCCTTGACCCCCGCCTGGACACGGACCTTGTCGCCTCTCGCCCTCTCTGCCCCACGGACCTCACTTGGATCACGGACCCCTTTCGCCAGTCCCCTTCGGATTTGTCTGCTTCCTCATCCAACATCACGGTAAAACACAACAGTTAATTACACACATAGTTTAACACCACACACTCTTGGATTTTGGTCACACACTCCATTCCTTAGTTTAAGTATAGTTAGTTAGTATTGTTTATTATTATTATATATATATATATATATATATATATATATATATATATATATATATATATATATATATATATATATATATATATATATATATATATATTATATATATATATATATACATACATACATTGATGATATATATAATAAATCATTGAACATTACCGCCCCCTGGTGTGTGCGCCGTCATCTCCCCTCTGTAACCATAATATGTAACCCCCAATTCCAACCCTTGATGCTGAGTGTCAAGCAGGGAGGTAATAGGTCCCATATTTTTGTAGTCTTTGGTATGACTCGGCCGGGATTTGAACTCACAACCTCCCAGTCTCCCTGCATGATTTATAATATAGATTTAACTTTCACCAACTCTGAGGTGATGCAGCAGCTCACCTGCTCATTATGTGAATATAGCAGCATAAGATAGTTACCTCTGTGTGACCAATGTGCCGCTAAATATACAGCAGTCCCTTAACCTTATGGCTTATAAAAGTAATATTGTAATATTAATACCATATTTTCCGGACCATAGGGCGCACTGCCGATGAGCGGGTCTAGTCAGGTATATTTTCATTCAAAAGGCACCGGATAATAGGGTGCATTGAAGGGGGCATTTTTTATTTTTTTCTAAATGTAGAACACTTCCTTGTGGTCTACATAACATGTAATGGTGGTTATTTGGTCAAAATGTTGCATAGATGATGTTTTACAGATCATCTTCAAGCCGCTTTCTGACAGTCGCTTCCGGATGCGCCGTTTTGTGGGCGGTCCTATTTACGTGGCTCACCTTCGACAGCGTTTTTTCTCCGTCATTTTTGTTGTAGTGGTGTAGCGTGCAAGGACGGGAGTGGAAGAAGTGCCAAAAGATGGAGCTAACTGTTTGAAAGACATTCAGACTTTACTTAAATCAATAACGGAGCAGCATCTCCTCATCTGTGGCTCACTAGTGCAACAACAATGCCGGAAATGTGTCCCGTGAAAAACCGTCCGACCGGAACTCTCTAATAACTAAAGTTCCTTGGGTGAATAATGTAAACTCACTACACCGGTACGTTTTAGCGCTTTCATGGCGAGTTTACTGACAGATATAAGTAAGAACTTTAAACTACTTTATATTAGAAATGGCAACAGTGGAGGATGAATGTCCCATAACAAGAAGATAGAGAAAAAGAAGAAGCTTATCGACAACGGTGTCGACACGGACTACAAAGGCGGAGGCGCACAAATTTTCAGGATTCATGCAGATCCCAAATACAGATCAGCAGGTACCAGAAGGTAAGAAAAGTTTCTTTTGCATAATATTGCGAAACAAAACGCCAGATAATGTCTTACCTTATACACACACCATAATAATACTGGTATGTTGAAGCACAGTACAATCCATCAAGTGGTGCGGCTTCATAGCTTACCAAAGTGGTACTAAAACATTTTGATGGATTTTTGAGCGCCGTGTGTAATGTTCTATATTTTCAATGGAACATATAAAATGTTGGTGTTGTTTACTTGAATCATATTGCAGTCTACACATATCTCTTATGTGTGACTGCCATCTACTGGTCACACATCATTTCACCATGTACCAAATAAAATAGCTTCGAGGTTGGTAAGCACAACCAAAATCATGCCGTACATTGGACGCACCGGGTTATAAGGCGCATTGTCGAGTTTTGAGAAAATAAAAGGATTTTATATTCCGAAATATACGGTACTTGGTTAATATTCAGGTCACAAGATGTAAATGAATTATTGTTGGTGGTTTTGGGATGTTTCTTTACAGGGCTTTATGGGCACAGTAGACGCAATGACGTCATAAATCCCATTACCTCCATTGTTGGCTAATTGGAATGCATGAACATATGTGGTCTTGTCTTACAGAGAGATTGTGAATGATAGGTAAAAGTTCACATATATTCCCATTGTATTGTTTGCATAAAGATGCTGATCAATAAAAGGCCCACTCGAAATAAATGCACCCACACGATACACTTTCCAGCTGGTGTTTACATTTGTGCCGCACCCCTTTATGGTGAATGGCGGAGGACACAAGTCAATACGAATTGATCTATCACTTAACTCTAGGTCATAATCTTCATAACAACAAAATCCAGGAGTTAAGTGGCTGTCATTTATGTGTGTGTGTGTGTGTGTGTGTGTGTGTGTGTGTGTGTGTGTGTGTGTGTGTGTGTGTGTGTGTGTGTGTGTGTGTGTGTGTGTGTGTGTGTGTGTGTGTGTGTGTGTGTGTGTGTGTGTGTGTGTGTGTGTTGCACTGCTGGAAGTCTGCAGTGTTTATATCCACATAATGCTGCTGCAGCAATTAAATGCAAAGACAAACCCCAGAGGCTGCATTAACTAACAGCTGCTATTATACATGCAGTCGATAAACAGGCCTGCTGCATCATTAAGTTGGTCCAGTAGTGGTCATCCCTGTGGTTTTACATGCGGAACAGAAGCACAGAAGTCAACTTAGGAGCATGTTTGCTGCTGTGCATCACTTAAGTCCTGAGGCGTGCTAAATGTAGTTCTCTAACCACTCATCCTATTACAAGACCAGAAATTGTTAACAGTAAAGAGGCCTTTTAAAGGCCTACTGAAATGATTTTTTTAAATTTAAACGGGGATAGCAGATCCATTCTATGTCATATTTGATCATTTCGCGATATTTCCATATTTTTGCTGAAAGGATTTAGTAGAAAACATCGACGATAAAGTTTGCAACTTTTGGTCGCTGATAAAAAAATATTTTTTCGCTCTGACCGTAACTTAGGTACAAGCTGGCTCATTGGATTCCACACTCTCTCCTTTTTCTATTGTGGATCACGGATTTGTATTTTAAACCACCTCAGATACTATATCCTCTTGAAAATGAGAGTCGAGAACGCGAAATGGACATTCACAGTGACTTTTATCTCCACGACAATACATCGGCGAAGCACTTTAGCTACGGAGATAACGTGATAGCATTGGGCTTAACTGCAGATAGAAACAAAAGAAATAAACCCCTGACTGGAAGGATAGACAGAAAATCAACAATACTATTAAACCATGGACCTGTAACTACACGGTTAATGCTTTCCAGCCTGGCGAAGCTTAACAATGCTGTTGCTAGCGACGCCATTGAAGCTAACTTAGCAACGGGACTTCACAGAGCTATGCTAAAAACATTAGCTATCCACCTACGCCAGCCAGCCCTCATCTGCTCATCAACACCCGTGCTCACCTGCGTTCCAGCGATCGACGGAGCGACGAAGGACTTCACCCGATCATAGATGCGGTCGGCGGCTAGCATCGGAAGCGCGTCTGCTATCCAAGTCAAAGTCCTCCTGGTTGTGTTGCTGCAGCCAGCCGCTAATACACCGATCCCACCTACAACTTTTTTCTTTGCAGTCTTCATTGTTCATTAAACAAATTGCAAAAGATTCACCAACACAGATGTCCAGAATACTGTGGAATTTTGCGATGAAAACCGAGCTTTTTGTATTGGATACAATGTGTCCGAATACTTCCGGTTCAACGATTGACGTCGCGCGCATACGTCATCATACATAGACGTTTTTAAGCGGAAGTTTAGCGGGAAATAACCCGGCCGTATTGGCATGTGTTGCAATGTTAAGATTTCATCATTGATATATAAACTATCAGACTGCGTGGTCGGTAGTAGTGGGTTTCAGTAGGCCTTTAAGACATTTTTATGAAGCCTCATGTAATGAATGCATGTTTTTTTTAACATGTCTTACAGTTTTTATCGCTTTTAAGCATTTTTATTTGTTAGTCAACACCTAACTGTTGCTGATGCTAACTTTGAGATTTCTGTGAAATGTAAAGTGCATCACAAAAAAACGCATTATTAATATTATTTTTATTTAATAACAGATGTTCAAATTGTCAGCTGCTGTCAAAATATTCTATATTGATATAATTAAAATGTCATTCTCCCTGAAACTGGTGTCAAAACATTATACAATATAATGAAATTGCTAGAGTAAGGTTGCATTTCACGATTCAGCGTTGCATCTTGCGGGGACGCGTCCATGTAAACAAACTAGCACCTGACAGCTGGACACCCGCGACTGCATATTTGTTTAACAAACTAACAATTACCCAATCATCACCGTAATTAGATTTTTGTCCTGATGTCACATGCACTCTGACACATTTGTGTACAAAATAAACAAGAGGGTTGTCGTATAAATACCTTTAGTGCGTTGTGTAAATAGTAAATAAAAACAGAGTACAATGATTTGCAAATCATTTTCAACTTATATTCAATTGAATAGACTGCAAAGACAAGATACTTAATGTTCGAACTGAGAAACTTTTTTTTGTTGTTGTTGTTGCAAATATTCATTAACTTAGAATTTAATGGCAGCAACTCATTGCAAAAAAGTTGGCACAGGGGCATTTTTACCACTGTGTTACATGGCCTTTCCTTTTAACAACACTCAGTAAACGTTTGGGAACTGAGGAGACCAATTTTTGAAGCTTTTCAGGTGGAATTCTTTCCCATTTTTGCTTTATGTACAGCTTAAGTTGTTTAACTACTCTTTTATTATGAAGCCACGCTGTTGTAACACGTGCGGAATGTGGCTTTGTATTGTCTTGCTGAAATAAGCAGGGGCGTCAATGAAAAAGACGTTGCTTGGATGGCAACATATGTTGCTCCAAAACCTGTATGTACCTTTCAGCATTAATGGTGCCTTCACAGATGTGCAAGTTACCCATGCCTTGGCCACTAATACACCCCCATACCATCACAGATGCTGGCTTTTGAATTTTGCGCCTATAACAGTCCGGATGGTTCTTTTCCTGTTTGGTCCGGAGGACACGACGTCCACAGTTTCCAAAAACAATTTGAAATGTGGACTCGTCAGACCACAGAACACTTTTCCACTTTGCATCAGTCCATCTTAGAAGAACTGGGGCCCAGCGAAACCAGCGGCATTTCTGGGTGTTGTTGATAAAATGGCTTAGGTTTTGCATAGTAGAGTTTTAACTTGCACTTACAGATGTCGCGACAAACTGTAGTTACTGAGTGTGTTTTCAGAAGTGTTCACAAGTCCATGTGGTGATATCCTTTACACACTGATGTCGCTTTTTTATGCAGTACCGCCTGAGGGATTGAAGGTCTCGGACATTCAATGTTGGTGCAGTGATTTCTCCAGATTCTTGGAACCTTTTGATGATATTACAGACCGTAGATGGTGAATCCCTAAATTCCTTGCAATAGCTGGTTGAGAAATGTTGTTCTTAAACTGTTGGACAATTTGCTCATGCATTTGTTCACAAAGTGGTGACCCTCACCCCATCCTTGTTTGTGAATGACTGAGCAATTCATGGAAGTTGCTTTTATACCCAATCATGAATGTAATAATATAGTACAGTATTTAACATTGGAGAGTGAACTAATGTCTCCTCTGGGCTGCTTCTCTGTCATGTAAAAATAGGAGCTGTTATTTGTGATTACGTTGCACATTGATTGATTTTGATTGATTGAGACTTTTATTAGTAGGTTGCACAGTGAAGTACATATTCTATACAATTGACCACTAAATGGTAACACCCGAATAAGTTTTTCAACTTGTTAAAGTCGGGGTCCATTTAAATTGATTCATAAACATGGACGTATTTAAGGGACGGACGGCATTTGATATGTACAGTATGTCTGCATAAATCCCAGTGAGAAAGGATAACCTTCGATCGTCCAGTTTGTAGAGTTGGGAGACAGGTCGAACTGAAACACGTCGGGCGCACAATCTGCAACTTCTCCCTGTTTTCATGGATAAATGTCTGCCATTTGGAGGCTGGATCCTGCTCCGGTGTGGTGACAATGACTGACAGTGCTGCGCTTTGCCATATCGGTTCCACTGTTGTTGGTCATATTTGTTTGTTTTTCTTATTCGGTGGGTGCAGGGACCATTTTATAACTACTGTATTTTCCGAGCTATAGAGCGCACCCACCAGATTTTAGAGGAAATAAACATGTACGACTTATAGTCCGGAAAATATGGTAACATCATAACCATAACTATAGATGTCCAATAATATCGGACTGCCGATATTATCGGCCGATAAATGCTTTAAAATGTAATATCGGAAATTATCGGTATCAGTTTCAAAAAGTAAAATTTATGACTTTTTAAAACGCCGCTGTGTACACGGACGTAGGGAGAAGTACAGAGCGCCAATAAACCTTTAAGGCACTTCCTTTGCGTGCCGGCCCAATCACATAATATCTACGGCTTTTCTTACACACAAGTAAATGCAAACCATACTTGGTCAACAACCATACAGGTCACACTGAGGGTGGCTGTATAAACAACTTTAACACTGTTACAAATATGCCCACACTGTGAACCCACACCAAACAAGAATGACAAAACACATTTCGGGAGAACATCCGCACCGTAACACAACATAAACGAAACAGAACAAATACCCAGAACCCCTTGCAGCCCTAACTCTTCCAGGACGCTACAATATACACCCCCCGCTACCCCTAACCCCCCCCCCCACCTCATCACCGCCCCCCCCCCCAACCCCGCCCACCTCAACCTCCTCATGCTCTCTCAGGGAGAGCATGTCCCAAATTCCAAGCTGCTGTTTTGAGGCATGTTAAAAAAAATAATGCACTTTGTTACTTCAATAATAAATATGGTAGTGCCATGTTGGCATTTTTTTCCATAACTTGAGTTGATTTATTTTGGAAAACCTTGTTACATTGTTTAATGCATCCAGCGGGGCATCACAACAAAATTAGGCATAATAATGTGTAATTCCACGACTGTATATATCGGTATCGGTTGATATCGGAATCGGTAATTAAGAGTTGGACAATATCGGAATATCGGATATCGGCAAAAAAGCCACTATCGGACATCTCTAACCATAACCATTCTTTTTCTCTGCGCTCTCGTTCGCACTCAGTTTCTCTGTCCCGATGGTTGGAGGCCAGGATCGTGTCGATCTCTGGCTGTAGGATGTGGACAATCACCACGTCTACCAGCAGTGGGGATACTCGCAACCTAAAGCGTAAGAAAAGTCGACAGACAGCTCCTTTCTTCAAAATACTCCTAAATTTTAAAGTAAAACTATATTTATTCTCTATGAAATACATGTTGTGTTAAAATGTTCGAATGTCTGTTTATTTTTGATGGTGCACATTATTGAAATTAAGCAAACTGCCATTCAACCCAGAAAGAGCCTGGTTTAAAAAAAATCCTGTTTTACAAAGAAAAAAAAAACCTTGACCTTGATTTTTGGTATTTAATTTTTCACATATTTCAGTTTTTGCAGTGTAACTCCAAGGATGACTTTTATTTTTATGGATTGCTGTTTGGACTCAGTCTGGGCTGTTTCCCATGTAAGCAGAAGGCTCAAGGCTCAAATTAATTATGTAGCACGCAGAACACAAACAACTATTCAAAATAAACTGAAATGTTGGAGATCAAAGCAGGGGCGTTTTCTATCTTGCTGTGGCTATTAAGCATTTTTTTCCATTGCCGTTTTTGCCATTTTCTACAAGTCATATTTTTTTACTTTCAAACCATCAATTTGAAGCTCATTTGGACTCCCTCTCGTTCCTTTTCATCGGGCTTTCCATGTTCTCTTTCCCCATCCAACCAATCAACTCCCTTCCAGCAATCATGCACCAGCACCTGTGCCATCTCATTAGTTTGAAAAGACAGGACTGCTTTCCCGCAAACCACATGTTCTGGTACTTACTTGTTGGTTTTGTTTGTTTTTTAAAACAAAAAAAACATATCCCCATAACTCTTACGCATGCACTGTTGTTGTCATTTTGTGGTCAATAATGTGTGGTGTGGTGAATAATGCTGTATAATAGACTGTATTTATATTATTCACATGTGAATAATGCTGTATAATAGACTGTATTTATATTATTCACATGTAAAAAATACCTATGTGTTTATTGTTTATTGTGAGCGAACTGTGGTGCTGAATTTCCCACAGGGATCAATAAAGTACTTTCTATTCTATTCTATTTTACTCTATAATAGTCTTTAGCTTGCTGCCTGTCCACACAAGCACTACACTTTCCTCTCTGCTTGCTGGTCAATTGAGCGTGTTTGTTCATCCACAGATCGCTCATTTTGTGCTTTTTTTTCCCCCCCTTTTTGAAGGCTGTGATGAAATCATTAAGCAAGCCACTCATGCAGAGTGTGGCGATGAGAGTAAATACTGTGGAAGAATGAAATGTGCACACATAATGCACACTGCCTATTTTCTCCACAGACGTTGACTTGAAATTGTAATGCATATCAAGGTGAGTGTGTTTTCGTGCATGGAAATTCTGTTCAATGGGCTTTATTTTCTTACTGCATTGTTGCATATTCATATTGCTTTTGGATTTCTCACGAATACAATATTTAAAATTCAAAAACTCGGTTTTCAATGCTCTTTAAATAAATGAAAGTACCTCAAATTAAAGGTATAAGATGCGAACTGCATGCAAAAGTAACACACACACACACACACACATATATATATATATGTATATATATATATATATATATATATATATATATATATATATATATATATATATATATATATATATATATATATATATATATATATATATATATATATATATATATATATATATACATATATACACACACTACCGTTCAAAAGTTTGGGGTCACATTGAAATGTCCTTATTTTTGAAGGAAAAGCACTGTACTTTTCAATGAAGACAACTTTAAACTAGTCTTAACTTTAAAGAAATACACTCTATAAATTGCTAATGTGGTAAAAGACTATTCTAGATGCAAATGTCTGGTTTTTGGTGCAATATCTACATAGGTGTATAGAGGCCCATTTCCAGAAACTATCACTCCAGTGTTCTAATGGTACAATGTGTTTGCTCATTGGCTCAGAAGGCTAATTGATGATTAGAAAACCCTTGTGCAATCATGTTCACACATCTGAAAACAGTTTAGCTTGTTACAGAAGCTACAAAACTGACCTTCCTTTGAGCAGATTGAGTTTCTGGAGCATCACATTTGTGGGGTCAATTAAACGTTCAAAATGGCCAGAAAAAGACAACTTTCATCTGAAACTCGACAGTCTATTCTTGTTCTTAGAAATGAAGGCTATTCCACAAAATTGTTTGGGTGACCCCAAACTTTTGAACGGTAGAAAACCAGTGAAGTTAGCATGTTGTGTGAATAAAAACAGAATACAATGATTTGCAAATCCTTTTCAACCTATATTCAATTGAATAGACTGCAAAGACAAGATACTCAACGTTCGAAACTGGAAAACATAATTTTTTGCAATTATTAGCTCATTTGGATTTTGATGCCTGGCAAAAACGACTGAGAAAGTTGAGCAATGCTCATCAAACACTTATTTGCCAATCGTTCACAATTATGAAAGACTTGATGACTGATGGATTTATTTGAATGCATTCTAAATATTAAATAAAGGTCAATCAAATTCCACTTACAGCGCAGTGAATGCAAGCTACTCTATTTCGCCCATAAAATCCAATAAATAACCATCCAAAAAGCGCCAAGAATACTCCATTTACAATTCGTAACTTGAATATTAGCAAGTATTAGTGTTTTTGTTTTTTGGGGTGCTTTTTTTTTTGGTCCTTTCCAGCTACTCAGGCAACTCATATTGTTGATGTAGATGCCCGTAGTTGCTGTACAAATTTACTTTACAAAAGAGAAGTGTAGTATACTTCTCTTTATTTGTATTTGACTTTAATAAATGGATTTAAATTAATGTTTGGCGCAGCTGGACCGGAGCAGGAGGGGATTGAAAGTGGAAAAAAAAGAAGACCTAGTGGGAACAACAATAACAACAACAGAACATCAGCAGCAAACAGGATATGTACAAATATGATACGAAAAGTGATGGCAAAGAAGCAGTTAGTGAAATAAATAATAATACAGAAATGACATCATTGCACTACAAATGGAGCAATACAAATACCAATGGAAAAAGCGCTATTGATAATGAATAATAACAATAATTAACTCTATTATCAACAATACAATTGTTTCTTATGCAACAATACATATATGTAGTGATAACCAGAATTAAAAAAGAAAGCGGATAAATGGAGGGGAAGAAAGAGAAGCGAACTGTATTAACCTTGTAGATTGTTATAGGAACAATAGGTTAAGCTTTGTCAGTGGTGCAGTGTTTTACCCAGTTTCTCTAGGGCAGGGGTTGGCAACCCAAAATGTTGAAAGAGCCATATTGGAACACAAATACAAAAGAGTAATCGGTCTGGAGCCGCAAACAATTAAAAGACTTATATAAGTGTTATAATGACGGCAACACATGATGTAAGTGGCTAATTAGCTATATTAGCCTACTATCAAAATGATCGGAGGCTGACGCAAATCTTCGTTGACAGAAATGTTGAAATGTAATATTTATTCTACACATTTTTACAACATTGGAAAACATTAGTAAAAATTCTTCTCAGAGGGTGAGATAACTCCTGGAAATGGCCAAAAGGTATATATGTGTGTGTCCAAGTTAAAGGAAACGGCAGGCTGTTTTCTTCTAATTGATGTATTACAATCTTTGCAAGCTGGGTAATGTTTGCTGTGGTCTGGAACAAAATGGCGCACAAACAACTATCAGAAATGCAGCCAATATTACATACAGATAATATGTCATGAAACATGTAAAAATACACTAAATACACAGGAAATTAAATGAGCTCAAATATAGCTACAAATGAGGCATAATGATGCAATATGTACATACAGCTAGCCTAAATAGCATGTTAGCATCGATTAGCTTGCAGTCATGCAGTGACCACATATGCCTGATTAGCACTCAACACAAAATGATAACGTCAACAAAGCACACCTTTGTGCATTCACACACAGCATAAAAAGTTTGGTGGACAAAATGAGACAAAGGAGTGGCACAAAACACGTCTTTCTGTGGCAGCGTAGGCGAAAGTTGTATATGTTAACAAACTGTTGAGTCACAGTCCACATAACGGTGAGTTCAAGGGGCGCTGAAATTAGTAGGACAAAACGGCACTCGCCAAATATTCTCATCAGTGAAGCATACACACAAACATATTAAACAGTGGGCTTTCTAACAATTAGGAAGGTCTGTGTCATGTTTGTCCTCCTACAGAAACCATATTACAATGAAAAACATATTTGTCACCCCATTTTTTTTCCATTTCCATACATTTTTGAAAAAGCTCCAGGGAGCCACCAATGCCGCATGTGGCTCTAGAGCCGCGGGTTGCTGACCCCCGCCCTAGGGCAACAACGTTAATATATGTTTGATGAAACGTGATTATATGCATGAGTGTATGTATGTATATGTACTTGTATATGTACAGTATGTGTATATGTATGTTTGTACAGTGAATGTATATGTACATGTATGTGTATGTGTATGTTTGTACAGTGAATGTATATATACATGTATGTGTATATGTATGTTTGTACAGTGAATGTATATGTACATGAATGTGTATATGTATGTTTGTACAATAAATGTATATGTACAGTATGTATACAGTATATGTATGTTTGTACAGTGAATGTATATGTACAGTATGTATATGTATGTTTGTACAGTGAATGTATATATACATGTATGTGTATATGTATGTTTGTACAGTGAATGTATATGTACATGAATGTGTATATGTATGTTTGTACAATAAATGTATATGTACAGTATGTATACAGTATATGTATGTTTGTACAGTGAATGTATATGTACAGTATGTATATGTATGTTTGTACAGTGAATGTATATGTACATGTATGTGTATATGTGTGTTTGTACAATAAATGTATATGTACAGTATGTATACAGTATATGTATGTTTGTACAGTGAATGTATATATACATGTATGTGTATATGTATGTTTGTACAGTGAATGTATATGTACATGTATGTGTATGTGTATGTTTGTACAGTGAATGTATATATACATGTATGTGTATATGTATGTTTGTACAGTGAATGTATATGTACATGTATGTGTATATGTATGTTTGTACAGTGAATGTATATGTACATGTATGTGTATATGTATGTTTGTACAATAAATGTATATGTACAGTATGTATACAGTATATGTATGTTTGTACAGTGAATGTATATGTACAGTATGTATATGTATGTTTTTACAGTGAATGTGTATGTATACAGTATATGTATGTTTGTACAGTGAATGTATATGTACAGTATGTATATGTATGTTTGTACAGTGAATGTATATGTACATGTATGTGTATATGTGTGTTTGTACAGTGAATGTGCGTGTGGATGTATGTACCATAGGTGTGTATGTATGTACTGTATTTGTGTATGTATTGTGGAGCGTCTCTAAGGGGCTGACCAGCGTCCTATCGGAGGTAAGAGGTGTGCCCAGGTTCAGCCCAGCAGAGATGTGGTTGAGGGGCGGTACCTACCTGCATTCTTTCTCAATCAGCTAAAGATGATGACTGCTGTGTCTAATCACCAATGGAGGACACCTGGGTTCTGGTCAGCCTAGGCCATAAATGCAGCAGCTTGAACCTGAGCTCACTACCTCCGCGTGGGATGCTGTCCGGCGGTAAGATGCACACGCCACTTCCTGTCAAACAGAATGCTTGATGTATATATTGTATAGACCGGGGGTCAGCAACCCGCAGCTCTCTAACCGCATGCAGCACTTTAGTGCCGCCCTAGTGCGATTGAAAATGGAAAAATATGGGGGAAAAACACAAACAAACGCAACAGTTTGTTTACATGTAGTGATGGGTTGATGAGGCGTCATGAAGCGTTTCGACACATTGCAAAACTGTATTGATACTGTGTCGATACTGTGTCACTAAATACTGACATCTGCTGGACATTAAAAATCCCTACAGGCAACCTATGGACTGACTCAACTGACACTGATTTTATGACCTGGTATATACAATAATATAAACCAAGTCATTGTATTTAATTTAGGATTATTTCATATCTTCATTTAAATAAAAATATATTTTTGTCTTTTTTAGATACAGTCAATAAATAATGTGAACATGTATCATAATGTGGAAAACTAAGAGAACGTGTTGTGAATGAGGATGCTTGTGGATTGGGAATTTTTTATTTATTTATTTTTCACATTTTTATGAAAAAAAAACAGTTTTTCCAACGTATTAAATTTTAGTTATTATTTCTCAGGCTGTAGAAAAGACCCGCTCACAGGGCACAGAGGAGGCGTCAGTGCGACACAGTTCGCGTATCGGTCACGTGACCGAAACAGCTCATGATCGGTCACGTGACTTTCTAAAAGCGGTACGCGCACCGACACAGGGTTTTGCTCTATGAGCTCGACGCATGCGCCGATGCATCGGTGTTGCCCGGACCCATCACTATTTACATGTAAAATCTTCCACTCCTTTGTCTCATTTTGTCCACCAAAAGTTCTATGCTGTGCGTGAATGCACAAAGGTGAGCTTTGTTGATGTTATTGACTTGTTGGAGTGCTAATCAGGCATATTTGGTTAGTTCATGACTGCAAGCTAATCAATGCTAACATGCTGTTTAGGCTAGCTGTATGTACATATTGCATCATTATGCCTCATTTGTAGCTATATTTGATCTCATTTAATTTCCTTTACTTATGTCCTCTTTGTATATAATTTAATTTTGCGTGTCTCATGACACATTTTCTGTATGTAATATTGGCTGCATTTCAGATAGTTGTTTGTGTGCCATGTTGTTCCAGACCACAGCAAACATTACCTAGCTTGCCAAAGATTGTAATAAATCTATTAAAAGAAGACAGCCTGCCATTTCCTTTAACTTGGACACACACATCTATACCTTTGGCCATTAAAAGCCAGTAATTTCCAAGAGTTATCTCACCTTCTGAGTAGCCTCTGATTTACTAATGGTTTCTAATGTTGTAAAAATGTGTAGAATAAATAATACATTTCAACATTTCTGTCAACAAAGGTTTGCTTCAGCCTGCGACAGTCATTTTGATAGTAGGCTATTATAGCTAATATAGACACTTGCATCACGTGTTGCCTTCATTATAAGACTTATATATGGCTTTTAATTATTTGCGGCTCCAGACAGATTGTTTTTTTGTTGTTTTTTGGCTCTTTCCACATTTTGGGTTGCCGACCCCTGGTATAGACTAATTGATGCTGTGTCTGTTGTCAGGCAACCAGTGACGGACAAAGCTAATTTGATGAAATGCCTGATGAAAAGTACCCCGACTGGGAGGTAGTTGATTACATGTATACCCCTTCCCCTGCCTTTTGTTAAATAAACCCATTTTCGTGAGAACTGAAGCCTTCTCAGCGTCTTGGTGTTGGGCAGCGTCTACAGTATGTATGTGGGAGCGTATGTACGTATGTATGTGGGATATTTATTTATTTATTTACAGGCAGACATAGTTTTGTATTTAATTATTGTTTCTTTCGTTAATGTCAGAGTCTGTTCTGCAAAAAGGTCATCCCTAGAAGCACACAGTTTATGGACAGGGACCCACAGTTAAAATATACATCATCATATAGTAATACAAAATACAGTACAATACATTTCAAAATCTACCCATTTACAATTTCAAAAAAGAAATCTTTAAATCCACCAAATCAGTCTCAATATCCTATTATTCAAATTTGATTGAAAGTTTGGATCTTGAAGATCTGCGATAATCTCATCATACATACAGAGGTCAAGACCCAAATTATGCGACTAATGTGAATCCCTCAACCATAAGGGGTGTGCTAAATGTACTAAGCATAATGTCGCGATAAATTTAGCTGAAAACGCTTTTCTTAAATGTTTGGATGTTTTTCAAGGGCTTTGTAGGCTGAATTGCGCAGCTCCTGTATGCTCCATTGTAAGTTGACATTTGATCACATTTATTTAATATTTAGAGTGCAGAAATATATTTTAAATACCATCTGTAATGTCTTTCATAATGATTGTGAACCATAGTCAACATTTAGAAAGAAAAAAAAAAGTGCAGTTCCCCTTTATAAATACTTGGCCAATAAAGCTGATTCCTTTTTTTTTTTTTTATATCTACACAAACCTAACAAGGCTTCTGGGTCTTGCATAAGAGGTTGAGGTCATAGCTTACTGGCTGGTCTGCTTGTCACAATGTCACCAAAATAATGTTTTTACACCATAAATTTCTAGTTTGTACACTGTAGAATCTACAGCCTGTTTAATGTTTTTAACGCAAGTGTGACATTATTCTACGTAATCGCACTATAGAGAAAAAAGACAATGTAGGCTGTGGAGTCCTGAGTCTCATTTAGTACTCTACTCACCACTCTGGGAGACGTGGGTGCGATCGTGAGCTGGCAGATGCATGTTGCTACTAGGGTTGTCTCTATTCCAATATTTTGGTACCGGTAACAAAATGTATTTCGATACTTTTCGATATATTTCTAAATAAAGGGTACCACAAACAAATTGCATTTTTGACTTTATTTCAACAAAAAATCTTAGGGTACATTAAACATATGTTTCTTGTTGCAAGTTTGTCCTTAAATAAAATAGTGAACATACAAGACAACTTGTCTTTTAGTGGTAAGTAAACAAACAAAGGCTCCTAATTTAGTCTGCTGCAGTAAAATATTGTGTCCTTCATCATTCTATTATTTTGTCAAAATTGTTAAGGACAAGTGGTAGAAAATGAATTATTAATTTACTGTTAATATCTGCTTATTTTCTCTTTTAACATGTTCTATCTACACTTCTGTTAACATGTAGTAATCACTTATTGTTCTGTTTGATACTTTGCATTGGTTTTGGATGATACCACAAATTTAGGTATCAATTCGATACCAAGTAGTCACAGGATCATACATCGGTCATAATTTAAGTTCTCATGTGTCCAGGAACATATTTCCTGAGTTTATGAATGTCATATGAATTTTAAAAGAAAAAAGATTTTGTGATGATAAAAAAATATCGATGTAATCATAGTATCGACTAGAAACGCTATTGTACTTGGTATCATTACAGTGGATTTCAGGTGTAGATCCACCCATGGCATTTGTTTACATTTTGACGCTGTGTGAATCATGTTTAGCTATTCCTCGTCCTGCAGGGATGATACTTACTCCGGTACTCTTGTCTTGTACTGTATATTGTACAGTATTTTGTATTTCTATAGTGTTTTGTATATTGTACAGGATTGCTTATTATTTTTATTGGATAGTAGTCTGTTTATTTCAATTGTTAGTTGTTGTTTTTTTTCTTTATTACCTCTTGTGTAATTTATTTTTACCCCATATTTGTTCCCACTACCGCACCTTAAGTTGGAGTCCTTAATCTCGTTATATGCAAATATAATGACAATAAAGTCCATTTTATTCTACTCTATTCTATACTTGTAAGAAGCGTACTTAATTTTTCACCATGGAGGTGAGGATTAGTGATTCAGAAGTAGCTACAACACTGCAGACTACGGATGGACTTTAGCCGCTAACTAGCTAGCCATGTCTTAAGCACCTCTTCCTGAGGGCGTTTCAGTGTTATAACTTCACCTGTATCGTTAGTTTTTAAGCCAAAATGCGTCCGTTCTCCCTTTTCTGTCTACAAACTGTGTCTGCTTGTAAGTACTCGGTGATTGTGCGCTGCCGAATATGCTCCTTTGCTCGTAAAACCAGCAATGTCACGACTGTAAAAAAACATATGGCGAACCGGTACTTTTCAGAGTATAGTACCATTTTTGATTCATTAGTACCGCAATAGTATACTAGTACCGGCATACCGTACAACCCTCGTTGCTACCATGTTTTATCAGCGAGGAACAATGTTCCCTCATCTACGCCACGAACAAAACCCAACTTAAACTCGAAAGAACATGTTTTAATGCTCTCCTAAACGAATGATCACAAGTTTTTTTTCCCCCCCAACGTAAAAAATGTATAGTCTCTATTTCAGATTAAATTGAAACCTCACACATTTTAAATAGAAGCCATTGAAGCACAACATAAAAGTGCATCTGTTGTAATTATAAGTTTTATTTTCAATTCAAGTCATCACATATTTTACAACGTTGACTATTTGTCTTTGTACTTGGTGTCTTTCTCCTCACTATTTGGCAGACCAGTTTGCCCAGGGAAGGAGGCTATCTTCAGGAAGAAATACGGGTTACTGCGAACACGAAAGGCCACCAGGAGCGGAGTGAGGGCGTACAGCAAGTTGGCTGCCAGAACCTGGCAGAAGACGTCGTTTGGGACGCGAAACGGAGCCTTGGTGTGAGGATGGAAGGACCCCCCGATGTGAGCCCACTGGCACTGTGGACAACAAAGAGGTTAGATTTTGATTCATGAATTTTACTGAATTGTTTTGCGGATATAACGCTTTAAAACAACACAAAGGGTCAACGCTAGAGATGTCCGATAATGGCTTTTTTGCTCATATTCCGATATTGTCCAACTCTTAATTACCGATTCCGATATCAAACGATGCCGTGGAATTAACACATTATTATGCCTAATTTTGTTGTGATGCCCCGCTGGATGCATTAAACAATGTAACAAGGTTTTCCAAAATAAATCAACTCAAGTTATGGAAAAAAATGCCAACATGGCACTGCCATATTTATTATTGAAGTCACAAAGAGCATTATTTATTTTTAAAATGCCTCAAAACAGCAGCTTGGAATTTGGAACATGCTCTCCCTGAGAGAGTATGAGGAGGTTGAGGTGGGCGGGGTAGGGGGGGTATATTGTAGCATCCCTTAAGAGTTAGTGCTGCAAGGGGTTCTGGGTATTTGTTCTGTTGTGTTGATGTTGTGTTACGGTGCGGCTGTTCTCCCGAAATGTGTTTGTCATTCTTGTTTGGTGTGGGTTCACAGTGTGGCGCATATTTGTAACAGTGTTAAAGTTGTTTATACCGTCACCCTCAGTGTGACCTGTATGGCTGTTGACCAAGTATGCCTTGCATTCACTTGTGTGTGTGAAAAGCCGTATATATTATGTGATTGGGCCGGCTCGCAAAGACAGTGCCTTTAAGGTTTATTGGCGCTCTGTACTTCTCCCTACGTCCGTGTACACAGCGGCGTTTTAAAAAGTCATAAATGTTACTTTTTGAAACCGATACCGATAATTTTGAAACCGATACCGAAAATTTCAGATATTACATTTTCAAACATGTATCGGCTGATAATATCGGCAGTCCGATATTATCGGACATCCCTAGTCAATGCTATAACGGGGGAACCTTCTGTTCGCTGACAATGTTTCCTGTTGTTTGGATATTTTACATTAGTTTTGGATGATACCACAAAATTAGGTATTAATCTGATACCAAGTAGTTACAGGATCATACATTGGTCATATTTAAAGTCTTCATATGTCCAAGGCTGTATTTCCTGAGTTTATGAATATAATATGAATTTTAAAAGAAAAAAAATATTGATGTAATCATAGTATCGACTAGATACGCTCTTGTACTTGGTATCATTACGGTGGATGTCAGTGCGTTTCCCACCTAGGCCTTCAATGATATACCACTTCAATGATTACCTCCAAATACCATAAAATACTATACAGAAAAACATTTACGCACTACTGCGCATTGAATCAGCATCAACAGTGTACAAAACGGGTTATTTTGTGGCGCATTTAAAAATCAATTAAAACGCATACGCAATTAAAACATATCCTATGTGGTACTGTGAAAATTAAAATAGCAAAAAACATATTAAATGTGAAAAAATTATATATTTTAACTTGCAATTTGTAGGACCTATTCGATGCCGTATAAGCCAGTGGCACCGCTCGTCGTCTGCTTATTCGAGTGGAAATGGCGGGCATTTCCCCATTTCATCGCCAGAACAGCTGAGCTAGCTTCCGGAGTTGGCCGACATCGTCTCACAAGATGTAGTTTCTCTTTAAATATCCTTCTTGAAAATGGCCTTGCAAATATATACAGTCGTGGTCAAAAGTGTACATACACTTGTAAAGAACATCATGTCATGGCTGTCTTGAGTTTACAATCATTTCTACAACTCTTATTTTCTTTGTGATAGAGTGATTGGAGCACATACTTGTTGGTCACAAAAAACATTCATGAAGTTTGGTTTGTTTATGAATTTATTATGGGTCTACTGAAAATGTGAGCAAATCTGCTGGGTCAAAAGTATACATAAAGCAATGTTAATATTTGGTTTCACTGCAATAAGGCGCTTTTGGTAGCCATCCAAAAGCTTCTGGCAAGCTTCTAGTTGAATTTTTGACCAATCTTCTTGACAAAATGGGTGCAGTTCAGCTAAATGTGTTGGTTTTCTGACATGGACTTGTTTCTTCAGCCTTGTCCACACGTTTAAGTCAGGACTTTGGGAAGGCCATTCTAAAACCTTAATTCTAGCCTGATTTAGCCATTCCTTTACCACTTTTGACGTGTGTTTGGGGTCATTGTCCTGTTGGAACACCCAACTGCGCCCAAGACCCAACCTGATGATTTTAGGTTGTCCTGAAGAATTTGTAGGTAATCCTCCTTTTTCATTGTCCCATTTACTCTCTGTAAAGCACCAGTTCCATTGGCAGCAAAACAGACCCAGAGCAAAAAGCTACCACCACCATGATTGACAGTAGGTTTGGTGTTCCTGGGATTAAAGGCCTCACCTTTTCTCTTAAAATCATATTGCTGGGTATTGTGGCCAAACAGCTCAATTTTTGTTTCATCTGACATCCCATGGACAAAGATAAGACCTTCTGGAGGAAAGTTCTGTGGTCAGATAAAACAAAGTATGTAAGTGTATGTAAACTTTTGACCACGACTGTATCTGCCACCTAATCAACGTTTTGTTCTCCTTCTCCGCTAGCCCGGTGTGGCTAAGGCACAACACTTCCTGCTTCCTGCTAAATTGAAACTTGTGATTGGATACTCACTTTGGAATGACAAGTGAGTATCCAATCACAGTCTTGTTAACATCAGGCTACCTAGATAGGCTACTGTCAACAACTTGTGATCTGATTGGCTATCGCAACTGTATCAACTGTATGTTCATGTTCAGTTACAGTGCACGGACGCCTGCATTGTTGATTCTTAAGGCCCCGGGCAGATTTGGTACAGCATGGCAACATAAGATAGCTGAATTCTGATTGGATACAAACTAAAACTAAAAACAACAGCACTGGAAGGAGCATAATATGACATGAAGAGAATATGAATACTTTTAGATATGTAGGGAAAGTAAATAAAAAAAATAATTGTATCTTTAATTATAATCATGATTTCTGATTATGTTAGGCCAGCAGAGAAGGCCTTGCTGGCCCTGACGACACACCACTGTCTCATGGTCGTACCTGAATCATTGCTCCTGAAAAGAAGATAGTCCAGTCAGACATCCATGTGCAGCCCGGCTTCAGGAGACCGTAAACAAATGCTCCCAGCAGTGGTAGTCCATAGAAGAACATGTGCAGCATCTGTCAAACGAACATGGATTCATGACGTAAAAGAAACTACAAAATAGTGCCCTAAAGTGAGATTTTAAATGTAAAAATTCAAATCAGGATAATACTGTAAATGGTCAAATGTACACGTCTATATCAGGGATGTCAAACTCGTTTTCATTGAGGGCCACATCGCAGTTATGACTGCCATAGAGGGCCGTTTGTAACAGCGAATAATGTATGAATTTGCCTCTGGATTTCATTATTAATTACAAACCCACAGTTTCCAAAAACAATTTGAAATGTGGACTCGTCAGACCACAGAACACTTTTCCACTTTGTATCAGTCCATCTTAGATGAGCTCAGGCCCAGCGAAGCCGACGGCGTTTCTGGGTGTTGTTGATAAACGGTTTTTGCCTTACATAGGAGAGTTTTAACTTGCACTTACAGATGTAGCGACCAACTGTAGTTACTGACAGTGGGTTTCTGAAGTGTTCCTGAGCCCATGTGGAGATATCCTTTACACACTGATGTCGCTTGTTGATGCAGTACAGCCTGAGGGATCGAAGGTCACGGGCTTAGCTGCTTACAAGCAGTGATTTCTCCAGATTCTCTGAACCCTTTGATGATATTACAGACCGTAGATGGTGAAATCCCTAAATTCCTTGCAATAGCTGGTTGAGAAAGGTTTTTCTTAAACTGTTCAACAATTTGCTCACGCATTTGTTGACAAAGTGGTGACCCTCGCCCCATCCTTGTTTGTGAATGACTGAGCATTTCATGGAATCTACTTTTATACCCAATCATGGCACCCACCTGTTCCCAATTTGCCTGTTCACCTGTGGGATGTTCCAAATAAGTGTTTGATGAGCTTTCCTCAACTTTATCAGTATTTATTGCCACCTTTCCCAACTTCTTGGTCACGTGTTGCTGGCATCAAATTCTAAAGTTAATGATTATTTGCAAAAAAAAAAAATGTTTATCAGTTTGAACATCAAATATGTTGTCTTTGTAGCATATTCAACTGAATATGGGTTGAAAATGATTTGCAAATCCATTGTATTCCGTTTATATTTACATCTAACACAATTTCCCAACTCATATAGAAACGGGGTTTGTATATAAATATTTGGTAACACTTTAGTATGGGTAACATATTCACCATTAATGAGTGCCTATTAAAGTAACAACAACTTAATTTAGAGTTATTTGGACACTAGGGGAACGTATAAGGGTTAGAGTTAAGGTTACTAATAAGCAATAATTCTGAGGTTATTGAGGGAAGACTCTTGGTTAATGGCTTACTGGTTGTATAAAAAGGCCTTGCAGAATAAGGCATTAATTAGTACTTAATAATGTCTAATTAAGAACAAATATGTTACTAATTTGCATGTTAATAAGCAACTAATTAATGGTGAATGTGTTCCCCATACTAAAGTGTTACCAAATTTTTTTATTTTTTTTCCAAATATTTTTATTGAATTTTGCAGACAATACAGTATGATGGATCATGGCAACAGCAAGTTGAGGTAGCTGCACATTTTTCAATATGTAACATAATAAACCCCATCCCTTACGATACCAACCCACTTAATTCCCAAGGTAATTGTCGCCTCGTGCCCACAACAAATATAGACACACATGAATATATGCAAACTTAGATTCAATCTAACAAACTATATTAAGGTAAATAAAGAATAGATAAGGTAAAATAAATAAATAAATAATACATAAGATATATAATAAAATATAACGTAAAAGTAAATAAACACAAGGAATGAGGGTCGGGGGGGGTCTTCAGCGGTCAGTTATGTCTAAGTTGTGTTACTTGAATCGCTTGGGGTGATGTCAAGCTTGTCCCTAATAAGGTCTAGAAGGGGGCCCCAAGTTTTATGGAAAGATGCCACAGATCCTTTCTGCGAGAACCGAAGCTTCTCTAATTGCAAACACCGCAAGACATCTTGTATCCAACTGTTATGGCTCGGCGGAGACGCAAGCTTCCATTTAAAAAGAATTGTACGCCTAGCCAGCAGAGTCGTTAACGCAATGACATGACGAGCGGTTGCAGGTAAACCGTCCACCTGCGGAACGCCAAAAAGGGCAGTCAGGGGGCTGGGTGTTATTGTTCTATCAAGGGCCTGCCCGACAGTGTCAAAAATAGCCGACCAAAAACTTGAGTTTTGGGCACGTCCAGAACATATGCAAATGGTCAGCTGGGGATTGTCTACAGCGGTTACAAGCGTCGCTATGGTTGGGGTATATTTTAGCCAGTCTAGCATTGGTGAAATGTGCTTTATGTAGTATCTTACATTGTATTAGGCCATGCCTAGCGCATATAGATGATGAATGCACCAGCCTCAAAGCCTCTCTCCACCGCCCGTCAGGTATAGGTGCCCCAAGGTCATGCTCCCAGGATTCTCTGGCAGGTGAAGTGTTAAGTGGATTCAAAAGGCCGATTTCATTATATATAACAGATATCAAACGTCGTTTGTCAGAGTCAAAGGAGAGAAACCGATCAATTTCTGCTTCTGGGGGGCGGTTGGGAAAATGAGGAAATTGTTTTTTAATAAAATGCCTTATTTGAAGGTATCGAAAGAAATGAGTATTAGGGTGATTGTATCTTGTTGACAAAGAAGCGAAGGAAGAGAACACTCCATCGTGGTACAGGTCATTGAGAATTTTAAGGCCGTTAGTCGACCAGGCGCGAAACGTGGAATCAGAGCAGGCAGGGGTAAAGGCGGGATTGTTCAAAATCGGAGCACCGCTGGAAGCCTTGTGCAGGCCATGATGTTTCCTAAATTGAGTCCAAATTTTAATGGTATTTTTAACAACTGGGTCCCCAATGAACATAAGGGTAGCTCTGAGCGAATCACCGCGTGCAGGGAACCATTAGAAGATGCCACCTCTATGTGAGCCCAAGGTGGACAGGCGGCTGGGGAGTCGCAGCGGACCCAGTAGAGAAGTTTATTAATATTGCAGGCCCAAAAATAATTTCTAAAGTTTGGAAGTGCTAGACCACCCTCCGTCTTAGGGAGCTGTAGAATGGCTTTCCTAAGGCGGGCTGGCCTGTTTTGCCAAATGAAAGTAAGAAGTTGTTGATCAATGCCAACAAAAAATTGTTTATTGAGACATATAGGGATGTGCTGAAAGAGATATAAAAATTTCGGAAGTAGAATCATTTTTATGAGGTTAATGCGGCCAACCAGGGATAGGGGGAGGGCAGCCCACCTGGACAAGTCCGATTTACATTTGTCTAACAGTGCTTGAAAGTTTTTACAGAACAGCTCTGTGGGAGAATTCGAGACAAACACACCCAGATATTTAAAACCGTCCTCTGAGATCTTAAAGGGGAATTGTGAGCGCGGGAGTGACCTTGCCAAATTATTCACAAAAAATAGTTCGCTTTTCTGAATATTCAGTTTGTACCCTGACAAACGACCGAACTGATCTAGTTTTGATAGTATATGGGGAAGCGAGGACGATGGGTCCGAAACGAACAACAGAAGATCATCGGCATATAGGGAGAGCTTATGAACCCGACCGAAACGAGTGATACCCTTAAATTCCTCCGAATTCTTAAGCCAAATAGCAAGCGGTTCAATGGCTATATTAAACAGCAAGGGTGAAAGCGGACATCCCTGCCGGGTCCCACGCTGGAGAGGGAAGTAAGCTGAACGGATGCCGTTAGTATGTACGGAGGAAAGCGGAGTCTCGTACAGGACTCTAACCCAAGAAATAAATTTAGGATCAAAACCAAATTTCTCCATAATAAAAAATAAATAGCCCCACTCCACCCTATCGAACGCCTTCTCCGCATCCAGCGCCACCACAACCTCCGGAGTATCAGATGGCGGAGAGAGAACTATGTTCAACAATCTTCTGGTATTGAAGAATGGATGCCTCCCCAGCGTGAAGCCTGTCTGATCAGCCGAAATTATTGAGGGCATCACGGCTTGAAGACTTATAGAGAGAACTTTCGCCAGAATCTTGCAGTCCACGTTCAAAAGTGAGATCGGTCTGTAGTTACCACAAGAGGTAGCATCCCTGTCTTTCTTAAGAAGTAATGAAATGGAAGCCTCTGACAGAGTCCTTGGTAAGCGGCCGGCGTTGAAGGAATCATTGAACATTCTTGCTAAAATGGGGGATAACAGTAATGAGTCAGCCTTGTAAAATTCAACTGTGAAGCCATCAGGCTTCCATTTTGCATAGATCGAATTGCCTCCTGTATCTCTAACGAGGAAATGGGTCTACCCAGCTCCCTGGCAATGTTTACATCAATGCAAGGATATGTCAATGAATCGAGGGGGTTGGGGCAAATCGCGGAGACAGGAGAACATTCAGAAGTGTATAATTTAGTGTAAAATTCAGAAAAACACCTATTAATATCCACTGGATCAGAAGTATAACTATCATCGGGTAGTCTAATTTTGGGAATCGACCGCGATGCGCAAGCAGCCCTGGCCCGTTGAGCTAAAAGTCGGCCGGCCTTGTCTCCATATTCATAGAAGCATTGTTTGGATTGTCACAGTTGTCTTTCTACTATGTGCGTCATAAGCAGGTCATGTTCCGAATGTAGCAAAATAAGTTTTTTATACAGGGTTGGAGATGGACAAACAGCGTATACATTGTCGAGGTCGAGGAGTTCTTTAGAAATTTCCGTCAGCCTAGCCCTCTCAGTCCTCCTCATCCTGGAAATATAAGAGATCACCTGTCCTCGGATAGTAGCCTTAAGTGCTTCCCACAAAATGCTATTTCCAATGTCAGGGGTGTCATTAAACTCAATATAGGTACGAATTTCTGTTTCAACAAAATCTTTGAACTTAATGTCTGAGAGCAAGTGAGAGCTGAACCTCCACATTGTGCGGCCGGTTACACCTTGCGGAAATTTAATGTCGACAGAGATTGGCGCGTGGTCAGAGACGGCTATCGGGTGGTAGTCGCATGCGTTAATACAATGTAAGAGATTATCTATTAAAAAGAAATCAATACGGGAAAACGAATGGTGAACGTGCGAGAAGAATGAAAATGCCTTTCCATGCGGGTTCCTGAATCTCCAGGGATCCGAAAGTCCTACTTGGTTTGCATAAGATGATACAGCCTCTGCTGCTTTGGATAGTGTATTTCGAGTATGGGATGATCGATCAAGAATCGCATCCTGGACTAAGTTAAAATCCCCGCCTACGATTATGCGGTGGCTATCAACGTTGGGGATCCTAGCAAAAAGTCTTGTGAAAAAAGTGTCATCATCCCAGTTAGGTGCATACACAGAGACTAAAATTACCGGTGTGTTCTGTAACGTGCCCTAAACCACAACATAGCGACCTTCATTATCTTCTATAACGTCTGCTGGCTCAAACATAACACGCTTATGGATAATTATGGCCGAACCCCTAGCCCTAGCAGAAAATTTGGAATGGAAGAAATGGCTCATCCAAGACCTCTTAATACGGAGAATTTCTGATGTCTTCAGGTGTGTTTCTTGCAGAAACATAATGTCCCCTTTAAGATGCTGCAGCCGAGTTAAGACTTTACCAATTTTGACAGCATTGTTCATGCCTTTGGTGTTCCAAGAGATGATACGCACTCCGCCACTCGTCATCCTACCAGCATCCGCCATCTATTAGACCCCAACAGTAAATCTGTGTGACACGCCTTAGACCCCACGGGGAGGGACGGGAGGGAGAGAGGGAAGATATAGCAGCAAAAAAGAAAAATAACAAAATAGTACAAAACACCAAACTAGTATTGACAGAAAGACACATTTCAACAAACCCCAACAAATTAGAATGCAATTACCCTTACTACCCACCCTAAATAAGAACCTTATCTCAGCTCTCTCGCTATTACTTAGCCTAACTTGACTAATGTTAACTTCCGGAGTCTCCTCCCTTACAGTAACAGTAATGAACTCCATAAAGCGAAATAAGAATTTAAAGTGAGCCTACATTCGTGAGACGCATCCCAACCTGAGTGTATAGTAATATAGGAAATATTAAACCGAAATAAACAAACAAGGCCCATACCAAAATGTACAGTGCACTGCACCACTAGCTTTAGTGATGTATTTTGAACCAAGGAGTGCCTCATAATGTACATACGAATGACTAGTTCAGATTAAAACAAATTAGGATGCATAATCAAAATGTGTTACAAATAGCTTGGCCCCTCAAAAAAAGAAGAAAGAACGCCCGGTACAAAACGAAACAAACAAACAAAACAAAAATTGTTACGACCATCCATGTTGGAAATTATGTGACCACCGTTAGCCAGTGTGTAAATTGCAACACTCAAACATTGCTTCCTATTATGAGCACACATCTAAAGTGGTGATCAGGGCTCAGAACAGCAAAACAAACAAAGGCCCACAGTGTCCACAGTGAATGCAAAGTTGTCATAAGTCAGGCCTCTAAAAAAGTTGAACTTGTAGTTTTTATTCCAGGAGCTGCACAGTCCAGGTGCAAATTGTTGTCATGTCCAGCCGTATTGTAGTCGTAAATAGCCGTCCAAGCCCATCAGGTATCTTGCTTGCGGATTGATGTCAAGAAGTCCTCAGCCTCTGTAACCGATCCGAATCTCTTCTTACCACCATCCTTCGTTACTATGACAAGTCTGGCTGGGAACAGTAATGCTGGTCGTAGGCCCATTTGGTAGAGCATCACATCGCGGTATTTTTGGCGTTGTTCCACCACTTCAGGTGTGTAGTCCTCGTAGATGGTGACGGGTACCCTCGGTATTGTAGCTTGCCTCTCCTGGCCCTGGCCTCGCGGATAATTCTCTCCTTCACCTGGTACTTGTGTAGCCGTATCAGAACGGGCCTCGGTCTCTGGTTTGGCTTCGGCTTGCTAGCGAGTGTCCGATGGGCCCGGTCGCACTCCAGCGGTGATTCAAAGAAATCCTAGTCAAAAATCTCCTTCAGTAGTTCCGCAAAAAAGGTAGTTGGACGTGGCCCCTCCACGGACTCTGGTATGCCGACCACTCGGATGTTATTTTGCCGACTCTGGGATTCGAGGTCGCTAACTTTAGCCCGTAGCTTAGCTTCGATCTCCGTTAGCTTAGCACATGTTGCTTCCAATGCTAGCAGGCGTTCGTCTTGCAAAGTAGCATTTTCCTCGAGTGAAGTAATTTTCTGAGAGTGTTCAGAGACCTTGGTGTGTACCTTATCAATCTTTGTCTCGAGTGTAGAAATGCTGTCCTGAAGTCCGCGGAGAGGTGCCATGATTGGGTATAAAAGCAGCTTCCATGAAATGCTCAGTCATTCACAAACAAGGACGGGGCGAGGGTCACCACTTTGTCAACAAATGCGAAAGCAAATTGTTGAACAGTTTAAGAAAAACCTTTCTCAACCAGCTATTGCAAGAAATTTAGGGATTTCACCATCTACGGTCTAGCTATAGCCGACATGTTGACTTCGCCGGCACCCCCGTCAGAAGAGCTAGGTCCGGCCCCGGTATCTCTGGCGCTCCGCTTCGTCGAGTGAGTTGGCATTTCTTGCCGGTTGTAACTCCGGAGTAATATATTCACCCGCTCGCTGGCGTAGTTTATGGAGTTTTAAAAGAGTGGCAATGTAAAAAGTTGTGGGAGGGAGACTCAACACGTGTCTACTCCATCTTGCCCAAACCGGAAGTCCACCAAATATTTTTTAGATGGACTGTCGATTTTACAGTAAAAACTTTACAAAATGTTATGTAAAATAGTGTTTTTTATTTCTTACATTTTACGGTAAATATAAAAACAGTACCACTGTTTTGTTTTGTACGGAAAAAGCTGGCAGCTTAGTTGCCAGAATTTTACTATTACATTTTTTTTACAACATTATATTGTTAATGTAAAAACGGTACAGTTCCTTTTTTTTTATTCTGGCAACTCAGCTGCCAGTTTTTCTACCGTAAAAACAAATGTCATTTTTCCATTTACAGTAATACACTGTTAAAAAAACTGATTTTACAGTAAAAATGTGGCAGCTCAATCAACAGAATTTTAATGCAAAAAAAAAATGTTTTTAAATTTACAGTAATATGCTGTAAAGAACACCGTAAAATGTTTTGTCATTTATATTAATTTGATGGGTAGTTTGCTGTAAAATCCTAAATCAAGCAGATTTTTATTTTTATTTTATTTTTTTATGTTTCTAGACAAAAAAGTTTGTGAAATTATGATAATATACTGTAATATTTGTTGCAATATTGGCTACTATTAAAGTTTAAAAGGCATTCAATTTCAAGCAGTACATATTTTTTCTGTCAAAATAAAAAAATCTATTACATTTAGTGAGAGAAGTACTTCATTGACACATATCATTTCCAGGTGTTTGCCTTGGGTTTGACATCTGTGCTCTAGTCTATACCATTAACCTCAAAGGACCTGATCTACTAAAGGTGGGCGTGTTTTAAAAATCATGCAAACTTGACAGCACACACAGCTGATCTCTTAAGATCGTGCATAGAGGATTGTGTCTCTTAGATGAGCAAATTAGAGATATAGTAGAGGGTAGACACAAATATAATTATCTGTTCTGGGCCGTTTTTTTGCGTCTATATTTTGCACCTATGGAATGTGCGTGCAAACGATTGCTGCAGTATGACAGTCGATGGAGAGAGTAAGACTCTTCCGGACTCGTGTCAACAATCGTCATACAAAACCCAAAACCAGTGAAGTTGGCACGTTGTGTAAATCGTAATAAAAAAACAGAATACAATGATACAGCATACATCTTATATTCAATTGAATAGACTGCAAAGACAAGATATTTAACGTTCTAACTGGAAAACATTGTTTTGCAAATATTATCTCATTTGGAATTTGATGCCTGCAACATGTTTCAAAAAAAGCTGGCACAAGTGGCAAAAAAGACTAAGAAAGTTGAGGAAAGCTCATCAAACACTTATTTGGAACATCCCACAGGTGAACAGGCTAATTGGGAACAGGAGGGTGCCATGATTGGGTATAAAAGCAGCTTCCATGAAATGCTCAGTCATTCACAAACAAGGATGGGGCGAGGGTCACCACTTTGTCAAGAAATGCGTGAGCAAATTGTCCAACAGTTTAAGAACAACATTTCTCAATGAGATATTGCAAGGAATTAAGGGATTTTACCATCTACGGTCCGTAATATCATCAAAAGGTTCAGAGAATCTGGAGAAATCATTGCACGTAAGCAGCAAGGCTGAAAACCAACATTGAATGCCCGTGACCTTCAATCCCTCAGGCGGTAATGCATCAAAAAGTGACGCCGGTGTGTAAAGGATATCACCACACATCAGAAACACTTCAGAAAAACACTATCAGTAACTACAGTTACAGTAAAACTCCATGCAAAGCAAAAGCCATTTATCAACAACACCCGGCTTCGCTGGGCCCGAGCTCATCTAAGATGGACTGATGCAAAGTGGAAAAGTGTTCTATGGTCTGACGAGTCCACAATTCAAATAGTTTTTGGAAACTGTGGACATTGTGACGTCCGGAACAAAGAGGAAAAGAACCATCCGGATTGTTTTAGGTGCAAAGTTCAAAAGCCAGCATCTGTGATGGTATGGGGGTGTATTAGTGCCCAAGGCATGGGTAACTTACACATCTGTGAAGGCACCATTAATGCTGAAAGGTACATGCAGGTTTTGGAGCAATATATGTTGACATCCAAGCAACGTTATCATGGACGCCCCTGCTTATTTCAGCAAGACAATGCCAAGCCACGTGTTACAACAGCGTGGCTTCATAGTAAAAGAGTGCGGGTACTAGACTGGCCTGCCTTTAGTCCAGACCTGTCTCCCATTAAAAATGTGTGGCACATTATGAAGCCTAAAATACCACAACGGAGACCCCGGACTGTTGAACAACTTAAGCTGTACATCAAGCAAGAATGGGAAAGAATTCCACCTGAAAAGCTTAAAAAATGTCTCCTCAGTTCCCAAACGTTTACTGAGTGTTGTTAAAAGGAAAGGCCATGTAACACAGTGGTAAAAATGCTCCTGTGCCAACTTTTTTGCAATGTGTTGCTGCCATTAAATTCTAAGTTAATGATTATTTGCAAAAAAAGAAATGTGTTTCTCAGTTCTCTCAGTATCTTGTCTTTGCAGTCTATTCAATTGAATATAAGTTGAAACGGATTTGCAAATGTATTGCATTGTATTCTGTTTCTATTTACGATTTACACATCTTGCCAACTTCACTGGTTTTGGGTTAAGTACAACATTGGTTCTGTTGCATGATCTTTCATGACTGTCTCAAACTTTGTTTATTGTTTCTGTATAATTTCCTGACCAGCGTTCCCATTTTTTATTTACACTTCCTGTTTGCCACCACCACTTATCTTGTCTGAGCGCTGGCTCCCTCTTTGGCACTCCCTAATTGGCAATAAGGAAACACCTCTCTCTGTTTGCCAATCAGGATGCTTCTTATGTCAGCCCTATCCTGTTGATGGCGCTGGCTCATTTTGCTTTGGACCTCGATTTGCAGCAGAGCCTTCCCTGTCCTTCCTGTGCGTGTTTTGCCTTTTCATGCACGTGCCTGCTGCACTACATTTGTTTTGTCTTCTCTAATAAAAGGGATTTTACCTGAAAGCCGTTTCCAGACCCTGCACTCTGCAAAAAAGAGCCAGCCAAATATAAGATAAAAAGACTATATTTTAGGAAAGAAATACTAAAAATTAGTGAAATTATCTGCCCATCATGCAGATGGTTATTTTACTTGATAAGATTTGATTTTGATTTGCTTATCTACAAATTAGCAGGACTTTTAGAAATAAGTATTTTAACCTGAAAACATGCATTATTCAACATGCAATTCTAAAATCAAGCATCCTTGGGATGTTGCAGAATCTGTAAAAAAATAGATTTTCTATAAGGGGAAAACCAAAATATCTTATTTGAATACCGTATTTTTCGGACTATAAGTCTCAGTTTTTTTCATAGTTTGGCCGGGGGTGCGACTTATACTCAGGAGCGACTTATGTGTGAAATTATTAACACATTACCGTAAAATATCAAATAATATTATTTAGCTCATTCACGTAAGAGACTAGACGTATAAGATTTCATGGGATTTAGCGATTAGGAGTGACAGATTGTTTGGTAAACGTATAGCATGTTCTATATGTTATAGTTATTTGAATGACTCTTACCATAATATGTTACGTTAACATACCAGGCACGTTCTCAGTTGGTTATTTATGCCTCATATAACGTCAGCCTGTTGTTCACTATTCTTTATTTATTTTAAATTGCCTTTCAAATGTCTATTCTTGGTGTTGGATTTTATCAAATAAGTTTCCCCCAAAAATGCGACTTATACTCCAGTGCGACTTATGTTTTTTTTCCTTATTTATTATGCATTTTCGGCCGGTGCGACTTATACTCCGGAGCGACCTATAGTCCGAAAAATACGGTAGTTATTTTCTCAATTTTTTAATTTTGAAACTAAAATAGACAACATAGAGTCATTCATGCTACAATTAAGATTATGATGCAAAGCAGGGGTGTCAAAGCGAATGAATTATCTATTTATCTAATTATGATATTGATTAGTATTAGAACCAGGCCACAGCCGCCTGCTGCTGTTTTGCACGCACCAATACTCAATCAGTGTTGGCGCCAGGGACCCCATCAAGTAAAAAAAATGGGGTCCCACAGTAAAAAAATTTGGGTTCCACTTTTTTTGTAACCGTTTTGAAAACAAATGATAAATGCATGCATTATCCTGTTGTTATATCTCACATTCTATATTGTGTTTTGGAAAAAGGTTGTCATAAATGTTACTTCATTCATTTAAAAAAATAATACAAAAGAAAACACATTTTTATGCATATGTAAATGTATTCAGTTATAAGCATTCTTTCACTTTCTTCTTTCCTTCATGGATCTAAACTTTACCGCTGCTGTCTATATTTTTATTGTAATATTTTCAGAATGTTTGTTCTATTTGTGGCCAAAGTAAGACAAAGAAAACAATCTGAACTTGTCTTTATTTTTTAGTTTTAATGCCACGATTTTAATAGTCCGGCCCGCGTGTGCACACATTTTCCTCCATGCGGCCCCTGAGCTAAAAGGAGTTTGACACCCCTGATGTAAAGTCAGTGACTAAAACTAAGTAAATAGGTTTTAAAACTAGGGAAAGAAATCAAATTTAAAATCTTGGCAAGTGGCAAATTTGGCCTGCATCCTGGGCTCCAGACCAGTACAGAGTTTAACCTAATATATTTAAAATGACCATATGGTCAAAGAGAGGTACATTTTCCGTTTCACTTTCTCATGCACTCCAAAAACATTATTGAAGTTTTTAATAATTTTCAAAGAAAATGCAAGGTTAATAATAATAATAATAATAATACCTGGGATTTATATAGCGCTTTTCTAAGTACCCAAAGTCGCTTTACATGTTAAAAACCCATCATTCATTCACACCTGGTGGTGGTAAGCTACTTTCGTAGCCACAGCTGCCCTGGGGTAGGCTGCCAATTTGCGCCTACGGCCCCTCCGACCACCACCTATCATTCATTCAACAGTCATTCACCGGTGTGAGTGGCACCGGGGGCAAGGGTGAAGTGTCCTGCCCAAGGACACAACGGCATGGTAAGAGGCGGGGAGCAACCTGCAACCTCAGGTTTCTGACACGGGCGCTCTACCCACTATGCCATGCCGCCCCAGGCAAGGTTATTTTCTAAAATGAGAAGGTATAATAAGAAATTATAAACTTAACACCCCAGTCACAGCATTGCAGAATACCCTAAGAAAGGTGTCTGACCGCACTTCTAAAGCAGGACGACATCCATCCATCCATTTCCTACCGCCTGTCCCCTTCGGTACACCCTGGACAAGTCACCACCTCATCACAGGGCCAACACAGATAGACAGACAACATTCACACTCACATTCACACACTAGGGCCAATTTAGTGTTGCCAATCAACCTATCCCCAGGTGCATGTCTTTGGAGGTGGGAGGAAGCCGGAGAATCCACTGCAATATGCAAACTCCACACAGAAAGACCCAGAGCCCGGGGATCGAACCCAGGACCTTCGTATTGTAAGGCACATGCACCAACCCCTGTACTCACCGTGCTGCCCAGCAGGATGACAGAAAAGGCTAAAATAGTCCATTACAGGCAGCATCATTATTTGCATTTTCCTGGATTTTTTTTGCCACTCATTTGTCACGTCAATTTAGATCATTACCAAGAATTCTGTCTTCTTTATCTTCAAATATTTGCCTCATAAAAGCCATTTTTTCCGCTTCATAAAGTCGTCAAATGATTCAACTTACTGGAGCGTTTCTCGTTATTTCAGCCTGAGGTTGAGATGAATGCAAGTGTGCCCAGCCAAAAAGCCAATCATAAACGCCCCCCAGTACTTTCTCGGAAGGGCTTTTTTTTGTTTAGTTTTAGGTTTTGCTAGAGCAGGGGTAGGCAACCCAACATGTTGAAAGAGCCATATTGGACCAAAAGTACAAAAAAACAATCTGTCAAAAAGTTAAAAGCCTTATGTAAGTGTTATAGTGAAGGCAACACTTAAGAGTCTCAGAGGGTTAGATAACTCCTGGAAATGACTGGCTTAAAACTGCCCAACTGTGTGTTCAAGTTAAAGGAAAGGACAGGCTGTCTTCTTCTAATGCAGGGGTGTCCAAAGTGCGGCCTGGGGGCCATTTGCGGCCCGCAGCTAATTGTTTACCGGCCCGCCACACATTCTGGAAATACTATTGTAAAAATAAAAAAGAACATTTAAAAAAGTGGAATGAGGTGAAATCTAACGAGAAAAAGTTGCAATGTTGACACAAAAGCTGCTATGCAGGCTGTTTTTTTTCTTTTGTCTTTCTTTATTTTTCTTTTTTTGCCGTTGCTCAAAAAAAAAAAATAATGACAAAAAATCCATGTTATAATGAATTATTTTCAGGGCTCCAATTACTTCAAATATTTCACTTTAAAATGTTTTATGTGGTAAATATTGCATATATTGTGTAGTAGCCATATAAAAACATCAAAGTTTTCTTTGACAAAAGCACATAAAACAAACAAAATAATTGTTCCAGCATAAAATCGACAGATATATCTGAAGTTGATCTCGTAACTTAAGTGTTGAAAGTAAAAGAAAAACCTATCACTTTATGAGTGGGGCACCTTTTGGATCCCAAATATATTTAGTGATTTTTTATTTATCTTTTCACTGTGATTACTCAAAAATATGAAATCAAAATCAATGGTGTCCTGCATTATTGATCTTTTAGGGCTCTAATTACTAAATACTGCATATTTCAGTTTTTACAGAAAAGCCATAAAACATTTTTTTTTTATTTGTATTACTTTATATCAACTTGAAGTTGATATAGAGATTTACTGTAAGCGTTAAATAATAATAAAGAAAAAATCATCTGACTTATTTTTAACATTTTAATGACTGAGACCCTTTATGGTCCCCGGGACCCCTAAAGGTAAAATAAATAAAAAATCCATATTTTTTGTTATGGTTTGAAAATGAAAAATATCAAAATGGCCCCCACATGCTTTAATTTTTCCGTGTGCGGCCCTCAGTGGAAAAAGTTTGGACACCCCTGTTCTAATGGATTTATTACAATCTTTGCGAGCTGGGTAACGTTTGCTGTGGTCTGGAACAACATTGTAACGTTTGCTGTGGTCTGGAACAACATAGCACACAATCAGAAATGCAGTCAATATCACATGCAGATAATGTTTCATGAGGCATGCAAATATAAATCAAATACACAGAGGACATAAGTAAAGGAAATTAAATGAGCTTAAATATACCTACAAACGAGGCATAATGATGCAATATGTACACACAGCTAGCCTAAATAGCATGTTAGCATGGATTGTTAACCTTCCATGTGAGTCAATAACATCAACAAAGCTCACCTTTTGTGCATTCACGCACAGCATAAAATGTTTGGTGGACAAAATGAGACAAATAAGGAGTGGCATAAAACATGTCTTTCTGTGGCAGCGACGGAGAAAGTTGTACACGTAAACAAACTATGGTGAGTTCAAGGACCGCCAAAATTAGTAGGACAAAACGTTGCTGACCAAATACTCTCATCAGTGAAACATAAACACAAACATATTAAACTGTGGGCTTTCCAACAATTAGGAATGTTTGTTATGTTTGTCCTCCTACAGAAACATTATTAAAACAACAAATATATTTTTCCCCCCATCTTTTTCCATTTTTGAAAAAGCTCCAGAGAGCCACTAGGGCGGTGCTAAAGAGCTGCATGCGTCCCGAGAGCCGCGGGTTGCTGACCCCCGTGCTAGAGTAATCTGTCACACATTGAATAAAGAGGTCTTCAGGTGTGTACACTATATTGCCAAAAGTATTTGGCCACCCATCCAAATGATGAGAATCAGGTGTTCTAATCACTTGGCCCAGCCACAGGTGTATAAAATCAAGCACTTAGGCATGGAGAGTGTTTATACAAACATTTGTGAAAGAATGGGCCGCTCTCAGGAGCTCAGTGATTTCCAGCATGGAACTGTCATAGGATGCCACCTGTGCAACAAATCCAGTCGTGAACTTTCCTCGCTCCTAAATATTCCAAAGTCAACTGTCTGCTTTATTATAAGAAAATGGAAGAGTTTGGGAACAACAGCAACTCAGCCACGAAGAGAGGGGTCAGCGGATGCTGAAGCGCATAGTGCAAAGAGGTCGCCGACTTTCTGCACAGTCAGTTGCTACAGAGCTCCAAACTTCACCTGACCTTCCAATTAGCCCACGTACAGTACGCAAAGAGCTTTATTGAATGGGTTTCCATGGCCGAGCAGCAGCATCTAAGCCATACATCACCAAGTCCAATGCAAAGTGTCGGATGCAGTGGTGTAAAGCACGTCGCCACTGGACTCTAGAGCAGTGGAGACGCGTTCTCTGGAGTGATGAATTACCCTTTTCCATCTGGCAATCTGATGGACGAGTCTGGGTTTGGAGGTTGCCAGGAGAACGCTACATTTCGGACTGCATTGTGCCGAGTGTGAAATTTGGTGGAGGAGGAATTATGGTGTGGGGTTGTTTTTCAGGAGTTGGGCTTGGCCCCTTAGTTCCAGTGAAAGGAACTTTTGAATGCTCCAGGATACCAAAACATTTTGGACAATTCCATGCTCCCAACCTTGTGGGAACAGTTTGGAGCGGGCCCCTTCCTCTTCCAACATGACTGTGCACCAGTGCACAAAGCAAAGTCCACAAAGACATGGATGACAGAGTCTGGTGTGGATGAACTTGACTGGCCTGCACAGAGTCCTGACCTGAACCTGATAGAACACCTTTGGGATGAATTAGAACAGAGACTGAGAGCCAGGCCTTCTCCACCAACATCAGTGTGTGACCTCACCAATGTGCTTTTGGAAGAATGGAGGAAAATTCCTATAAACACACTCCGCAACCTTGTGAACAGCCTTCCCAGAAGAGTTGAAGCTGTAATAGCTGCAAAAGGTGGACCGACATCATATTGAACCCTACGGGTTAGGAATGGTATGGCACTTCAAGTTCATATGTGAGTCAAGGCAGGTGGCCAAATACTTTTGGCAATATATTGTATTACTGTAGCTTTTATGCAACCAGTAACATTTGCCTGTTTTTCAGCTGCCTGGGATGCGTGTTTTATATGCAGCACACACATCCACACTGTGACAGTGACGAGGGGTGCTGGGGGGGGGGGGTCTATGTGTGAAGGATTAGCCTATCAAGTTCTCAGCATGCAATGGGCCCCATCTGATCAATGAGTCCCCGATAATGTCTTCGGATAACCTATTGACAAGGCTGTATACACAAGTGCGTCGGGTCACTGGGAGCAAATAAAAGCATAAACAATGGCTTATCCATCTGGAACAAAGCAAAGACAGTGTCTACACCGAGGCAACCACCCTCATCCGTCCAGGCTGCAGTAATACAAGTGTCTCTTTAATCAGTGAAGTGGGGGAGATAAGGGCACCCTTGTGGAAGTGGCCCACATTATAGGGTCTGTTATGACTTCAGATAGACAATAGTGGAGCATGTGGTAAATAGAACCCACCATCACCCTGGGGTAGCCCGCTGGATCCCGCAAGTAGGGCTCGTAGTGCTTCACGTAGAAAGAACAGGCTCCTACCGGCGAGTCCAGCGCCGCCTGCGGTGAAACGCACCACGGTCAGTACCGTTTTGGTGACGTGCATTTTAAAGGAGATGTTCTCTCACCAGGCCTCGGAGGACGGTGAAGGCCATGGCAGCCAACAGGAGAAACACCAGGATCAGGTCCAAGGGTCGCCAGACGAGCTTCATGCTCTGTGCGTGCTGAGCCTGCAGGTGGAAGGACGCCAGCGTTACAACACAGCATGCATGGCTAATTGTACTGGGCCATCATCACTTGGCAAGGAAGTATGGGTTATCCAGCAGCAAGAGGTATTGTTTTCAGCACTGTTAGTTTGCTACTTAGTTAGTAGTTTGGGGGGGGATGTGTACTGCTGGGCACCATCAAACTTTGGTGGGTTTAGTTTGGTTTATTAAGCATCCCCATTAGTCTACACCATTATTTTTCAACCTTTTTTGAGCTGAGGCACATTTTTTGTGTTGAAAAAATCCAGAGGAACACCACTAGCAGAAATCATTAAAAAACGAAACTCTGTTGACAGTAAAAAGTCGTTGTCGCAATTGTTGGATATGACTTTAAAGCAGTGGTTCTTAACCTTGTTGGAGGTACCGAACCCCACCAGTTTCATATGCGCATTCACCGAACCAGAACCGTAATCATAAAATGATTTATTATATTAAAGAAATACTAATGAAGATACAGTGTATTTTACAAACAAAGTTACAGGAATGTACACATGATCCCATGTTTACATCTCATTGTGCAACATGTGAATGATTAGTGGGAACTAAATGTGATATCTGAAAGGGGTACACATTATTTCCAAAGCAGGACCCCCACCCAGACATACAATACTAGTACACAGCTCATGAAAAACAATACATTTATAGTCATTGTAAGTGGACCTAAACACTTATATTAGAAAATAATCTCATGGAAATGACTGCTGTCATTTGATTATAATGATAAAACATTGAACTTGTTATTTAGTCAGGTTTGGGACAGGTGTGCTGCAGGTCTGACGTCGCTCACATGTGCTCCACATGAATGCTCAAAGAATTTTTGCGTTTGCTCACACATATGGAAAATTAGAGGGAACATTGTTTGGGGGTATCCATAATACGCCGACAGGGAGAAGTTTTTGTTTACACGATGAGTCGGGTGTGTCTTGACCTCCGCGGCGGAGGCTCTGCCGAACCCGAGGCCGACTCACCGAACCCTGTAGGGTTCGATCAAACCCAGGTTAAGAACCACTGCTTTAACCAATAACCAAGCATGTACCAATATAGCTCTTGTCTCAAAATAGGTGTACTGTCACCACCTGTCACATCACGCCGTGACTTATTCTGAGTTTTTTGCTGTTTTCCTGTGTGTAGTGTTTTAGTTCTTGTCTTGCGTTCCTATTTTTGGTGGCTTTTTCTCTTTCTTTGGTATTTTCCTGTAGCAGTTTCATGTCTTCCTTTGAGTCTACTTTTTGGCAATCAAGAATATTTCAGTTGTTTTTATCCTTCTTTGTGGGGACATTGTTGATTGTCATGTCATGTTCGGATGTACTTTGTGGACGCCGTCTTTGTTCCACAGTAAGTCTTTGCTGCCGTCCAGCATTGTGTTTTTGTTTACTTTGTAGCCAGTTCGGTTTTAGTTTCGTTCTGCATAGCCTTCCCTAGGCTTCAATGCCTTTTTTTAGGGGCACTCACCTTTTGTTTATTTTTGGTTTAAGCATTAGACACCTTTTTACCTTCACACTGCCTCCCGCTGTTTCCGACATCAACAAAGTAATTAGCTACCGGCTGTCACCTACTGATATGGAAGAGTATTACACGGTTACTCTGCCGAGCTCTAGACAGCACGACACTCAATAACAACACATAATTTGCAGACTATAATTACTGGTTTGCAAAAAATATTTTTAACCCAAATAGGTGAAATTAGATAATCTCCCACGGCACACCAGACTGTGTGGTTGAAAAACACTTGTGTACACCGCAGTGGAAACTATTCTCCCTGGGGTCCAGACAAAAAACATCACATAAATCACAAAACAAAAAATTACAAAGCAGTATACCATGATCAATCATAACATTTTGTAATACAAAAATAGCAACAACAAAATACAAAAAAAACAATAACTTGGAGTTTACATAATAAAGTTCAAACCAAAGATAAAAAAGAGCGATATAAAAATGTTTTTTGCGAAAATAAAACAAAGAACCAATGGCTTACAATATACACATTAGTGTACTAAAGACAATTTTCTAAGTGATGAAAAAGTACCATAATGAATAAAATATGACATAAAGTACATACAAAATCAAGCTAATATCAATATAAAAACGATAACCAGAAACAAGAATGGATTTAAGCAAAAAATAAGTCAAAATATGATAGATGAACCAGTCAGGACATTAGATACAATCTAGAATAATCTCTTTCCACAATACTTCTCCTCTGTCTATTCTTAAAACTAAAAACATATGCATAATAAGAACCAGTCACATGATGCACTTTGCAATATAAATGCACATAAAAGAAAGAAAGTTTGCTCTTAGTGGAACTTGTGTTTATAGTAATAACCACAACCAACATGTATTGTAAAATCTTTTATTTTTAATACCAATATTTGTAAAATGTTGGCAATGTACACTACCGTTCAAAAGTTTGGGGTCACCCAAACAATTTTGTGGAATAGCCTTCATTTCTAAGAACAAGAATAGACTGTCGAGTTTCAGATGAAAGTTCTCTTTTTCTAGCCATTTTGAGCGTTTAATTGACCCCACAAATGTGATGCTCCAGAAACTCAATCTGCTCAAAGGAAGGTCAGTTTTGTAGCTTCTGTAACGAGCTAAACTGTTTTCAGATGTGTGAACATGATTGCACAAGGGTTTTCTAATCATCAATTAGCCTTCTGAGCCAATGAGCAAACACATTGTACCATTAGAACACTGGAGTGATAGTTGCTGGAAATGGGCCTCTATACACCTATGTAGATATTGCACCAAAAACCAGACATTTGCAGCTAGAATAGTCATTTACCACATTAGCAATGTATAGAATGTATTTCTTTAAAGTTAAGACTAGTTTAAAGTTATCTTCATTTAAAAGTACAGTGCTTTTCCTTAAAAAATAAGGACATTTCAATGTGACCCCAAACTTTTGAACGGTAGTGTACATCACAGGTGTTTCACTCCAGTTTACATTAATAGCCACCATCTGGTGTTATAGAAAAAACAAGAAAGACTTGGCGTAATCTACAAAGTCAAATCCCACAGTGCGATGTAGCTCATGCACGAGTATAGGCGTGTGACGTCCACATGACATACAATTATTGCGATCATTGTCGTTCCTCCAGCTAGTTGTCAGAGAACACAATTGTACTAGAAATTCGTGAAATGTCGCAATATACCGTATTTTACGGACCATAGGGCGCACCGGATTATAAGGCGCACTGCCGATGAATGGTCTATTTTCGATCTTTTTTCATATATAAGGCGCACCGGATTATATGGCACACTAAATGAGGTTTGTTTTTTGTTTTTTCCTAAATGTAAAACACTTCCTTGTGGTCTACATAACATGTAATGGTGGTTCTTTGGTCAAAATGTTGCATGGATTGTTTTACAGATCATCTTCAAGCCGCTTTCTGACAGTCGCTTCAGGATGCGCCGTTTTGTGGGTGGTCTTATTTACGTGGCTCACCTTCGACAGCGTCTTCTCCCCGTCATCTTTGTTGTAGCGGTGTAGCGTGCAAAGACGGGCGTGGAAGAAGTGTCAAAAGATGGAGCTAACTGTTTTAATGACATTCAGACTTTACTTAAATCAATAACAGAGCAGCATCTCCTCATCCTGAAACAACAACAAACGTGTCCCGTGAAAAACCGTCCAACCGGAACTCTCTAATAACTAAAGTTCCTTGGGTGAATAATGTAAACTCACTACACCGGTATGTTTGAGCGCTTTCATGGCGAGTTTACTGACAGATATAAATAAGAACTTTACACTACTTTATATTAGAAATGGCAACAGCGGAGGATGAATGTCCCATAACAAGAAGATAGAGAAAAAGAAGAAGCTAATCGGCTACGGTGTCGTCACAGACTACAAAGGCGGATGCGCACAATTTTTCAGGATTTATGCAGATCCCAAATGCAGATCAGCAGGTACCAGAAGGTAAGAAAAGTTGCTTTTGCATAATATTGTGAAACAAAATGCCAGATAATGGCTTACCTTATATACACACACCATAGTAATATTTGTATGTTGAAGCACAGTACAATCCATCAAGCGGTGCGGCTTCATAACTTACCAAAGTCGTACTAAAACATTTTAATATATTTTTGTGCGCTGTGTGTAATGTTCTATATTTTCAATGGAACATATAAAATGTTGGTGTTGATTACTTGAGTCATATTGCAGTCTACACGTATCTCTTATATTTGACTGCCATCTACTGGTCACACTTATCATTACACCTTGTGCCAAATAAAATAGCTTCGAGGTCGGTAAGCAAAACCAGAATTATTCCGTACAGTAGGCGCACCGGGTTATAAGGTGCACTGTCGCGTTTTGAGGGGGAAAAAAAAGATTTTAAGTGCGCCTTGTAGTCCGGAATATACGGTAAGCCACAAAATCAAAGCTGCAGAAGTGGCAGCTGCATAACATATATTTGTCTTAAAATTACTGCAATTCTTCTCAGTCATTCAGTTACTGTAAGCGATAGCTGCCACCCTGCACAATAAAATAAGCAGTACAAACAGTTCAATACTTCATGTTTAGCGAATGCAGTTGAATCCATACAAATACGTGCATGCCTGTGTCACACTTACATTATACCCCCCGATCAGTGGTCTGTCCTTAGGTCGAGCAAACAGTGTGAGCGCGCCCCACACAGGCATCAACAGGAAGAGGAAGTTGAGCCAGAAAGCCGGACGGATCTCCGAGCCATATTTCCCTGCCAGAAAAAGGTTAGTACAGAGACAAACGGGTCTTTCAGTCTGGTTTTGATCTTGCAACACAACACGTGATGTTGATGCTACGTGACACTGCAGATGTCGGCCTGATAGAAAATGTGCCATTCGGGGACTGCCAAAAGTCTGCTAACGATCACCTGCCACAATGCCGATGATGAAGACGCTCATGTTGGCGCACAGGGAGCCAGCCCAGAACAGGCCCAGTGTGCGGTACCCTTTGCTGGGAGAAAAGACAAAAGACAAAAGACAGGTAACTCTGCTCACATGACACACCATTAGCTGCAATTTCAAGATCTCTGGGATCTTTTTTTGGGGGGGGGGGGGGGACTTGAGGAACACTAAGTAGGCTGCACGTAATGTACCCCAGTGCGCATAGTTGGTTTTTTTTGGTTCTACAGCTTCCTCCTAAAACCCAAAAATGTGCACGTTAGGTTAATTGTGCTCCTGAGTTAATGTTGCTTGATCAATTTGAATTTATTATTATTAGATCTATTACATTTTATTTTTCAAATTTTTCAAGTCGGTCAAAAATGTTTTATAGTTTTAATGAAGGTTGTTTTTAATTATTTTAGACCAGGGGTGGGCAATTAATTTTTACCGGGGGCCGCATGAGCAACCCGAGCACTGCTGGAGGGCCACATCGACAATATTTCAATTAAATTTTGCTCAATATTATTTTTGATATATACCGTAAGATTAATAATAATAATAATAATAATACAAATACTTTCATTTAACCTAACTTAACTTTATACCAAAAGCACTGCTTTGGAAATCATTTGTACCCCTTTCAGAGATCACATTTTGTTCCCCTTAAACATCCTCATGTTGCACAATGAAATGTAAGCATAGGATGAAGTGTGCATTCCTGTAATGTTCTCTAGTAACAGCATTCCATGATTAATATAAATAAAGTAACATTAATAATAAATGACAGTAAAATAAGCACACGTATGACTGAGGAGTCATAGTGTAACTTTGTGGGGTGTTTGAGTTGTCCGACTTTTTGTGTAGCCATAAACGCACCAGTGGTTTAGTGGTATGCGTGTTGGTGACAGATGACAAGTTGGTTTTGGCCTGGTTTGTACCGAAGAAAATGACTAGTTTTTCAAGATAGAAGGCCAACCGCAAGGAGAGGAAGGAGATGGTGGTGGAAGATTCCACAGGCAAGGATCAGCTTCCTTATTCGTTCAACCTACGACACGCTTCCCTGTCCTCGTAACCTTCACCAATGGTTCGGGAACGAGGAATGCTGCTCACTCTGCAATGCTCCCAACGCAAGCCTCCAGCACATCTTGTCGGGCTGCAAGACCGCACTCTCTCAGGGGCGCTATAGATGGCGCCACGACCAGGTCCTGAGGAAACTAGCGGAGGTGCTGGAGGGGTGTCGACAGGGCAGCAAAGAATCACCACCAGCAGAGAACCATACCAGCTTTGTCACGGAAGGGGGGGTCAAAGATACATCAGGCCAAGAGAGACAGCAGCAAGGCCCTTTTCCCCAGACCAGGAGTGGGACATGAGGGTTGACCTCAATAGGCAGCTCCGGTTCCCCACGGAGATCACCACTACATCTCTCCGCCCGGATATTGTAGTGTGGTCCAGCAAGGCAAGAGTGGTGCACCTTATTGAGCTGACCGTACCATCGGAGGAGGGGATCGAGGCCGCCTTTGAGCGCAAGAAGGCCAAGTACTCGGAGCTGGCTGCTGAGTGCCGGGAGGCTGGCTGGAAGACAACCATCTACCCAGTAGAAGTTGGCTGCCGAGGCTACGTGGGGCTGTCAACCACACGCCTTTTGAGGGACGTAGGAGTGACTGGAAGAAAGCTGAGAAAGGCCATAAAAGATCTGGCAGAGGAGGCCGAGAAAGGCAGCTTTTGGCTCTGGCTGAGGAGGAAGGACAGGAGCTGGGGAAAGAACAACTAACCCCGATAACAGCCGCAGGGGGTAACAGCTATCAGCTGCAGGGGGTGACAGGGAGACGTCCCTGTCACTGCTCCGCCACCAGGAGACGTTCCAGGATTAAAGGAGTGAAACGTTGGTGAATGGTGGTTCCTGGCTGATGACCCTGCAGCTGACCCGTGGGCACTGGAGGAGGTGCGACAGGCAGCAATGCCAAACAGGAAATACTACCTACCTGTTCATTAACTGAAGTTCTGGAAACCCCAGTGACTACTGTGAACAGGGCAGTTGGAGTCCAGGGAAGACTGGAGGACAGCCAGGAAAGACTGGATGGCAGCAGGGAAAGACCGCACCGGGAGTGGACGGCTAGTTACCCAACCCACTGGTCTCTCGCAAGAGGGACACCCACCTTAACTACGAAGAAATCAAGGAAAAAACAACCCGCAGGCCCTCCGAGAGGCGGGATGAAAGATGGGCCTAACATGACGGACCACACGGTAACGACGATGGCAACGGAAACGGATAACGAGAACATCAGAACTCCAGTTAATGAGGAGAAGATCCTCCGAAAGTGTGCTTGCGGATGGGAAAAGGTGACCACGTACAGGGGACTGCGAATCCACCAGGGGAAAGCAAAGTGTGGTCAGAGAGGCCAACAGCAACCTTGCACCGCGGCAGCAGGTGAGACAAGAGGGACCAGAAGCCAGGTAGAAAACCACAGTGCTAACGGACCCAATGTTGCTGAAAGCACAGATGGCACAGAGGAAGAAAGCCCCTCGGTGGAGGCTGAGCCCCCACGTGAGCACCAAGACCCAATCTCTACCATCTCACACAGAACAGAGCCACAAGCAGAGACCAAGAAACCAGCAAGAAGGAACAAGCTCAAATGGCCAAAGGCAAATGAAGCAGAGGCATGGCGTACTTTGGATACAGACCTGACCAAGATCCTGGAGGAAAGGTTGCATGGAGGTGCCGAAGCTAAGCTTAACCTGTTTGGGGACATCATATACCAGACCTGCAAAGACAGGTTTGGTGAAATTATCTCCAAGCAGAGGACTGCCCCAAGGGAAATGGGGAGGAGGGAAAAGGAGATCGCCGAGCTTGTGCGAAGACGCCGACAACTCCGCAAGAACTGGAGGAAGGCAACCCAGCCAGAGAGAGAAGGTCTGAAAGTCCTGTGGGAGGAGGTCAGGCAAAGGCTATCCAGGCTCCGCAGAGCTGAACGCATCCGCAAGCGTAGCAAACGGAAGCAGAAAGAGCGAGCCAGCTTCTTCAAGGATCCCTTCAAGCACGCCAGACAACTGCTGGAGGAGAAAAAGTCCGGGAAGCTCGAAACCACCAGGGAGCAAATGGAACAGCACGTCAAAAGGCAGTACAGTGATCCGCTAAGAAACGTCCCATTAGGAACACCAGGGTACGTGCCCCGGCCTGCGCCACCGACAGCTGAATTTAACATCATGCCCCCCAAGCTCAGCGAAGTTAGGCAAACCGTGAAGAAGGCAAGGTCCTCATCAGCACCAGGCCCCAATGGAGTTCCCTACAAGCTCTATAAGAACTGCCCCAAGGTACTTGAACTGCTCTGGTATCTAATGAGAACTGCCTGGAAAAAGCAACTCATTCCAGCGGAGTGGCAAAGGGCTGTAGCGGTATTCATCCCGAAGGAAGAAAACTCCAAAAATATCGGCCAATTCAGAAACATCGCCCTGCTGAACGTAGAAGGAAAAATCTTCTTCTCAGTGCTGGCCAGAAGGATGACCACCTACCTGCTAGAGAATTGCTACATCGAAACCAACTGCCAGAAAGCAGGAGTTCCAGGTTTCCCAGGATGCGTAGAGCACTCTACGATGATCTGGGACCAGATCCAGAAGGCCAAGCGGGAGAAGACCGACCTGCATGTCATCTGGCTCGATCTCGCCAACGCGTACGGATCGGTCCCACACCAGCTGATCAACTACGCCTTGGAGTTCTTCCACATGCCACCCTGCATCAAGAACCTGGTAGCGCTTTACTTCAGCGATCTGCAGATGTGCTTTGCCCTCCAGGACTTCACCACCGGGTGGCAGCATCTAGAAGTGGGAATTGCAATGGGGTGTGCCATTTCTCCAATCTTGTTCGTGGCAGCCTTTGAGATAATCCTCATCGGAGCAAGGCAAATGGTTGGAGGAATCAAAACACCATCTGGTCAGAGGTTACCCCCATTGAGGAGCTATATGGACGATGTCACCAGCCTCCTTCAGACAGCAGCATGTACATCTCGACTGCTGAAAAGGGTGGATGAGTTGACATCATGGGCCAGAATGAAGATCAAACCCTCCAAATCCCGTAGCCTGTCACTCAGAAGGGGAGTCAGAAACGACAACACCATCTTTGTCGTCGGGGGAGAGAAAATCCCCCTCCTGTCTGAGCAACCCATCAAAAGCCTGGGGAGGCAGTACACTGCAGAGCTGTCCGATAAACAGATGGGGAGGACTGTCATGAAACAACTCACGGACGGCCTGGCAAGGATCGACCAGAGCCAACTCCCTGGAAAGTACAAGGTCTGGTGCTACCAGTTCATACTCTACAGGAGGGTGATGTGGCCTCTGAAAATGAGCGAGATCCCCTCATCTGCCGTGAGTAAGATGGATGGAAAAGCCAACTCATTCATCAGAAAGTGGCTGGGACTACCACGGTGCCTTTCAGAAACGGGCCTCTTTGGGAAGAACGCACTGCAGCTGCCACTGCAGTCTATCAGTCTGGGCTATATGTAGGAGAAGTCCAGGCTGGTCCTCGAACTAAGAGAGTCCACTGACCAGTCAGTAAGGAACGCCAATGCCAAGGTTCCCACTGGCCGAAAGTGGAAAGCCCAAACTGAGGTTGACCGAGCTGTCAGTAGGCTGCATCACCAAGAGCTCATGGGCAGAGTCCAGGCAGGAAGAGCAGGGCTAGGATGGGGAGAAGCGCCTCGGTTCTGGTCTAAGGCCAACCGCAAGGAGAGGAAGGAGATGGTGGTGGCGGAGGTGACGAGGATGGAGGAAGAGCGCTATAAGATCAAGGCCGTGTCGCAGGGCCGACAAGGAAGGTGGACAACCTGGGAGGGAGTGGTCAACCGGAACATCAGCTGGTCCGACCTGTGGAAGATTCCACAGGCAAGGATCAGCTTCCTTATTCGTTCAACCTACGACACGCTTCCCTGTCCTCGTAACCTTCACCAATGGTTCGGGAACGAGGAATGCTGCTCACTCTGCAATGCTCCCAACGCAAGCCTCCAGCACATCTTGTCGGGCTGCAAGACCGCACTCTCTCAGGGGCGCTATAGATGGCGCCACGACCAGGTCCTGAGGAAACTAGCGGAGGTGCTGGAGGGGTGTCGACAGGGCAGCAAAGAATCACCACCAGCAGAGAACCATACCAGCTTTGTCACGGAAGGGGGGGGTCAAAGATACATCAGGCCAAGAGAGACAGCAGCAAGGCCCTTTTCCCCAGACCAGGAGTGGGACATGAGGGTTGACCTCAATAGGCAGCTCCGGTTCCCCACGGAGATCACCACTACATCTCTCCGCCCGGATATTGTAGTGTGGTCCAGCAAGGCAAGAGTGGTGCACCTTATTGAGCTGACCGTACCATCGGAGGAGGGGATCGAGGCCGCCTTTGAGCGCAAGAAGGCCAAGTACTCGGAGCTGGCTGCTGAGTGCCGGGAGGCTGGCTGGAAGACAACCATCTACCCAGTAGAAGTTGGCTGCCGAGGCTACGTGGGGCTGTCAACCACACGCCTTTTGAGGGACGTAGGAGTGACTGGAAGAAAGCTGAGAAAGGCCATAAAAGATCTGGCAGAGGAGGCCGAGAAAGGCAGCTTTTGGCTCTGGCTGAGGAGGAAGGACAGGAGCTGGGGAAAGAACAACTAACCCCGATAACAGCCGCAGGGGGTAACAGCTATCAGCTGCAGGGGGTGACAGGGAGACGTCCCTGTCACTGCTCCGCCACCAGGAGACGTTCCAGGATTAAAGGAGTGAAACGTTGGTGAATGGTGGTTCCTGGCTGATGACCCTGCAGCTGACCCGTGGGCACTGGAGGAGGTGCGACAGGCAGCAATGCCAAACAGGAAATACTACCTACCTGTTCATTAACTTTTACTCATGTTTTTGGTGTGGTTATGGCCGAATACAAACAGTTTTGCTCAATAAAGTGATCGATATAATTCCTGTCCTCGAAGCATCACAATAGACGTTACAATAATTGAACAGTGTTCAATTTGAACGGTGTTGACGAACACCGTTAGGGCCGCTTGTTGTCACTGTCAATCAAAGTTGCATTGCAAAATTACACAGAATAAATGTGTTTATTTTGTTTAGAATTCAGATAGGATTTGATTTGATGCGCGGCATATATTTGCTGTGCGCAGAGGACGCTTGAGCAGTGCGCAGTCGCACACCTTAGAGGGAACGTTGCTTGGCAGTCCATGTCTTGTTGAAAACACGCCATTCGTCATCAACTTTTCTCTTTATAGCGTCTCGGGTGTAAACAAACCGTGCATCACTTGTCGCTGTGCACCTTCACTCACAGGTTACACACGGACATACGCCCATAAATAACACTTTTCAAAATAAAAGCAGCACAGTTGTATTGCGTGCACGACATAAATGTTTTTTCAACTTTATTTTGTAATTTGTGATTGCCGCTGTTCACATTCACTCACAATCACGCACGCACATACGTCCACACGGAAGTAATACAAGTAACGCTTTTCAAAACAAAAGCAGCACCGTTGCACACTCGACATAGATACTTTTTTAAATTTATTTTGTAATTTATGATTGGCCTCACGCGGGCCGCAGAATGTCCAGGTCTGTTTTAGACTAAAAAACTATGTAAATAATAGTGTTGTCCCGGTACCAAAATTATTTTGACACTTTTCGGTAATTTTCTAACTAAACGGCACCACAAAAAATTGCACTATTGGCTTTATTTTAACAAAAAATCTTACGGTACATTAAACATATGTTTCTTATTTCAAGTTTGTCCTTAAATAAAATAGTGAACATACAAGACAACTTGTCTTTTAGTAGTAAGTAAGCAAACAAAGGCTCCTAATTAGTCTGCTGACATATGCAGTAAAATATTGTCATTTTCCATTCTATTATTTTGTCAACGTTATTAAGGACAAGTGGTAGAAAATTAATTATTAATCTACTTGTTCGTTTACTGTTAATATCTGCTTACTTTCTCTTTTAACGTGTTCTATCTACACTTCTGTAGACATGTAATAATCACTAATTCTTCTTTTGTTTGATACTTTACATTAGTTTTAGATGATACCAAAAATTTGGGTATCAATCCGATACCAAGTCATTACAGGACCATACATTGGTCATATTCAAAGTCTGGACCGGTACTTTTTAGAGGCGGTATAGTACCGAATATGATTCATTAGTATCGCGGTACTATACTAATACCGGTATACCATTTAACTCTAGTTAATAAATGTATTTTTGTTGTAAGTTAATCTATATTTCTTTCTTGTTTCCATAATGTTAATAAGGATACCCAGAGGTGTACTTTTAATGATTTTATAGACAAACGATACTATTTATAGTCACGGCAGACTATAAATGTTTTCTTCTTCCTATTATTGAAGAGATGTCAGGACCATTAATGTATATCAGTAATCTATCATTTTAAACAGGCAAATTCCCAAACAAAATAAAAATAGCTAAAGTTGTACTGATTTATAAGACTGGATGGATATAAATACCAATTTACAAATTATAGACCTGTTTCTTTACTTTCACAATTTTCTAAAAGTATTGAAAAACTGTTCAATAACAGATTGGACAATTTCATGAAAAAATATAAAATACTCGCAAAGAACCAATATGGATACAGAGATAATATTTCAACATCAATGGCTTTAATCGATATAACGGAAGAGATTACCAACGCAATAGATGGTAAACAGTGTGCAGCGGCAGAATTTATGGATTAACTAAAGCAGTTGACACAATCACATTATTTTAATAAAAAAATTAGAACGGTATGGCATCAGAGGATTGGTCTTAAACTGGATTAGAAGTTATTTAACCAACAGGAAACAATATGTGAAGCTAGGCCAGGGGTCAGCAACCCAAAATGTTGAAAGAGCCATATTGGACCAAAAATTCAAGAAAAAAATCTGTCTGGAGCCGCAAAAAGATTAAAGGCCTTATATAAGTCTTATAATGAAGGCAACACATGATGTAAGTGTCTATATTAGCCTACTATCAAAATGACTTTGTGTCTCAGGTTGACGCAAATCTTTGTTACAGAAATGTTGAAATTTTAATATTTATTTCAAACATTTTTACAACGCCCTGTGATGAGGTGGCGACTTGTCCAGGGTGTACCCCGCCTTCCGCCCGATTGTAGCTGAGATAGGCTCCAGCGCCCCCCGCGACCCCGAAGGGAATAAGCGGTAGGAAATGGATGGGAGGGCATTTTTACAACATTGGAACACATTCGTACAACAGAGGTTTCTCAAAAGGTGAGATAACTCCTGGAAATTACTGACTTAGAATGACCAAAGGTATAGATGTGTGTGTCCAAGTTGAAGGAAACTGCAGGTTGTCTTCTTCTAATGGATTTATTACAATCTTTGCAAGCTCGGTAACGTTTGCTGTGGTCTGGAACAACATGACACACAAACAACTATCAGAAATGCAGCCAATATTACATACAGATAATGTGTCATGAGACATGCAAATATAAATTAAATACACAGAGGACATAAGTAAAGGATATCAAAAGAGCTCAAATATACCTAAAATACGAGGCATAATGATGCAATATGTACATACAGCTAGCCTAAATAGCAAGTTAGCATCGATTAGCTTGCAGTCATGCACTGACCAAATATGCCTGATTAGCACTCCAAGTCAATAACATCAACAAAGCTCACCTTTGTGCATTCACACACAGCATAAAACGTTTGGTGGACAAAATGAGACAAAGAAGGAGTGGCATGAAACACGTCTTTCTGTGGCAACGTCGGAGAAAGTTGTACATGTAAACCAACTACGGTGAGTTCAAGAACCGCCGAAAATAGGACAAAAAGGCGCTCGTCAAATACTCTCATAAGTGAAGCATGTTTAACATAAACAGTGGGATTTATAACAATTAGAAAGGTTTGTGTTATATTTGCCCTACAGAAACCATATTAAAACTAATTATATTTTTCCCCCATCTTTTTCCATTTTCATACATTTTTCAAAAAGCTCCAGGGAGCCATCCGGCGACGCTAAAGGTCTAGAGCCCCGGCTTGCTGACCCCCGAGCTAGGCGAACACACGTCTACAATGCCAAATATATTTTGTGGCGTACCACAAGGATCGATACTTGGACCAAAATTGTTCAATGTTTATATAAATGATATTGTTAAAGTTACACAAGACCTAAAGGTAGTGTTATTTGCGGACAATACAGTTGTGTTTTGTTCAGGAGAGAACACACTGAAGATAATACAAATAAAAACAGAAGAAATTAACCAATTAAAAAGATGGTTTGAAAAACAGACTATCCTTAAACCTCAGGTAAACTAAAATAATGCTATTCGGTAACAGTAGAAGGGAAAGTCAAACACAAACAAAAATAGACAGAATAAACATTGAAAGAGTAAAGGAAATCAAATTTTGGGTGTAATAATAGATTTCAGTTTCAGTTTATTTGGAACATGCATACGGTACAATGTAATGCGTCACATATTTGCAGTTCATTACAGGACGTCCAAAAAGGAGTAGGAAGAAGCCGACCTTATTTAATCCTACCCCTTTTCATACCATAGCAATTTAATCGTGTTTCCTTGTTTTCTGTAACAGAACAGTGAATAAATAATAAATAAATAATATTCCATACTAAGTAAACAAATATTAGATACATAAATAATATTTATCTAAAAAATAAAAAAAAATAGTTCAAGATATTCATATTTATTGTTCTGTGTACTTTGTGAACACTTGTAGTTTGAATAGTCTCTTAAACTGAATCGTATTGGTGCTTTGTTTGATTTCTTTGCTTAATCCATTCCATAATTTCATTCCACATGATATACTGATATACTAAAGGATTTAAGTGTTGTTGTACGTGCATCCACATGTTTTAAATGTGATTTTCCTCTAAGGTTATATTTCTCCTCTTTTGTTGAGATAAGCAAATTAACTGAAAATCTTGTAGAACTAAGTACACAACATTGGGTGGCAAGAACTACATCAATAATGAATAAATCAAAAAAATTATTGGACAAAATATCACTCCATATTCTGGACTGATCGCTAGTGTTACCATATCTGAGTTATTGTGCAGAAATATGGGGAAACAACTTCACATGTGCACTTCATTCACTAACTGTGTTACAAAAGAGGTCAGTTAGAATAATACATAATGTTGGATGTAGAGAACATTAGAACCTTTTATTTATTGAATCAAAAATATTGATATTCAACAATATAGTGAATTTGCAAACTGCCAAAATTGTGCACAAAGCAAACTACAATCTGCTACCCAAGAATGTACAACAATTATTCTCAACAAAAAAGGAGAAATAGTTTATTTTGGGTTTATATTCACTTGTTGTTTAAGTTCTGTTTCAGCACCCCTGTTTTGTGTTTCTTGGTTGTCATGGGTGCTGATTGTTTTAGGAGGGGGGTACTGTTATGATCCGGTGCCGGATCATAGTTTATTTTGGGTTTTGATTCACTTGTTTTTTAAGTTCTTTTTAAGCACCCCTGTTTTGTGTTTCTTGGTTGTTATGGGTGCTGATTGTTTTCACCTGCCTCTGATTAGTGTTTGGGTCGCTCACCTGCTGCCGGACATTAATCAGAGAGCTATTAAGTCCTGGTTTTCCCCTCAATCAGTCTGGTGCTTTTGCTTGCTTTACGCAAATAGCTCTCTGATTAGTGTCCGGCAGCAGGTGAGCGTCCCGAACACTAATCAGAGGCAGGTGAAAACAATCAGCACCCATGACAACCATGAAACACAAAACAGGGGTGCTGAAACATAACTTAAACAAGTGAATCAAAACCCAAAATAAAGTATGATCCGGCACCGGATCATAACAATAACCTCACAGAAAAATGTGACTTAATAAATTTGTATGCACGTGCAACACTTAAAACCTTAAGTATACTGATTATGGAATGGATAAAGTAAAGCCATCAAACAATGTACTGATATGATCCAGTTCAAGAAACTGTTCAAACTCAAAGTGTTTACAAAGTACAAAGAAGAAGAGTCATGATAAACATTTTGAACTTATTGACAATCCTATTTATCTCACTATATAAAATACAACTTCACTATTTATTTTTTTAATTTATAATGCATGGAATATGTTGTGTACAAATTGAGAACAGGAAGTGAACAAAAGTGTTAGCTATGTAATGAAAAAGAGGTAGGATTAAATAAACTCTGCTTCTTCGTACTCCTTGTCAAACATGTCGAAATAGAAACTGGAAGATGTGATGCATCATGTTGCAATTATATGAATGTATCATGTTGTAATTATATGCATGCATCATGTTGTAATTATATGCATGTGCCATGTTGCAATTATATGCATGTTCGAAATTAACTCAAACCGTAAACCTTAGAGAGGCGTAAGAAAAAAATAACTGAGAAGCACTGCTCTAAATTGTCCATACAGTAGATTGGTTAGTAATGTTCCCTGTGATCACCTGACAACCAGTACAGGGTTTATTTACCCTGCTTGTCACCCTAAGTCAGCTGGGGTAAGCCCCAGCGTACCCGTGACCTTCATGAGAACAATAGCGGCATTTAAAATTAATATGTGAATGGAGGAAATATGTGTTTGATTCTCGATTATGGTCATGATAAATGATGATAAAGAAATTGCTGAGGTTACATTGTTCCGAGAAGACTGAATATGCAAATTAACTATGATACTGTATACTTTTTTATTGTAGTTTCTTTTTTGACGACAGTGCAAGTAACACAAATCATGTGTGATTCAATACAAAACTTCAAAATGAAATAAAACTGCACAGTGCAGCAAAACATGTCAACATAATTTAATCTATATTGTTTGCTTTGCTCTTTGTAGCAAGGCAGATTTCCTGGAGTAAACAATTATGACAAACTATAGAGACTGATGCAGAGTATGGACATTTTTGTGCCGAAATAAATAAAAAATAAATCCAATTAGATTGCTCAAATGTAAAATAAAGTGTTACAGTTTAAATTAAGTTTAATATTACTGATATCGTCATCATTTCAGTTGTTTTACCAAATTACACATTATTTGTGTTTATTTCATTATTGATTGATAGATTTCAAGATCTTTATTTATTTAATTATTAACACATTGATTTATTCTCCCCCTACACCGGGGGTCGGCAACGTGCAGCTTTTTAGCGACGCCCTAGTGGCTCCCTGTAGTTTTTTCAAAAATGTATAAAAATGGCAAAAAAATGAGGGGGAAAAAAAAAAAGTTAATATAATATGGTTTCTGTAGGAGGACAAACATGACACAAACCTTCCTAATTGTTAGAAATCCCACTGTTTATAATATACATGCTTCACTGATGAGAGTATATGGCGCGCACCATTTTGTCCTGATTTCGGAAGTCTTTGAACGCACCGTAGTTTGTTTGCATGTTCAACGTTCCTATTTGTCCGCCAAATGTTTTATGCTGTGCGTGAATGCACAAAGGTGAGCTTTGTTGATGTTATTGACTTGTTGGAGTGCTAATCAATCATATTTGGTCACTGCATGACTGCAAGCTAATCGATGCTAACATGCTATTTATGCTAGCTGTATGTACATAATGCAACATTATGCCTCATATTTTCGGTGTATTTGAGGTCTTTTTATTTGTAGTTTCCGTTTCCTTCAACTTGAACACACACATCTATACCTTTGGCCATTCTAAGCCAGTCATTTCCAGGAGTTATCACACCCTCTGAAAAGCCTCCGTTTTAGTAATGTTTTCCAATGTTGTAAAAATGTGCAGAATACATATTACATTTCAACATTTCACCGGCTTCCTCCCACCTCCAAAGACATGCACCTGGGGATAGGTTGATTGGCAACACTAAATTGGCCCTAGTGTGTGAATGTGAGTGTGAATGTTGTCTGTCTATCTGTGTTGGCCCTGCGATGAGGTGGCGACTTGTCCAGGGTGTACCCCGCCTTCCGCCCGAATGCAGCTGAGATAGGCTCCAGCAACCCCAAAAGGGACAAGCGGTAGAAATGGATGGATGTCAACAAAGATTTGCATCAGCCTGCGACACAGTCATTTTGATAGTAGGCTAATATAGCTAGTATAGACACTTACATTATGTGTTGCCTTCATTATAACACTTATATATAAGGCTTTACATTTTTTGCGGCTCCAGACAGATTTTATTTGTTTGTATTTTTGGTCCAATATGGCTCTTTCAACATTTTGGGTTGCCGACCCCTGCCCTACACTCTCAGCACTTGTATTGATCTCATTCCTTTAAAATGAGAAGACATCAATCTCGCATGATGATCGCATCAAACTGGCGCCGCCATAGTGGCTCCAAGGAGCTTTTTCAAAAATGTATGAAAATGTACAAACCCCGTTTCCATATGAGTTGGGAAATTGTGTTAGATGTAAATATAACCGGAATACAATGATTTGCAAATCCTTTTCAACCCATATTCAGTTGAATATGCTACAAAGACAACATATTTCATGTTCAAACTGATAAACTTTTTTTTTTTTTGCAAATAATCATTAACTTTAGAATTTGATGCCAGCAACACGTGACAAAGAAGTTGGGAAAGGTGGCAATAAATACTGATAAAGTTGAGGAATGCTCATCAAACACTTATTTGGAACATCCCACAGGTGAACAGGAAAATTGGGAACAGGTGGGTGCCATGATTGGGAATAAAAGTAGATTCCATGAAATGCTCAGTCATTCACAAACAAGGATGGGGCGAGGGTCACCACTTTGTCAACAAATGCGAAAGCAAATTGTTGAACAGTTTAAGAAAAACCTTTCTCAACCAGCTATTGCAAGAAATTTAGGGATTTCACCATCTACGGTCTGTAATATCATCAAAGGGTTCAGAGAATCTGGAGAAATCACTGCACATAAGCAGCTAAGCCCGTGACCTTCGATCCCTCAGGCTGTACTGCATCAACAAGCGACATCAGTGTGTAAAGGATATCACCACATGGGCTCAGGAACACTTCAGAAACCCACTGTCAGTAACTACAGTTGGTCGCTACATCTGTAAGTGCAAGTTAAAGGCCTACTGAAACCCACTACTACCGACCACGCAGTCTGATCAACAACACCCAGAAACGCCGTCGGCTTCGCTGGGCCTGAGCTCATCTAAGATGGACTGATACAAAGTGGAAAAGTGTTCTGTGGTCTGACGAGTCCACATTTCAAATTGTTTTTGGAAACTGTGGACGTTGTGTCCTCCGGACCAAAGAGGAAAAGAACCATCCGGATTGTTATCGGTGCAAAGTTCAAAAGCCAGCATCTGTGATGGTATGGGGTGTATTAGTGCCCAAGACATGGGTAACTTACACATCTGTGAAGGCGCCATTAATGCTGAAAGGTACATACAGGTTTTGGAGCAACATATGTTGCCATCCAAGCAACGTTACCTGCTTATTTCAGCAAGACAATGCCAAGCCACGTGTTACATCAACGTGGCTTCATAGTAAAAGAGTGTGGGTACTAGACTGGCCTGCCTGTAGTCCAGACCTGTCTCCCATTGAAAATGTGTGGCGCATTATGAAGCCTAAAATACGACAACGGAGACCCCCGGACTGTTGAACAACTTAAGCTGTACATCAAGCAAGAATGGGAAAGAATGGGCGGTATAGCTCGGTTGGTAGAGTGGCCGTGCCATCAACCTGAGGGTTGCAGGTTCGATCCCCACTTCCGCCATCCTAGTCACTGCCGTTGTGTCCTTGGGCAAGACACTTTACCCACCTGCTCCCAGTGCCACCCACACTGGTTTAAATGTAACTTAGATATTGGGTTTTCACTATGTAAAGCGCTTTGAGTCACTAGAGAAAAGCGCTATATAAATATAATTCACTTCACTTCACTTCAATTCCACCTGAGAAGCTTAAAAAATGTGTCTCCTCAGTTCCCAAACGTTTACTGAGTGTTGTTAAAAGGAAAGGCCATGTAACACAGTGGTGAACATGCCCTTTCCCAACTACTTTGGCACGTGTTGCAGCCATGAAATTCTAAGTTAATTATTATTTGCAAAAAAAACAATAAAGTTTATGAGTTTGAACATCAAATATCTTGTCTTTGTAGTGCATTCAATTGAATATGCGTTGAAAAGGATTTGCAAATCATTGTATTCCGTTTATATTTACATCCAACTCAATTTCCCAACTCATATGGAAACGGGGTTTGTACATGTAATTACATGTACAACTTTCTCCGACGTTGCCACAGAAAGATGTGTTTTATGCCTGTAGTTGTTTGTCTCATTTTGTCCACCAAACATTCTATGCTGTGCGTGAATGCACAAAGGTGAGCTTTGTTGATGTTATTGACTTGTGCGGAGTGCTAATCTGGCATATTTGGTCACTGCATGACTACAAGCTAATTAATGCTAACATGCTATTTAAGCTAGCTGTATGTACTGTACATATTGCATCATTATGCCTCGTTTGTAGGTATATTTGAGCTCATTTAATTTCCTTTACTTATTTCCTCTGTGTATTTAATTTATATTTGCATCTCTCATGACACATTATCTGTTTGTAATATTGGCTGCATTTCTGATAGTTGTTTGTGTGTCGTTATAGACCACAGCAAACGTTACCCATCTTGCAAAGATTGTAATAAATCCATTAGAAGAAGACAGCCTGCCGTTTCCTTAAACTTGAACACATACATTTATACCTTTTGCCATTCTAAGACAGTCATTTCCAGGAGTTATCTCACCCTCTGAGAAGTTTTACTAATGTCTGCCAATGTTGTAAAAATGTGTAGAATAAAAATTACATTTCAACATTTCTGTCAACGAAGATTATGCGGCTACGACACATAGTCATTTTGATAGTAGGCTAATATAGCTAATATAGACACTTGCATCATGTGTTGCCATCATTATAACACTTATATAAGGCTTTACATTTTTTGAGGCTCCAGACAGATTTTTTTTTTGTATTTTTGGTCCAATATGGCTCTTTCAACATTTTGGGTTGCCGACCCCTGCCCTACACCCTTAGCACTTGTATTGATCTCTTTCCTTTGAAAGAAGACATCAATCTCGCATGATGATCGCATCAAACTGGGTGCACACTTTTGAATAATATCCAAAAGTTATGAGTGTAATAATAGTGACAATAAAAGGCATTAGTGACTATTAATGACATCATATGAGCCATATGCATCGATTAATGCACTCACATTTTTCTAATTTGGAAGGGATTTTTGCAACAAGGTTATTTCTGTAAACCTTTCCAGGTGTGTCAAACGTACAGCCAGCATGCCGGAACAGGTTTTACCCGGCCCGCAAGATTTTGCTAAGTATAAAAAAAATAAAAAATTATGAAAGAATCTGCTGGCCTAAATGTGTCCACTGGATGTCGCAATAGCAAGTCTGTCTCCCCTGCACAGGAGCGTGCATCACTTCAGAGTGGGCGGAGCTATGTGTCGCGTTAAGATAAAACAGACCTGGGCAAAATATGGCCCGCGGGCCCCATGCGGTCCATTAAGATTTTCAATCCGGCCTGCCGGATGTTCTACATAATTTTTTTTTAGACCTTTAACATCAAAACTGTCGCCGCCATTATGATGTGCAGTGCTGTTTTTAAATGACCGTAAGTCTTGAACTATAGAAAGTATTTCAATGGTTGAAATCTGCACCTTTGAGTGTTATGGGAGTTATTACGGTAATCTATGTCACAGCAGCTCAGACAAGGAACAAAGCAGAGTGGGCGGGGTTTGTTTTGAGAGCAGCCAGCCCCAAAGGCATGTGTCAGGAACAGATGCGGAAGCAAATTTTTACAACAAATTTCTGCATAAAAGTGATAATATATCATATTGTAGGTGCGTAAGCAAATTTTTACAACAAATTTCTGCATAAAAGTGATAATATATCATATTGTAGGTGTTTGTCGTATTTTGCTGTTTGTTACATTTTTGTTGTGTTTTGCTTGCTTGTAAAAGATGCTCAACTATCGAGGAGCTGGTCTAAAAGGGTAAAAGAGGAGCGACGTTCATATGTTGTTAATATTCAGTGTTTTATTGTTCATAGTTAATATTGTAAATCCCACTTTCTTTATTTTAATGTACATTTTGGGTGTCGCATTCAGTAAACTGTAAAATTCCATTCCGTTTTTTTGAGGTGGTCTGTCATAACGTTTTTAGGACATTGTGACTTTTGGTATTAGTGTTCCTGGAAAAAAAAGGGACCCAACCACACATTGTACAGCAGATTTTTACAACAAATTTTGGCATTAAAGTGATAATATATCATATTGTTAGTGTTTATTTCCCTTTGCATTCGTATTTTGCTGCTTGTTACATTTTTGTTATGTTTTGCTTGATTGTAAAAGATACACAACTATGGAAGAGCTGGTCTGAAAAGTAAAAGAGCGATGTTCATATGTTGTTAAAGGCCTACTGAAATGAATTTTTTTTATTAAAACGGGGATAGCAAATCCATTCTATGTGTCATACTTGATCATTTCGCGATATTGCCATATTTTTGCTGAAAGGATTTAGTATAGAACAACGACGATAAAGTTCGCAACTTTTGGTCGCTGATAAAAAAAAAAAGCCTTGCCTATACCGGAAGTAGCGTGACGTCACAGGAGGAAGGATTCCTCACAATTCCCCGTTGTTTACAATGGAGCGAGAGAGATTCGGACCGTGAAAGCGACGATTACCCCATTAATTTGAGCGAGGATGAAAGATTTGTGGATGACGAACGTTAGAGTGAAGGACTAGAGAGGCAGTGCAGGGTGTATCTTTTTTCGCTCTGACCGTAACTTAGGTACAAGGTCTCATTGGATTCCACACACTCTCCTTTTTCTATTGTGGATCACGGATTTGTATTTTAAACCACCTCGGATACTATATCCTCTTGAAAAAGAGAGTCGAGAACGCGAAATGGACATTCACAGTGACTTTTATCTCCACGACAATACATCGGCGAAACTCTTTAGCTACTGAGCTAACGTGATAGCATCTGGCTCAAATGCAGATAGAAACAAAATAAATAAATCCCTGACTGGAAGGATAGACAGAAGATCAACAATACTATTAAACCATGGACATGTAACTACACGGTTAATTATTCTCAGCCTGGCAAAGCTTAACAATGCTGTTGCTAACGACGCTGAAGCTAACTTAGCAACTTAGCAACCGGACCTCACAGAGCTATGATAAAAACATTAGCGCTCCACCTACGCCAGCCAGCCCTCATCTGCTCATCAACACCCGTGCTCACCTGCGTTCCAGCGATCGACGGCGCGACGAAGGACTTCACCCGATCACAGATGCGGTTGGCGGCTAGCATCGGCTAGCGCGTCTGCTATCCAAGTAAGTCCTTCTTGTTGTGTTGCTACAGCCAGCCGCTAATACACCGATCCCACCTACAACTTTCTTCTTTGCCGTCTTCATTGTTCATTAAACAAATTGCAAAAGATTCACCAACAAAGATGTCCAGAATACTGTGGAATTGTTCGATGAAAACAGAGCAGTTTGTATGGTGACACATTGGGTACGAATATTTCCGTTTTCGTCGTGACGTCACGCGCATACGTCATCATACATAGACGTTTCCAACCGGAAGTTTAGCGAGAAATTAAAAATTGCACTTTATAAGTTAACCCGGCCATATTGGCATGTGTTGCAATGTTAAGATTTCATCATTGATATATAAACTATCAGACCGCGTGGTCGGTAGTAGTGGGTTTCAGTAGACCAGGGGTCACCAACCTTTTTGAAACCAAGAGCTACTTCTTGGGTCCTGATTAATGCGATGGGCTACCAGTTTGATACACACTTAAATAAATTGCCAGAAGTAGCCAATTTGCTCAATTTACCTTTAACTTTATGTTATTATTAATAATTGATATTTATCTTTGTGGAAACACTGATCATCTTAATGATTTCTCACAATAAATATATATAGAAACAGATAAATATCAATATGCAACACTTTATTTTTATATTTTCTCTAAGTGCACATTTTTCCAATTGAACATTTTCAAATGATCACTTCTAAGACAGTCTTGTGAAATCACAATATCCCATTTTAACTAGCTAGCCACTAACATTTTTTAACAAATCATGAATTACTTTGCACCATGTTTGTACAAATAATAACTCATGTAAAATACAAAAGTCAACTCTCGATTTTTTAAATAAATCATGTCACACTTTGAACTGGACACCAAATCTGTTATCTGTTTCTTTGTCAGTTAGTGAAGACCAAGTCTTTAAAATATTTTCTTGGATTTTCAAATTCTATTTGAGTTTTGTCTCTCTTAGAATTAAAAATGTCGAGCAAAGCGAGACCAGCTTGCTAGTAAATAAATAACATTTAAAAAATAGAGGCAGCTCACTGGTAAGTGCTGCTATTTGAGCTATTTTTAGAACAGGCCAGCGGGCTACTCATCTGGTCCTTACGGGCTACCTGGTGCCCGCGGGCACCGCGTTGGTGACCCCTGCAGTAGACCTTAATATTCAGTGTTTTATTGTACATAGTTAATATTGTAAATCCCACTTTCTTCATTTTAATGTAAATTTTGGGTGTCCAATTCAGCAAAAAAATGTAAAATTACATTATGTTTTTTTGAGGTGGATCTGTCATAACGTTTTTAGAATTCTATCGGACATTGTGACTTTTGGTATTAGTGTTCCTGGAAAAAAAGGGACCCAAACACACATACTGTACAGCTAAATATGTACATATAATTTATACACACATACACATTGGCCCCCCAGACACTTTTTTTTCACTCAATGTGGCCCCGAGTCAAAATATTTGCCCTGTTGGTTTTGCATATAATATTGCGAAACAAAACGCCAGATAACGTCTGCTAATGGGTGCCATTTTGAGGTGCTTATACACACACCATAATAATACTTGTATGTTTAATGCGCCGACAATCCATCAAGCGGTGCGGCTTCATAGCTTACTGAAGTCGTACTAAAAACATTTTGACAGATTTTTGAGCGCCGTGTGTAATGTTCCATATTCTCAAAGGAATATTTAAAGTTTTGGTGTTTACTGCCATAAAATTGCAGTCTGCACATATCTCTTATGTATGACTGCCATCTACTGGTCACACTTATCACTACACCATGTACCAAATAAAATTGCTCCGAGGTCGGTAAGCACAAGCAGAATTTTGCCGTACATTAGGTTATAAGGCGCACTGTCGATTTTTTAGAAAATGTAAGGATTTGAAGTGCGACTTACAGTCCGTAAAATATGATAGTTCAGACAGATCCGCTGTACAGTCTTATGGCCAAAAGAAAAAAACATATCTTACAGAGATTCAAAATTAACACCAAGAAGAGCATTTTAAAACTATGCCAGACTCAATTCCATCTAGTTGACTGATGAATAGTATCACTTCATTTATTCAGAGTGTATAAATAACCACAAATGAAGATAGAATACTATTAACCGCAACATGTAAGTGTAAAAAAAACTCCATTATGATTTATACATTTTCAGATTTTGCTTGGTCTATTTTTAAACAAAAGACACAATCTGAAAGTGTCTTTATTTTCAAGTTATGATGCCATGATTTTACCACTCCGGCCCACTTGGGAATAGATTTTCTGCCATGCTAAATTGGCCCTAGTGTGTGAATGGGATAGGCTTCAGCCACCCCCGCAACCCACAGAGGGACAAGCGGTAGAAAATGGATGGATGGGTGGCCCCTGAGCTAAAAATGAGTTTGACACCTACCTCTCCGTTATCTTGCTGATCATTATGAGGTACATGATGAAATGAGCTATTCCGTCCCAGTAACACATCATGATGGCATAGGCCGTGCCCAGGTAGGGCTCCCCCTGGAATTCACACATGCACAAATCCTCAACTAAATACATTGATCATATTAGTTTTCGGAAATGATCATGCAATGTTTATACTCACTGTTTTACGATAGAACTCCATGAAGCCAGAGATGAAGCCATCGTACTCCAAAGCGCTGGTCAGGTCAATGACACACGTAAAGGAAAATTCTGCAAAAACTGCAAAACACACGTGTGACTGTTGAGAATATTTCATTTTATTACCAGAAATAACCAATAATTTTACTATGCATTTTTATACACAAGCTGACAAATGCAGAATTTTAAGATGATTCACAGTTTATATAGCACTCATTCAAAATACATGAAATTTGAAGTTTCCGTATAGTCAAACAAATGAAGAGCCTTGTGCTTGTATAGAGGTACAAACATTTTTTAATTCTAGGGGTCTCCGACACAAACTCCTCTATAATGATTTCTGTGTGCCGCTCAAAGAGTTCGAGAAAATAATAATCTACCGCCCAGAATGTCCAATTGACACTAAATCTGCCAAACCATAGATTTTGGTTTAAAGCGACAATTTTAGGGTAATTTTTCCAATTCCTGGGGTTGCTACAAAAGGAACTACTCCCGGACTATTTGCACCTTTCCGACTAAATTTGACCTACCGTATTTTCCGCACTATAAGGCGCACCGGATTATAAGGCGCGCCTTCAATGAATGGCCTATTTTAAAACTGTGTTCATATATACGGTGCACCGCATTATAAGGCGCACCGCATTATAAGGCGCATAGAATAGACGCTACAGTAGAGGCTGGGGTTACGTTATGCATCCCGTAGTTGCGAGACCTGTTGTGGCTCACTATTGGTCCATATATAAGGCGCACCGGATTATAAAGTGCACTGTCAAGTTTTGAGAAAATTGGGAGGTTTTTAGGTGCGCCTTATAGTGCGGAAAATACGGTACCTATTGAAGACAGCAGGGCCTTAAGAAGCAGATGTAAAATGCCAATTATTGAATGACAGGGCACTTCATGTGAAAAACGTATTTCTCGCTGCTTCCTGTTCCTGTTTACTATTTTATGCATATTCCCTATTCTATTAATAGTGTTTTTTATTGTTTACTTGTAGTGCTTATTCAGTTTTCACAATAGTATTGATAGTTTTGGTTAGCTGTGTTTTTCAACTTATATTCAATTGAATACCGTATTTTTCGGACTATAAGTCGCTCCGGAGTATAAGTCGCACCGGCTGAAAATGCACAATAAAGAAGGAAAAAAACATATATAAGTTGCACTGGAGTATAAGTCGCATTTTTGGGGGACATTTATTTGATAAAAGCCAACACCAAGAATAGACATTTGAAAGGCAATTTAAAATAAATAAAGAATAGTGAACAACAGGCTGAATAAGTGTACGTTATATGAGGCATAAATAACCAACTGAGAACGTGCCTGGTATGTTAACGTAACATATTATGGTAAGAGTCATTCAAATAACTATAACATATAGAACATGCTATACGTTTACCAAACAATCTGTCACTCCTAATCGCTGAATCCCATGAAATCGTATACGTCTAGTCTCTTACGTGAATGAGCTAAATAATATTATTTGATTATTTTACGGTAATGTGTTAATAATTTCACACATAAGTCGCTACTGAGTATACGTCGCACCCCCGGCCAAACTATGAAAAAAACGGCGACTTATAGTCCGAAAAATACGGTACACTGCAAAGACAAGATACTTAACGTTCAAACTGAAAAGCGTTATTTTTTGCAAATATTAACAAATTTGGAATTTGATGCCTGTAACATGTAATAATTAAGATTATTGTTATCAATATTAAAATCATGATTACTGACTGTTAGGTAAAGCAGCGTTGGGGTGTGAACGTAATACCATCATGTAATTTGTAATGTCTAATAACTTAGATAAACGTTATCCATATATCTAAAGACAAATATTAGGTTTTTTTATTATTTAATAATGTAAAGTTGTCAGGTTTTTGTCATTACATGATGCCTTATCTCTATTTTTACATTTTGATGGAAGAAGGGTTTATTTTTGTAATTGTTTTTTGTTTTTTTAAAGTTATGTACATTTGTATGTGAAGTTAGCACATTGTGTAAATCGTAAATAAAAACAGAATACAATTATTTGCTAATCCTTTTTAACCTACAGTATATTCAACTGAATACACTGCAAAGACAAGGTAAACTTTGTTATTTTTTGTAAATATTAGCTCATTTGAAATTTGATGCCTGCAACATGTTTCAAAAAAGCTGGCACAAGTGGCAAAAAAAGACTGATAAAGTTGAGGAATGCTCATCAAACACTTATTTGAAAAATCCCACAGGTGAACAGGCTAATTGGGAACAGGTGGGTGCCATGATTGGGTATAAAAGCAGCTTCCATGAAATGCTCAGTTATTCACAAACAAGGATGGGGCGAGGGTCACCACTTTGTGAAAAAATGCGTGAGCAAGTTTAAGAACAACACACATGCACATACTGTCACACACATACACATACTGTACATATACATTCACTGTACAAACACACATATACACATACTGTACATATACATTCACTGTACAAACACACATATACACATACTGTACATATACATTCACTGTACAAGCACACATATACACATACTGTACATATACAAGTACATATGCACACATACACTCATGCACATAATCACGTTTCATCAAACATATATTAACGTTGTTGCCCTAGGGTAAACTGGATATAACACATGGCACACTGACAAAGCTTAACCTAGTGTTACTATAACAATCTACAAGGTTAATGTAGGTTGCTTCTCTTTCTTCCCCTCCATTTTTCTGCATTCTTTCGTATCTCAAGTTATCATTACGTATATGTATTGTTGCATTTGAACAATTGTATTGTTGATAATAAAGGTAACGTGTTGGTATTGTTTATTATCAATAGCGCTATTTCTATTGGTATTCATATTGCTCCATTTTTAGTGTAATAATGCTCATTGTCATTTCTGTATTATTTATTTTTGCTAACTGCTTATTTGCTATTACTTTTACCATCATATTTGTACATGTCGTATTTGCTGATGTTGCTCTATTGTTGTTGTTGTTGTTGTGTTTGCTGTTGTTGTTTTTGTTGTTGTTGTGTTTGCTGTTGTTGTTTTTGTCTCTCTGTCTAATCCCCCTCTTGTCCCCACAATTCCCCCCTCTGTCTTCCTTTTTTTCTCTTTCTATCCCCTCCTGCTCCGGCCCGGCTGCACCAAATGATAATATAAATACATTTAATAAAGTCAAAATACAAATAAGGCAACAAGAGAAGTATCCTACACTTCTCTTTTGTAAAGTAGATCTGAACAGCCGATATGGGCATCTACATCTACAATATGATTTGCCTGAGAAGCTGGGCAGGACATTATTAAAAAAAAAAAAAAGTTTAAGAACAACATTTCTCAACAAGCTATTGCAAGGAATTTAGGGATTTCACCATCTACGGTCTGTAATATCATCAAAAGGTTCAGAAAATCTGGAGAAATCACTGCACGTAACATTGAATGCCCGTGACCATGGATCCCTCAGGCGTTACTGCATCAAAAAGCGACATCAGTGTGTAAAGGATATCACCACATGGGCTCAGGAACACTTCAGATAACCACTGTCAGTAACTGCAGTTTGTTGCTACATCTGTAAGTGCAAGTTAAAACTCTACTATGCAAAGAGAAAGCCACCCAGAAACGCTGTCGCTTCACTGGGCCCGAGCTCATCTAAGATGGACTGATACAAAGTGGAAAAGTGTTCTGTGGTCTGACGAATCCACATTTCAAATTGTTTTTTGGAAACTGTGGACTCTGTGTCCTCCGGAACAAAGAGGAAAAGAACCATCCGGATTGTTCTAGGTGCAAAGTTCAAAAGCCAGCTGATGGTATGGGGGTGTATTAGTGCCCAAGACATGGGTAACTTACACATGTGTGAAGGCACCATTAATGCTGAAAGGTACATACAGGTTTTGGAGCAGCATATGTTGCCATCCAAGCAACGTTATCATGGACGCCCCTGCTTATTTCAGCAAGACAATGCCAAGCCACGTGTTACAACAGCGTGGCTTCATAGTAAAAGAGTGCGGGTACTAGACTGGCCTGCCTGTAGTCCAGACCTGTCTCCCATTGAAAATGTGTGGCGCATTATGATGCCTAAAATACCACAACGGCGACCCCCGGACTGTTGAACAACTTAAGCTGTACATCAAGCAAGAATGGGAAAGAATTCCACCTGAAAAGCTTCAAAAATTGGTCTCCTCAGTTCCCAAACGTTAACTGAGTGTTGTTAAAAGGAAAGGCCATGTAACACAGTGGTAAAAATGCCCATGTGCCAACTTTTTTGCAATGTGTTGCTGCCATTAAATTCTAAGTTAATGATTATTTTCCAAAAAAAAAAGTGTTTCTCAGTTCGAACATTAAGAATCTTGTCTTTGCAGTCGCAAAGTCTATTCAATTGAATATAAATTGAAAATGATTATTAAATCATTGTATTCTGTTTTTATTGAGCAATGTATTTGCCATTAATTTGTTTTGGTACAAAACATGCATCAAAAATTACGGAGCCCTAAAGGGACATGGAGGGAAAAAAATGTTTTGCGAGATCTCACAATACTTTTTGCGAGATCTCGCAAAAGGTTTTTTTCCTATGTCAGTGAACCGGAAGTAAAACAGCCACAGCGATGGTGAACCGGAAGTGACGCAGACAAAGCGATGGGGGAGCCTACCCATCATCCGTGGGAGAAGTTTATTGATTTCTATTTTAGTATTAGCCTAACATATAAAGACATCAAATCGTATGATTATGGTCCCACAACAGAGCACAGATGATGGGTAGGCTCCCGCATGCTCCTGCTCCTCCATCGCTGTGTCTGTTTCTCTTCCGGTTCACTGACATAGGAAAAAAAGTATTTGCGAGATCTCGCAAAAAGTATTTGCGAGATCTCGCAAAAAGTATTTGCGAGATCTCGCAAAAAGTATTGCAAGATCACGCAGAAAGTATTGCGGGATCACGCAGAAAGTATTGCGAGATCACGCAGAAAGTGTTGCGAGATCACGCAAAAAGTGTTGCGAGATCACGCAGAAAGTATTTGCGAGATCTCGCAGAAAGTATCGCGAGATCTCGCAGAAAGTATCGCGAGATCACGCAAAACATCCATGTCCCTTTAGGGGCTTCACTTCCAGTTCACTGACATAGGAAAAAAAGTATTTGCGAGATCTCGCAAAAATTATTTGCGAGATCTCGCAAAAAGTATTGCGAGATCTCGCAGAAAGTATTGCGAGATCACGCAGAAAGTATTGCGAGATCACGCAGAAAGTATTGCGAGATCACGCAAAAAGTGTTGCGAGATCACGCAGAAAGTATTTGCGAGATCTCGCAGAAAGTATTTGCGAGATCTCGCAGAAAGTATTTGCGAGATCTCGCAGAAAGTATCGCGAGATCTCGCAGAAAGTATCGCGATATCGCACACAAAGTATCGCGAGATCACGCAAAACATCCATGTCCCTTTAGGGGCTTCACTTCCAGTTCACTGACATAGGAAAAAAAGTATTTGCGAGATCTCGCAAAAAGTATTGCGAGATCTCGCAGAAAGTATTGCGAGATCACGCAGAAAGTATTGCGAGATCACGCAGAAAGTATTGCGAGATCACGCAGAAAGTATTGCGAGATCACGCAAAAAGTGTTGCGAGATCACGCAGAAAGTATTTGCGAGATCTCGCAGAAAGTATTTGCGAGATCTCGCAGAAAGTATTTGCGAGATCTCGCAGAAAGTATCGCGAGATCTCGCAGAAAGTATCGCGAGATCGCACACAAAGTATCGCGAGATCACGCAAAACATCCATGTCCCTTTAGGGGCTTCACTTCCAGTTCACTGACATAGGAAAAAAAGTATTTGCGAGATCTCGCAAAAAGTATTTGCGAGATCTCGCAAAAAGTATTTGCGAGATCTCGCAAAAAGTATTGCGAGATCTCGCAAAAAGTATTTGCGAGATCTCGCAAAAAGTATTGCGAGATCTCGCAGAAAGTATTGCGAGATCACGCAGAAAGTATTGCGAGATCACGCAGAAAGTATTGCGAGATCACGCAGAAAGTATTGCGAGATCACGCAGAAAGTATTGCGAGATCACGCAGAAAGTATTTGCGAGATCTCGCAGAAAGTATTTGCGAGATCTCGCAGAAAGTATTTGCGAGATCTCGCAGAAAGTATCGCGAGATCTCGCAGAAAGTATCGCGAGATCGCACACAAAGTATCGCGAGATCACGCAAAACATCCATGTCCCTTTAGGGGCTTCACTTCCAGTTCACTGACATAGGAAAAAAAGTATTTGCGAGATCTCGCAAAAAGTATTTGCGAGATCTCGCAAAAAGTATTTGCGAGATCTCGCAAAAAGTATTGCGAGATCTCGCAAAAAGTATTTGCGAGATCTCGCAAAAAGTATTGCGAGATCTCGCAGAAAGTATTGCGAGATCACGCAGAAAGTATTGCGAGATCACGCAGAAAGTATTGCGAGATCACGCAGAAAGTATTGCGAGATCACGCAAAAAGTGTTGCGAGATCACGCAGAAAGTATTTGCGAGATCTCGCAGAAAGTATTTGCGAGATCTCGCAGAAAGTATTTGCGAGATCTCGCAGAAAGTATCGCGAGATCTCGCAGAAAGTATCGCGAGATCGCACACAAAGTATCGCGAGATCACGCAAAACATCCATGTCCCTTTAGGGGCTTCACTTCCAGTTCACTGACATAGGAAAAAAAGTATTTGCGAGATCTCGCAAAAAGTATTGCGAGATCTCGCAGAAAGTATTGCGAGATCACGCAGAAAGTATTGCGAGATCACGCAAAAAGGGTTGCGAGATCACGCAGAAAGTATTTGCGAGATCTCGCAGAAAGTATTTGCGAGATCTCGCAGAAAGTATTTGCGAGATCTCGCAGAAAGTATCGCGAGATCTCGCAGAAAGTATCGCGAGATCACGCAGAAAGTATTGCGAGATCACGCAAAAAGTGTTGCGAGATCACGCAGAAAGTATTTGCGAGATCTCGCAGAAAGTATTTGCGAGATCTCGCAGAAAGTATCGCGAGATCTCGCAGAAAGTATCGCGAGATCACGCAGAAAGTATTGCGAGATCACGCAGAAAGTATTGCGAGATCACGCAAAAAGTGTTGCGAGATCACGCAGAAAGTATTTGCGAGATCTCGCAGAAAGTATTTGCGAGATCTCGCAGAAAGTATTTGCGAGATCTCGCAGAAAGTATCGCGAGATCTCGCAGAAAGTATCGCGAGATCGCACACAAAGTATCGCGAGATCACGCAAAACATCCATGTCCCTTTAGGGGCTCCGTAAAAAATCAATTAAAGTTTGATTAAAGAAATATAAAAAATGGTTTCATACAAATGAAAAAAATTTCAAATTGTTTTGTAATGGGCGGTTGGAGGGGCAGGGGCCTCCAAAATAAAAATTCTGTGTACGGCCGCAATTCGTGTGCTCGACAGATACACAATGCTAGATTGAGAAGCTTGGGATTTTTTTGGCGTAGCATGTGGGTGTGGCATGGCAACCAAATCTGCCTTGCCAAACAACTGTTAATTCTTTTAACTCACTTCCATAGGGTCAAACAGTTGTATGTGATAAAAGTCTTATGAAATTTTCCACAGTTATCACAGTGCCAACTGCTGGTGACAGGAAAAGTGTAAATATTACAGGTGTTGTGCATTAAAAACCCCTCTTGAATGTCATTGTAACTCCCTCGGGACACATTTCACATGAACCGCAAAATGAGGCGAAGCGTGGGTGTAAATATCAACAAGTGCATCAATAAGCTATGATGGTGAATTAGTCCGCACTGCAACGAATGCACACAACAGTAATTAGAGCTGTTGTGAGTCGAAATGTGAGCAGTGAAAGCTGCTCATCATCTCCAAGCAGCAAATAAATGATTTATACCAAGGTGTTCATTATAAATTAAGCCTGGAGTAGTGAGACGGGGCTGCTTTGCATCAGCTCTATGGTAAACAGTCTATTCTAAAGCGCTCATTTCAGCTGAGAGCAAAACAAACACTTGAATGACACACAGGCCTCATCTTTGTTCTCTAAATAATCTTTTCTTTATTCTAACCCATGACCTAAGGATTACCGGAACTCTTAATTTTCCAAAGTGTCACAATATGACAAATAGGTTGCACTTCAAAATATATGAAACCCATGAAAAAAGCGAGGAACACCTCAGCAATGACTGATAACTGATTAACTAGTAAGCACTGTCCTCTCAACTTTAACACCAGAAAAATACAGAAGTAGTCAAATAATGAGTACAATTTACTAATATTAGATCTGCTGTTGGTTGCATTCTTCCCTTTCAAGCTAACAGTCCGAGGCAGACAGCCACCTCACCCTCAAGTTCTGTTTGGTTCAGGGTAGGATTTGGTACCAGTACCAAAATGTATTTCGATACTTTTCTAAATAATTATTGGCTTTATTTTAACAAAAAATCTTACGGTACATTAAACATGCTTATTATTGCAAGTTTGTCCTTAAATAAAATAGTGGACATACAAGACAACTTGTCTTTTATTAGTAAGTAAGCAAACAAAGGCTCCTAATTTGTATGCAGTAACATATTGTGTAATTTATCATTCTATTATTTTGTCAAAATTATGGGGGACAAGCTGTAAAAATTAATTTATTAATCCACTTGTTCATTTACTGTTAATATCTGCTTACTTTCTCTTTCTACACTTCTGTTAAAATGTAATAATCACTTATTCTTCTGTTGTTTGATACTTTACATTAGTTTTGGATGATACCACAAATTTGGGTATCAATCCAATACCAAGTAGTTACAGGATCAGACATTGGTCATATTCAAAGTCATAATATGAATTTTTTAAAAAGGAAAAAAGATTTTGTGACGATAAAAAATATCGATGTAATCATAGTAGTATTGACTAGATACGCTATCGTACTTGGTATCATTACAGAGGATGTCAGGTGTAGATCCACCCATGGCGTTTGTTTACATTCAGGCGCGCTAGCTTTTGTGAACTGCCGGTGAACTGTCTTGTCCTCCTACGGTGTGTAGTGAAGCATGTTTAGCTATTCTTCGTCCTGCAGGGATGATACTTGTAAGAAACTTACTTTATTTGTCGTCATGGAGACCAGGATTAGTGATTTAGAAGTAGCTAAAACACTGCAGACTGCGGCTGGATGTTTGTTCCTAGCTAGCTAGCCATGTCTTAAAGCACCTCTTCCTGAGGGCGTTTCAGTGTTATAGTTTCACCTTTATGTCAGTTTTTAGGCCAACATCCATGATTGTGCGCTGCCGAACATGCTCCTCTGCTCGTAGAACCAGCAATGTGGCGCCGCCGTCATGCCCGGGCACTGGTTCTTTTCAAACGGAGGAGAGTACCGTTTTTGATTCATTAGTAACGCAATACTATACTAGTACCGGTATACCGTACAACCCTAGTTCAGGGGCGTAGCACCAAATTCTGGGCCCCGATACACAAGACTCCTAAAGCAACCACATCCCAACCTAAACCCAAACGTTGCTGCACCATACAAACACACACTTAAGGCCTGATCTACTAAAGGTTTGCATGTATTAAAACACGTGCAAACTGGATATTGCACGAAAAGCTGATCTACTAAGCATGTGCGCAGAGGATTGTGTCTCTTTAAGGGGAACTACACTTTTTGGGGATTTTTGCCTATCATTCACAATCCCTATGTAAGACAAGACATCTTTTTTTCTGCATTCTAATTCACAATATACTGCAAGTACGAATTGGCTAACAATGCAGCTAATGGGACTACACTATTCTGCCCATACAGCATTCTAAAAAATTATGTATTTTCCGGACCATAGGGCGCACCGGATTATAAGGCGCACTGCTGATGAATGGTCTATTTTTGGTCTTTTTTCATATATTAGGCACACCGGATTATAGGGCGCATTAAAGGGGTCAAATTATTGTATTTTTTTTCTAAATTTAAAAGACTTCCTTGTGGTCTACATAACATGTAATGGTGGTTCTTTGGTCAAAAAGTTGCATAGATGATGTTTTACAGATCATCTTCAAGCCGCTTTCTGACAGTCGCTTCAGGATGCGCCATTTTGTGGGCGGTCTTATTTACGTGGCTCACCTTCGGTAGCGTCTTCTCCCCGTCATCTTTGTTGTAGCGGTGTAGCGTGGAAGAAGTGTCAAAAGATGGAGCTAACTGTTTTAATGGCATTCAGACTTTACTTAAATCAATAACGGAGCTGTATCTCCTAATCCGTGGCTCACTAGTGCAACAACAACGCCGGAAATGTGTCCCGTGAAAAACCGTCCGACCGGAACTCTCTAATAACTAAAGTTCCTTGGGTGAATAATGTAAACTCACTACACCGGTATATTTTAGCGCTTTCATGGCGAGTTTACTGACAGATATAAGTAAGAACTTTACAATACTTTATATTAGAAATGGCAACAGCGGAGGATGAATGTCCCATAACAAGAAGATAGAGAAAAAGAAGAAGCTTATCGACTACGGTGTCGGCACGGACTACAAAGGCGGATTCACGCAAATGTTCAGGACTTATGCAGATCCCTAATACAGATCAACTGGTACCAGAAAATAAGAAAAGTTGCTTTTGCATAATATTGCGAAACAAAATGCCAGATAATATATCTTACCTTAGACACACACCATAATACTACTCGTATGTTGAAGCACAGTACAATCCATCAAGCGGTGCGGCTCCAAAGCTTACCAAAGTACTAAAGTACAAAGTACTAAAACACCGTGTGTAATATTGTATATTTTCAATGGAACATATAACATTTTGGTGTTTACTTGAGTGATATTGCAGTCCACACATATCTCTTATGTGTGACTGCCATCATATTGCAGTCTACACGTATCTCTTATGTGTGACTGCCATCTACTGGTCACACTTACCATTACACCATGTACCGAATAAAATAGGTTCGAGGTCTGTAAGCACAACCAAAATGATTCCGTACATTAGGCTCACCGGGTTATAAGTTATCGAGTTTTGAGAAAATGAAAGGATTTTAAGTGCGCCTTATAGTCCGAAAAATACGGTAATCCAAAAGCCATCAACATTACACCATTTGCTTTACATGTCGTGATCTGAATATTAACCAAGTATCAGTGATATTGTTATTATAAATGCTAACGCAGACAAACTATTTTTAGTGACGCTGTGATCGCAGATAGCTAACTAGTGTATGCTGTGTGGAGCTCCTGCATCGCCTTTTAGTTGGTATAAATTTGTGCTAGATTATAAGTCATGCCTCTCACTTGTATAGTAGGCGATTGTGGCCATAAACCGAGGAGTTGGTCAACTTTGACATTCATCTTAGACCCGGAGATCGTGAGAAAGAAAGAAATATACTGTATAAACATTCCATCAGTCAGAATCCCACTCAGAGCAGAGATTGAGATGAGTAAGTGATTGTTTTATTATGTTTGTAGTTAGTATTTCTCATTTAGCACTTAACAATACTGCTGCATGCTAAGTCTGCTTATCACCCAGCTTCTAAAACTTGTAGCTCATCCTCGGTATATTCAGGCTCAAAAATAAAAAGGTTCTGGATCATTCTTTGTCCCAAAGTAGTCACCTCTACTGAAGTCTGCATGATTAGTAGTGTTGTTGTCGAAGGAAATAGCGGAGCTTGTGATGCGTCTGTGGAAATAATGGGCCTCCAAATGCTTGAAATGACCAAAATGCGCAAATATTAGATGTTATTGTGAATGTGCCTGTGTAGACGTTTCCCTCTTGTGGTGGGTTCTCCTGACGCCGACAGATCCTCATGAGCCCGGTAGACAGGTTGAAACAAGCCTTCAAGAAAGTGGAGTATCATCTTTCAAATGCTACTAAGTTTATTACATCCATGTTTTCCATCCATCCATTTTCACCGCTTGCCAACCCTCCCGATTTTCCCGGGAGACTCCCGAATTTCAGTGCCCCTCCCGAAAATCTCCCGGGGCAATCATTCTCCCGAATTTATCCCGATTTCCACCCGGACAACATTATTGGGGGCATGCTTTAAAGGCACTGCCTTTAGCGTCCTCTCTCACCTGAAAAGGGGACTATTATATGTGTCCGTTATCCATAGGTTTATCTATAACCCATAAAGTAGGCAGGCACGGAGCTATTTCTCAGCGTGTGTTTATTCCAGCCGGCACGTTAATACACTGACACACAACATCCGGATTCCCATCATGCATTGCTTCAAAACTACGGCAAGTAGTAATGTCCAAAAACATAACAGAGACGAAGCAGAAGAACGAAGAAGAGACACGGCGACGACGAGTAAGAAGTACGGTTGCAAGTTTCAAAATGATTGGAAAAAATAATTTCAGTTCATCCAGGACAGCTCGAGGAGAAGGGGTATGCTGCCTGCACATTTTGTACATCAGACTTTTATGTGTGTATATGTGTAACTAACACACGGTAAACTGCGTCTTTGCGGACACAGGCTAAACTGTAGGGGATCTGGGAGCAGCAGTGGGCCCCAGAGGCGAGGCGTGCAGGCCCACCAGTGTGTGGACACGGCCTGGCGTCCGCCAACCACTGCCCCATCTATGGGTTAAATAGATATAAGACCTCAACGGTGGAAGTGGCGGAGGATGACACTGCATGTCACAACGGCACTGAAGGCGGATGAAGGCTGCAACAGAGGGTGGTCTCCAGTCGTCATGGATCCATGCCACTGGATCAAGGCCCCTCTCCGCCAAGGCTGCAGCCACCATCAGTGGTGGCTGCAGGCGCATTAGTCTCCCCACGCTAAAAGACGTCACGCGCAGGCGTCCTCCCGAATGGGAACCCATCCATTCTGAGGACAGTCATACTCGACCACGAGTGACTGCCGATGATGATGATGATGATGATGATGATGATGATGATTGACATACAGCAGTATGTATATCTGTGACTTTTCAGTCCGGCGTGTCTCTGCTTTTCAGCGTGTGTTTCGCTCTGCTCCAACTCCAACCTCGTGTCTCGGTCCGGCTGCTGCTAATAAGGGCGACAGGTGATTAGATAATCATCCCCAGCTGGGCAATCTACTCACTGGCTTCGAGGCCGGGCCATACACATCCCATTCCTGCAGGAGGCGAACCGACCAAGCCCTCCTCCACAGCCTGTTACTACATTACACATACACAGGCCTACTGAAATTTTTTTTTTTTATTCAAACGGGGATAGCAGATCCATTCTTTGTGTCATACTTGATCATTTCGCGATATTGCCATATTTTTGCTGAAAGGATTTAGTATAGAACAACGACGATAAAGTTCGCAACTTTTGGTCTCTGATTAAAAAAAAGCCTTGCCCCTACCGGAAGTAGCGTGACGTCACAGGAGGAAGGGCTGCTCACATTTTCCCATTGTTTTCAATGCAGCGAGAGAGATTCGGACCGAGAAAGCGACGATTACCCCATTAATTTGAGCGAGGAGCGTGCAGTGCAGGACGTATCTTTTTTCGCTCTGACCGTAACTTAGGTACAAGGGTTCATTGGATTCCACACTCTCTCCTTTTTCTATTGTGGATCACGGATTTGTATTTTAAACCACCTCGGATACTATATCCTCTTGAAAATGAGAGTCGAGAACGCGAAATGGACATTCACAGTGACTTTTATCTCCACGACAATACATCGGCGAAGCTCTTTAGCTACGGAGCTAACGTGATAGCATCGGGCTTAAATGCAGATAGAAACAAAATAAATAAACCCCTGACTGGAAGGATAGACAGAAAATCAACAATACTATTAAACCATGGACATGTAACTACACGGTTAATGCTTTCCAGGCTGGCGAAGCTTAAAAATGCTGTTGCTAACGACGCCATTGAAGCTAACTTAGCAACAGAACCTCACAGAGCTATGCCAAAAACATTAGCTATCCACCTACGCCAGCCAGCCCTCATCTGCTCATCAACACCCGTGCTCACCTGCGTTCCAGCGATCGACGGAGCGACGATCATAGATGCGGTCAGCGGCCCGGAGACGGAGGAAGTCAAGGTGAGGTCGGCGGCTAGCGCGTCTGCTATCCATCTCAAAGTACTCCTGGTTGTGTTGCTGTAGTCCGCCGCTAATACACCGATCCCACCTACAACTTTCTTCTTTGCAGTCTTCATTGTTCATTAAACAAATTGCAAAAGATTCAGCAACACAGATGTCCAGAATACTGTGGAATTTTGAGATGAAAACAGAGCTTTTTGTATTGGATTCAATGGTGCCGAATACTTCCGTTTCAACCATTGACGTCACGCGCATACGTCATCATACATAGACGTTTTCAACCGGAAGTTTAGCGGGAAATTTAAAATTGCTCTTTATAAGTTAACCCGGTGTGTGAATGTGAGTGTGAATGTTGTCTGTCTATCTGTGTTGGCCCTGCAATCGCCTTCCGCCCGATTGTAGCTGAGATAGGCTCCAGCGCCCCCCGCGACCCCGAAGGGAATAAGCGGTACAAATGGATGGATGGATGGAAGTTAACCCGGTCGTATTGGCATGTGTTGCAATGTTAAGATTTCATCATTGATATATAAACTATCAGACTGCGTGGTCGGTAGTAGTGGGTTTCAGTAGGCCTTTAAAGCGTGTACATAAAACATTGATGGAGATTTTTTTTAAACACTTTGAAGGGGAAACGAGCAAATCCCATTACGTCTATTGTTAGCTCACTTTTGCAAGTTCGAATGCATACAAAAAAAGAAAAACATGTGTATATGCCTCACAGAAATATTGTGCATAAAAGGCACAATTCTAAAAAAAAAGTGAAGTTCCCCTTTTAAGTGAGCAGAATAAGGAGCAACATGTCTGTCTTTACGAATATGCAGAATTTATGTTGATCATCACAATACACACAGTATTAGGGGGAGAAAATGCAAACGTAAGTATTTAGCACAAGCAGGAGGACGTATCAAGACTGAAATTGTTTTGCGGCTGATGATATTGAGTACGTCTAGAAAAGACGTGCAAACTGGCAAATGTGCAGAAATAGCTGTGAGAAAGGAGGTGACCGCGCTGCAGCTTCGTCATACGTATGCTTGGCAACATATATGGGCCGTCAAAAATAAAAATATTAGACATCCGCAGCCTCCGAAGCAGAACCTCCTGGTTCTGTAACAGCTTCTTCCCACAGGCCGTAAGACTCTGAACGCATCATAATAATCCCCTCAATTCCCCCCAAAAATGGATTAACTGGCTGGAATATAAAGACAATATAACATACATCCATAAACCTGGATGCATATGCAAAAGTGCAATATATTTATCTGTACAGTAATCTATTTATTTATATCTGCACCTTATTGCTTTTTTATCCTGCACTACCATGAGCTAATTCAGTGGTTCTCAAACTTTTTTTGTCATCCCCCACTTTGGACAAGGGGGAGTTTTCAAGCCCACCTGCCCCCATCGCCCCAACAGAACGCTAATGCCAAGCTTAACATTTTCAAATTTATTGAACATCAAGTGACATCAAGTTGTATACATTCAAACTCAATAACATAAAATAACATCAAGTTCAATAATAAATAAAATAACTGTGCAGCTGTGGTATAACTTGCATCAAGTTCAATAATAAATAAAATAACTGTGCAGCTGTGGTATAACTCGCATCAAGTTCAATAATAAATAAAATAACTGTGCAGCTGTGGTATAACTCGCATCAAGTTCAATAATAAATAAAATAACTGTGCAGCTGTGGTATAACTTGCATCAAGTTCAATAATAAATAAAATAACTGTGCAGCTGTGGTATAACTCGCATCAAGTTCAATAATAAATAAAATAACTGTGCAGCTGTGGTATAACTCGCATCAAGTTCAATAATAAATCAAATAACTTGCATCAAGTTCAATAATAAATCAAATAACTTGCATTAAGTTCAATAATAACTAAAACAAAAGTGTTATAACTTGCATCAAGTTCATTAATAAATCAAAAAAAGTGTTATAACTTGCATCAAGTTCAATAATAAATCAAAAAAATTGTTATAACTTGCATCAAGTTCAATAATAAATCAAAGTGTTATAACTTGCATCAAGTTCAATAATAAATCAAATAAAAGTGTTATAACTTGCATCAAGTTCAATAATAAATCAAATAACTAGCATCAAGTTCAATAATAAATAAAATAAAAGTGCCACTTTGCAATCTTTGCAAAAAAAAAGGAGGAGCTATGCATTTTGGCAAGACAGAGCAAGTGAACATGAGTTTTACAGTACTCCAGCATTAGTGGCTGCAATGAGCCTGTTTTGCACTGCACAGCTTTTCAAATCGGGGTTGCAGGCTTGACACTGCCACTGTTAAAACCTCATTGAGTTAGGGGCTGAGCTGCCTTGACGCGAGTGCTTCCCGGTGAATGACACAGTGTGTCCAATGCGCATTTGGCGCAACCCTCTTTATTAGAGCCTGCAGCCCGTTTCTTTACCCTGCCATGGTCTGTGCGCCATCAGAGCAAAAGCCCATACAGTTTTCCCATTTAAGGTTGTGTTCTTTGAGGAAACTGTCCATTATCTCGAACAGCTCACCAGCAGTGGCTCTATTTTTTATGTATTTGCAAAACAGCAAATCCTCGCACAGTGACTCGCCATTCACAAAGCTTCCGCTTAGCGGGGCTAAGCGGAAGCTTTAAAAAAAAATTAAACTGATGCATTTTGGTGTCTGCTGGCGATTTTGTTTTTTTTTTAATGACATTTGTTTTTTCATATATACGGGGGGAAAAAAACATCTTGCAATATGCATTTTAACATGTTTTCGAACTTTACAACAAACCTCTGGGGAAAAAAAAAAAAAGTGGGTTCCATTGTAGATGCACTACAGCAGTGGTCCCCAACCTTTTTGTAGCTGCGGACCGGTCAACGCTTGAAAAATTGGGGTAAAGGGGGTATGGTATTTATTTTTTTTGTCATAAAAAAAATACAATCATGCGTGCTTACGGACTGTATCCCTGCAGACTGTATTGATATATATTGATGTATAAAGTAGGAACCAGAAATATTAATAACCGAAAGAAACAACCCTTTTGTGTGAATGAGTGTAAATGGGGGAGGGAGTTTTTTGGGTTGGTGCACTAATTGTAAGTGTATCTTGTGTTTTTTATGTTGACTTAATAAAAAAAATGATTTTAAAAAATCGTTTTATTTGTATTTTTTATTTTTTTACATTTCTTGTGCGGCCCGGTGCCAATCGATCCACGGCCCGGTGGTTGGGGACCACTGCACTACAGGACTGCCTCTAAAATGCCCGGAAAAAAGTAGTGCATGTCTGCTACTTGTTTCAAAGCGTAGCAAAACGATTAATGGTGGTAAATGAGCCTTTCCATGGTGAAAGCCATGTAGTATGTTATGATCCGTGGCCTGTTTTGTTCTGTTAGTTTGACTTCCTCAGTTCTGTTTTCAGCACCCCTGGGTTTGTGTTTCAGTTGCCATGACTGCAGATTAGTTTCACCTGCCTCTGATTTGCGTTCGGGACGCTCACCTGCTCCTGGGCACTAATCAGAGAGCTACTTATTCCTGTTTTTCGCCACAATTAGTCTGGCTTCCTTGTTTGCACTACGCAACAGTTACGACGTCTTCTATTTGCTTCCATGCAACACGTTAAGCCGTTACCTTTTCCATTCCTATGCTTGTTTTCCTTTTGCTAGGCTTTAGCTTTGCGCCACGTTCAATCGGCATGCGTTGCTTTTGTTTGTATCCTGTCTGATTTTGTGGACAATAAATCATTGTCTCACCTGCACATTTACATTTACTGCTGCATCCTTGGGAGAACGATCTGCGCAGTAAAATGCAACCCCGGCGTTAAAGTTTCTCCACACCCTAGGTGTGGAGAAATTATTCGCTGCATTTGACCCATCACCCTTGATCACCCCCTGTGAGGGGAGCAGTGAGCAGCATCGGTGGCCGCGCCCGGGAATCATATTTGGTGATTTAACCCCTAATTCCAACCCTTGATGCTGAGTGCCAAGCAGGGAGGTAATGGGTACCATTTTTATAGTCTTTGGTATGACTCGGCCGGGGTTTGAACTCACAGCGTACCGATCTCAGGGCGGACACTCAACCACTTACATAGTAGACCAACATTTTAATTTGAGTAGGGCGGTTTGCACCACTTATCAATTGTACACGCAGTGTTAGTAGATCACACGCGGCATTCCCACTAAAAGTACTAACTATTAAAGGTTTTCTTTCCTCAGATGAAAGTTTTTACTTGCCAAGGTGCTTTTTTACAGTCGTGGTCAAATGTCATGGCTATCTTGAGTTTACAATAATTTCTACAACTCTTATTTTTTGTGATAGAGTGATTAGAGCACATACTTGTTGGTCACAAAAAACATTCATGAAGTTTGGTTCTTGTATGAATTTATTTTGTGTCTACTGAAAATGTAAGCAAATCTGCTGGGTCAAAAGTATACATACAGCTATGTTAATATTTGGTTACATGTTCCTTGGCAAGTTTCACTGCAATAAGGTGCTTTTGGTAGCCATCCACAAGCTTCTGGCAAGCTTCTGCTTGAATTTTTGACCAATCTTCTTGACAAACTTGGTGCAGTTCAGCTAAATTTGTTGGTTTTCTGACATGGACTTGTTTCTTCAGCATTGTCCACACGTTTAAGTCAGGACTTTGGGAAGGCCATTCTAAAACCTTAATTCTAGCCTGATTTAGCCATTCCTTTACCACTTTTGACGTGTGTTTGGGGTCATTGTCCTGTTGGAACACCCAACTGCACCCAAGACCCAACCTTCGGGCTGATGATTTTAGATTGTCCTAAATAATTTGGAGGTAATCCTCCTTCTTTTTCAGCTAAATTTTTGTTTCATCTGACCACAGAACTTTCCTCCAGAAGGTGTCAGATGAAACAAAAATTGAGCTGTTTGGTCACAATACCCAGCAATATGTTTGAAGGAGAAAAAGTGAGGCCTTTAATCCCAGGAACACCATTTCTACCATCAAGCATGGTGGTGGTAGTATTATGCTCTGGGCCTGTTTACCTCCAAATTCTTCAGGACAACCTAAAATCATCAGCCCGGCGGTTGGGTTTTGGGCACAGTTAGTCAAAAGTTGTAAAGGAATGGCTAAATCAGGCTACATTTAAGGTTTTAGAATGGCCTTCCCAAAGTCCTGACTTAAACATGTGGACCATGCTGAAGAAACAAGTCCATGTCAGAAAACCAACAAATTTAGCTGAACTGCACCAATTTTGTCAAGAGGAGTGGTCAAAAATTCAACCAGAATCTTGTGGATGGCTACCAAAAGTGCCTTATTGCAGTGAAACTTGCCAAGGGACATGTAAGCAAATATTAACATTGCTGTATGTATACTTTTGACCCAGCAGATTTGGTCACATTCTCAGTAGACCAGGGGTGTCCAAACTTTTTCCACTGAGGGCCGCACACGGAAAAATGAAAGCATGTGGGGGCCATTTTGATATTTTTCATTTTCAAACCATAACTAACTATATGCATTTTTTTTTTAATTTTACCTTTAGGGGTCCCGGGGACCATAAAGGGTCTCAGTCATTAAAATGTTAAAAATAAGTCAGATTATTATTTTTTTGTAATTATTTAAGGCTTACAGTAAATCTCTATATCAACTTCAAGTTGATATAAAGTAATACAAATTAAAAAAAAATGTTATGGCTTTTCTGTCAAAAACAACTTAGTTTTTTTATAGTAAAACTGAAATATGCAGTATTTAGTAATTAGAGCCCTAAAAGATCAATAATGCAGGACACCATTGATTTTAATTATTTCATATTTTTGAGTAATCACAGTGAAAAGATAAATAAAAAATCACTAAATATATTTGTGATCCAAAAGGTGCCCCACTCATAAAGTGATACATTTTTATTAGGTTTTTCTTTTACTTTCAACACTAAAGTTACGAGATCAACTTCAGATATATCTGTCGATTTTATGCTGGAACTATTATTTTGTTTGTTTTATGCGCTTTTGTCAAAGAAAACTTTGATGTTTTTATATGGCTACTACACAATATATGCAATATTTACCACATAAAACATTTTAAAGTGAAATATCTGAAGTAATTGGAGCCCTAAAAATAATTCATTATGACATGGATTTTTTTTCATTAATTTTTTTTTTTGAGCAATGGCAAAAACAGAAAAATGAAGAAAGACAAAAGAAAAAAAACAGCCTGCAGGGCAGCTTTTGTGTCAACATTGCAACTTTTTCTCGTTAGATTTCACCTCATTCCACTTTTTTTAATGTTCTTTTTTATTTTTACAATAGTATTTCCAGAATGTGTGGCGGGCCGGTAAACAATTATCTGCGGGCCGCAAATGGCCCCCGGGCCACACTTTGGACACCCCTGCAGTAGACCCATAATAAATTCATAAAAGAACCAAACTTCATGAATGTTTTTTGTGACCAACAAGTATGTGCTCCAATCACTCTATCACAAAAAAATAATAAGAGTTGTAGAAATTATTGAAACTCAAGACAGCCATGACATTATGTTCTTTACAAGTGTATGTAAACTTTTGACCAAGACTGTATATGATCACTCTCGAAGAAAACTACTTTCAGACACATTTATTGGTATGTACTGTAATGTGTTGTGCAGATAGCACACGTCAAAACAAACACATCCTGATAAGTAAAGCTCGCAAGGACAAAAACACATATCGCCGCTCGGGTGTACGAACATCCCCTTAATCCTTGTCACAAACCAGTTTATCTCTGGCATCAGACAGGTAAGATAAGGAGATTATGGCTCTCTATCAGTACAGAGAAGCGGTCTGAGCTTTCCTTCTATTCACTAGACACTACACAAACATTGTTTTTGGACACACACAGTACCACTAAGTTGTGCTTTGCTGCTCCAGCCAGCTGTGGAAAATGAGGCCAACAACACAACAATGCAAGAGTAAATACATGACACAGAGTGGGTGTAGTTTTACTTCATAGCAGTTTTAACTCGTTTGACTTAATTACGATTGTTTTACACCTGTATGACAGTTAATATTGATAAAATGCTTCATGATGCATAAAATCGACTATCTTTGCTTTCAGTTCCTTCCGGTGGTTTTATATTCTGAGTACCAGTGTCCTCTGCAGTGGACATTTGGCTTTGCATAAGAAGGTTTTTTCAGACTTGACTTAAAGGAGCCATATGTAATAATTTCATGTCAAGTCATCATTAAATGGCCCTGATATGTCAAAAGGCATTCATAAATCACGTTCTTTTCGAATACCTCTATAACTGATAACAGTAATTCAGCCGGGATATGTTCATTTCAAAATTTGATTTACAGCCCCGAAATACTGTTGTTGTTTTCATTTCGATGCCCGCCCTCCACCGTTTGACCAATTAGAAAGTCTGTGAGTTGCCAGTTACGCGCCGCCCTCTTTGTCGAGCTACTGCCACTGGTAAAGTTACTAAACATTTCAGACCTTAGTAAATCTAAAAGGTGTCGTTACGATTCTCAACTTATTCATGACAAAGCCAGGAACAAAACGAGGATTTGTATCGGGGATGCCTTTGAAAGATGGAGACGATTGACTTTTTTCATCTGATACCAAATTGCTAATTTCCTCCTTTATAGGAAAGTCAGGCATTTACGTTTTCTTATGAATTGTAATAAATGGAAATGGACATTTTGTATGTAAATTATTTGTCCAATACAGTCTATGATCTTGTCTAACAAAGCTCGTATGTTCGTGCAACAAATGCTTAGGAGCGACACATTGACATACAGGCTAACGGGGGAAATATATGCCCGTTAGCCTGTATGTCAAAGTGTATTCCAACTGATAGGGCAAAATCTGGTTCCGACAAATAAAACCTATTTCGTTCTCAATATGCTGATACACTGAGGAAATGTGTTCCAATATTAGCACGGCTAATTGCGGTTTCTGGTACCGTATGTGCATCAGGCACATATGGGGTGGTATTTTCTTGGCACAATATAATGCATTACATGTAATGATATTCTACTTTGTGTATTGACATGGTCGTAGGCTATAGGGATTTATGCATAACGGGGTTTTTACGTAACGTGGGTTGGCTCATAGAATCTCACTCTGCACTGAAAGATGGTGATGTGCGTACATGGAAGAGAATGCAGTGGATGCAACATGGAGTTATGCTAAACGAAATGTGGCGGTCATTTTACTCTTGGCCTTGGCTTGCCATCAAAGTAGGCCTATGCGATATATAATATATTGTATATTATTATATATAATTATTAGAGATGTCCGATAATGGCTTTTTTGCCGATATCCGATATTCCGATATTGTCCAACTCTTAATTACCGATTCCGATATCAACCGATACCGATATATACAGTCGTGGAATTAACACACTATTATGCCTAATTTTGTTGGGATGCCCCGCTGGATGCATTAAACAATGTAACAAGTTTTTCCAAAATAAATCAACTCAAGTTATGGAAAAAAAATTCAACATGGCACTGCCATATTTATTATTGAAGTCACAAAGTGCATTATTCTTTTTTAACATGCCTCAAAACAGCAGCTTGGAATTTGGGACATGCTCTCCCTGAGAGAGCATGAGGAGGTTGAGGTGGGCGGGGTTGGGGGGGCGGGGTTGAGGTGGGAGGGTAGGGGGTTGCAGGGGGTGTATATTGTAGCGTCCCGGAAGAGTTAGTGCTGCAAGGGGTTCTGGGTATTTGGTCTGTTGTGTTTATGTTGTGTTACGGTGCGGATGTTCTCCCGAAATGTGTTTGTCATTCTTGTTTGGTGTGGGTTCACATTGTGGCGCATATTTGTAACAGTGTTAAAGTTGTTTATACGGCTACCCTCAGTGTGACCTGTATGGCTGTTGACCAAGTATGCCTTGCATTCACTTGTGTGTGTGTGAAAAGCCGTAGATATTATGTGATTGGACCGGCACGCAAAGGCAGTGCCTTTAAGGCACGCCCCCAATATTGTTGTCTGGGTGTTAATCGGGAGAAATTCGGGAGAATGGTTGCCCCGGGAGATTTTCGGGAGGGGCACTGAAATTTGTGAGTCTCCCGGGAAAATCGGGAGGGTTGACAAGTAAGACTGCTGCTCTGTACTTCTCCCTACGTTCGTGTACCACTCCGTACAGCGGCGTTTTAAAAAGTCATAAATTTTACTTTTTGAAACAGATACCGATAATTTCCGATATTACATTTTGAAGCATTTATCTCTAATAATTATTTGGATGGTGGTCTGTGCGGTCAAACTAGACATTTTAGCAGGGTAAAGCCAACAATCTGTCCGACTCCCAACGAAAATATTGCTGCGTAACTTTACAAATACATTTGGCTAATGCACATCAGTAAAATGTGGCATAATTACTTAGTAAACCATCTGTCAAGAAGCATAAACAAGAGAAACCTACAGCGTAGGACTCGTTGATTGCCATTTGAAGTTCTTTGGAGTGATTGCAGTACCATTTCTGGTCACACTACTACATATGGCACCTTTAAAATATATGTCCACTGGTTCACTGTAGTTTTATTATGCAGTGTTTAACTATTTTTTTTACCCTTTGTTAATATTTATGAGCCTGTACGGCAGGGGTCCCCAAACTTTTTGACTCGGGGGCCGCGTTGGGTTAAAACAATTTGGCCGGGGGCCGGGCTGTATATATATATATATATATATATATATATATATATATATATATATATATATATATATATATATATATATATATATATATATATATATATATATATATATAGCGCACTTTCCGCGCGCGCGCGATGATGTCACGTTATCGATGAGAAAATGCATTTTTAGACAATATGATTTGCCTGAGCGGCTAGGAGACACCGTGAGTAGCAAGCGGTACAAAGTGGATAAGAAAAGACAGAATTTAGAAAAAAAAAATTTAATTTTTTTTTTCTAATTTTTTTTTATACTTGGGACTTCCCGCGGGCCTGATATTGGACGCCCGCGGGCCGTAGTTTGGTGTGTTGCCGTAGACTCTACGACGTAGAGTCTACGGCAACACTTCCTGAAATTGTCACTCATCATTAATTAATTAGTGAGTAGTTTTACTTTATTTAAATAGTTTATAGTTTTAATTTCCTGTGAGGTTGTCTTTTGTCAAATGGCATGAAGTCATGCACATTTAGTAGGCTTCTTTCTCTACTTCTTGAAACAATCACACATCCTCAAAGAGTGAGTTGTTTTACTTTATTTTAGTCTTATTATACAGTATTTTATGGCAGTTTTACCATGAATTGATTAACGTGGACCCTAACTTAAACAAGTTGAGAAACTTATTTGGGTGTTACCATTTAGTGGTCAATTGTACGGAATATGTACTGTACTGTGCAATCTACTAATAAAAATTGCAATCAATCAATCAAGTTAAGATTTAAAAACACGATACTTTAAGTCAGGGGTGTCAGTCATTTTAGCTCAGGGGCCGCATGGAGGAAAATCTATTACCAAGGGGACCGGAATGGTAAAATCGTGGCATTAAAACTTAAAAATAAAGATAAACTCCAGGTTGTTTTCTTTGTTTTACTTTGGCCAAAAATAGAACGAGCACAGTATGAAAACGTACAAATCACAAATAATCCTCTGGACAAAACACTTAAAGTTTGTTGAAAATTCTCAGGAAATTAGTGCAATTTCAAAAACACAATGAGCTTAGACTTGGTCTCAGTGTATCTACAAGGCCAGGATTAAACTTTAAGTCACAGTCTTTCTGGGATTGAAAAAAAAACACAAGTAAACACTTCTAGGTATCAAATACCTCCTTTGTCATGTCCACGTATCAATCCAGAGTTATAAAACCGTATAAACCGTCTGCTTGCCTAACAGAATTGCTAATGTGACATCTAGTGGACACATTTAGAAAAGCAGTTTCTTTCGTTTAAAAAAAACAAAAAAACAACAGCTCATTTTAATACTTGGCAAACTCATCACGCGGGCCGGATAAAACCGGCTGTATTGACAAAATAAAAGCAACATCAAATCATTTTCTCCTTCGTTGTATACTTTTAGTGTGGGGACAAGTGCGTTTGTCTCCAATATTGTCCACACCTGTCTCTATCCAAACACAGCAGTGCACTCTTAAACGCATGGTGGTAAGCGAGGGAAAATGACGTTAAAACAAGCGCTTGGCTGCGTTTACTCCGAGGGGAAATCTTCGGAAGAAAGTCTGTGTCGTTGGTCCGCCATGATTATCAAGTCAAACAACGGTAGTGCGCATGCGCCTGACTTCGTGTTGCTTAAAATGCATTAATAAATTAGGTTTTTTCATAATTAAAAAATTATGTCTGGAATTTTATCGCAAATTATCATTATACCGTTTACTGTTACATCCCTCGTCCATTAACAAGTGAAAAGTCAATGGCAGTCATGGCATGTTCTTTCCGCCGATGCTGGTCAATTTTTTTAGGGCATTACGTCAAGTGACAAGGACGGTCGCTGCACTTGCCGCGGTTGCCGTGGTTACATTTGAGCCCTGTATTTACAGCAGTTAAATTATTTTTGAAGTTCTTTTACTATGACGGTTAAAACAATCCAGTGGTTCTCAAACTTTTTTCACCAAGTACCACTTGGCTCTCCAAGTACCAGCATAATGATCAAAGTTAAAATACAGTAGCGTAGTAGGCCTAAGTATTTATTATAAACAAAGCAGAGGTTTAATCTAACAAGTATATTTATTATTTTGCCCACTCTAACATTACACACAGTTTGACCAGTAACACTGTTTGAATATTTGATTAAGTGATTCTTTGACGTACCACTAGATGGAACCTGCGTACCACAACAGTTTGAGAATCACTGCTATAGGCAAAACAAAATATCTGTTTATGAATGACAGGGCGCATCATATCATATCTTAACACAAACGTATTACCAGCCCTAACCTCAATGATAAGAATATAGCAGAAAATGTGATTTAATTCATTGTATCAGTGTTGGATTGTTGTGCTGGACAGTTGTACCAGGAACATGTGCAACTCCATGTGTTCATTATTGTTTATTGCAAGGTGCAAGAGTATGTACGCAATACGTATTATTTATTGCTCATTTTTGGTTTTTCGTTGCGTTTTACTTTTGTTGCTGTATGTACAAATGGCGCTGCTGAAGTGGCAGCTGATTGCAGCAGCTCTGTGCTCTTTGATGTCCTCGTCTGTGTTCTTTAATGTTTCCTTTTTGCTTTCATGTGTTTTTCCCTTATTCTTTGTGGACTTTTTGAATCTATACTGTCCATCCCTCCATCCATGCAACCACATAATTTTGAATTGAATATAATCTACCCTATACCATCTTATGTTAAATGTGTTATTTTGCACTAAAAACAATAATTTCCCATGAATTCATGCACCAAATTAAATTACCGTATTTTCCGGACTATAAGGCGCACTTAAAGTGCTTTTTTTTTTTTCTTATCGTTCTTATAACACGGCGCGCCTAATGTAAGGTATAAATTTAGTTGAGCTTACCCACTTCGAAGCAATTTTATTTGGTATATGGTGTAATGATAAGTGTGGCAATCAAAGATAAGTAGAGATGTCCGATAATATCGGACTGCCGATATTATCGGCCGATAAATGCTTTAAAATGTAATATTGGAAATTATCGGTATCTGTTTCAAAAAGTAAAATTTATGACTTTTTAAACGTCGCTGTGCGGAGTGGTACACGGACGTAGGGAGAAGTACAGAGCAGTTGCGTCTCCCGGTCATACTTGCCAACCCTCCCGATTTTCCCGGGAGACTCCCGAATTTCAGTGCCCCTCCCGAAAATCTCCCGAGTCAACAATTCTCCCGAATGTCTCCCGATTTCCACCCAGACAACAATATTGGGGGCGTGCCTTAAAGGCACTGCCTTTGCATGCCGGCCAAATCACATATTATTTACGGCTTTTCACACACACAAGTGAATGCAAGGCATACTTGGTCAACAACCATACAGGTCATGCTGAGGGTGACCGTATAAACAACTTTAACACTGTTACAAATATGCGCCACACTGTGAACCCACACCAAACAAGAATGACAAACACATTTCGGGAGAACATCCGCACCGTAACACAACATAAACACAACAGAACAAATACCCAGAACCCCTTGCAGCACTAACTCTTCCTGGACGCTACAATATACAACCCCGCTATAAATTCCCCCCCCCCACCCCCACCCCTCACCACCACCTCAACCTCCTCATGCTCTCTCAGGGAGAGCATGTTCCAAATTCCAAGCTGCTGTTTTGAGGCATGTTAAGAAAAAATAATGCACTTTGTAACTTCAATAATAAATATGGCAGTGCCATGTTGGCATTTTTTTCCATAACTTGAGTTGATTTATTTTGGAAAACCTTGTTACATTGTTTAATGCATCCAGCGGGGCATCACAACAAATTTAGGCATAATAATGTGTTAATTCCACGACTGTATACATCGGTATCGGTTGATATCGGAATCGGTAATTAAGAGTTGGACAATATCGGAATATCGGATATCGGCAAAAAAAACATTATCGGACATCTCTAGTGATAAGTGTAGGCTGCACCATTTGATGTGCTTCAACATAGGAGTATTATTATGGTGTGTGTAACAGGTAAGACATATTATCTGGCGTTTTGTTTCGCAAATGTAAAAGCAACTTTTGTTACCATCTGGTACCTGCTGATATGTATTTAGGATCTGCATTAATCCTGAGAAATTGTGCGCATCCACCTCTGTAGTCCGTCCCGACGCCGTAGTCGATAAGCTTCTTCTTTTTCTCTATCTTCTTGTTATGGGACATTCATCCTCTGCTGTTGCCATTTCTAATATAAAGTAGTTTAAAGTTCTTACTTATATCTGTCAGTAAACTCGCCATGAAAGCGCTAAAACATACCGGTGTAGTGAGTTCACATTATTCACCCAAGGAACTTTAGTTATTAGAGAGTTCTGGTCGGACGGTTTTTCACGGGACACATTTCCGGTGTTGTTGTTTCTGGATAGGAAGATGCTGCTCCGTTATTGATTGAAGTAAAGTCTGAATGTCATTAAAACAGTTAGCGCCATTTTTTGACACTTCTTACACTCCCGTCCATGCACGCTACACCGCTGTAAAACATAATCTATGCAACATTTTGACCAAAGAACCACCATTACAGGAAGTGTTTTACATTAAGAAAAAATATATAATATGACTCCCTAATGCGCCCTGTAATTCGGTGAGCCTTACATATGAGAAAAGATCATTCATCGGCAGTGCGCCTTATAATCTGGTGTGCCCTATGGTCAGGAAAATACAGTATTAGATCAAATTAGTTGAAAATAAATAAAATAAATTACAATTAAAATTAAATAAGGGAGACCCAATTTAGCCTGGGTTACTGACGACTTGCTTATACCGTTAATAAAGGTTTTATGATGACTGGAACAGATTATTCTTTGTTGATTGTTTCCTATGGGAAGCATTAATTGTGAATATAAACAAAGGGATTTTATTCAACCTTAAAAGCTCCACTGTAGTTACACATTGGGTTTCATTGAAACAAAACAAATGGGTGGGTCATGAGGTTCCTGAGCCTGCAGAATTGGAGTCAGTCGTCTAGTATATAACATTCCAACAAGCCATACAAATATAAGCAGCTTTCAGGCAGACTCACGCAGAATACAATTAGTTCTTTTCACTCTGGCACATGACGTTGCAGAAGTTGGAAATAATTTGTACTTTTTTGGTTACATTTAATTTACCTTGGTAGGTTGTAAACAGCTATCAAATGTGATGTGCACATACATTGCAGACGACAAGTAAGTGTATTATAATTACCAAAGAACAGGACATCTTTCGGTCGGTTTCCCCGAGTGATGATGAGGTAGAGCAGGAAGACCAACACCAACACAGCCATGCCAATCACCAGGATCACATATGGCCTGTAGGAACAGTGCATCATTTATGCATATTTGCGGATACTGCATTAAACACCCATATATCCCTATGATTTCTGCTTTGGACTAATTGTGATTCCCTCATGGAAGCTGTGTTATCCTGCCAGTGCTAGTAAATGATGCAGAGCGGGGGAGAAGATGGCCATTATGCAAGGACAAATAGAAATATAACTACGGTGCGAGGAACATTTTTAATCACAGAGATAACTAAGTTGTGCAATATAAAACTGCATCTTCACGTCGCATTCTCACATACCCTGCATCACCTCTACCTTGTTCAATTTTGCGATGGCCTGATTTACTAGGATCCAAATACCTCGCGCTAAACAGCGTGTGCAATCTATAAAATAGCGTGTATTGGTGGGCATGTTGCGTGGGATCTACTAACACTGCATGTGCAATCGACAACTGGTGCAGACCGCATTATTTAAATGAGGATTTTGAGTGTACTGTACGAGGCATCACCATGGAGACACTCATTTACTGCACATTCATGTTGCCATGCTATCGGTGGCGTTTTGCTATGTTTTTAAACAAGCAGGAGACGTGTACCACTTTTTATGGGCATTTTAGAAGCAGTCCTGCAGTGCATTTACATTGACACCTACTTTTTACCATATGTGATATGTTAGTGAGATGTATTTTGTATGAGAGAGAACACAAACATTATTGAAAAAATGTGAAATGACACCAAAATGCATCAACTGAATTTGTTTTAAGCATCCCCTTCAGTCTTCTAACAGCTATGAAGTTATAAAAGGATGTTGCTGAATAGACAATGTGTCTAATATTTGTTTTTATTTCTTACTGCCCAAATATGTTGAAACGTACACATAGGATGGAAGATTATCTGTCCATCGTGGTTCTTTGCAGGGTGAGTACTACTCTCTCACAGTCGTGTGTGGAACTGTCAGTTTGCGTGTCCTTTTCAAACAAGCTATATAAAACACAAAAAAGTGCTGCCATTCTGATGAGTGTTGATAAATCACATTGCACTTGCTGTATAATATAGAAAACCCAAAACCAGTAGAGTTGGCATGTTGTGTAATTCGTAAATAAAAACAGAGATTACAATGATTTGCAAATCCTTTTCAACTTATATTTAATTGAAAAAGACAAGTTATTTAATGTTCGAACTGAGGAACTTAATTTTTTTTGCAAATGATCTTTAACTTAGAATTTAATGGCAGCAACACATTGCAAAAAAGTTGGCACAGGGGCATTTTTACCACTGTGTTACATGGCCTTTCCTTTTAACAACACTCAGTAAACGTTTGGGAATTGAGGAGACCAATTTTTGAAGCTTTTCAGGTGGAATTCTTTCCCATTCTTGCTTGATGTACATCTTAAGTTGTTCAACAGTCCGGGGTCTCCGTTGTGGTATTTTAGGCTTCATAATGCGCCACACATTTTCATTGGGAGACAGGTCTGGACTGCAGGCAGGCCAGTCTAGTACCCGCACTCTTTTATTACAAAGCCACGTTGTTGCCACGTGGCTTGGCATTGTATTGCTTGAAATAAGCAGGGGCGTCCATGATAACATTGCTTGAATGGCAACATATGTTGCTCCAAAACCTGTATGTACTTTTCAGCATTAATTGTGCCTTCACAGATGTGTAAGTTACCCATGTCTTGGGCACTAATACACCCCCATAACATCACAGATGCTGGCTTTTGAACTTTGCGCCTATAACAATCCGGATGGTTATTTTCCGCTTCGTTCCGGAGGACACGACGTCCACAGTTTCCAAAAACAATTTGAAATGTGGACTCGTCAGACCACAGAAAACTTTTACCCTTTGCATCAGTCCATCTTAGATTAGGTCGGGCCCAGCGAGTTTTTACTTGCACTTACAGATGCAGCGACCAACTGCAGTTACTGACAGTGGTTTTCTGAAGTGTTCCTGAGCCCATGTGGTGATATCCTTTATACACTGATGTCGGTTTTTGATGCAGTACCGCCTGAGGGATCGAAGGTCCGTAATATCATCGCTTACAAGCAGTGACTTCTCCAGATTCTCTGAACCTTTTGATGATATTACGGACCGTAGATGGTGAAATCCCTAAATTCCTTGCAATAGCCCTTGTTGAGAAATGTTGTTCTTAAACTGTTCGACAAGTTGCTCTCGCATTTGTTCACAAAGTGGTGACCCTCGCCCCATCCTTGTGTGTGAATGACTGAGCATTTCATGGAAGCTGCTTTTAAACCCAATCATGACACCCACCTGTTCCCAATTGGCCTGTTCACCTGTGGGATGTTCCAAATAAGTGTTTGATGAGCATTCCGCCACTTTGTCAGTCTTTTTTGCCACTTGTGCCAGCTTTTTTGAAAACCTGTTGCAGGCATCAAATTCCAAATGAGCTAAAATTTGCAAGAAATAACAACGTTTTCCAGTTCGAACGTTAAGTATCTTGTCTTTGCAGTCTATTCAAATGAATATCGGTTGAAAAGGATTTGCAAATCATTATATTCTGTTTTTATTTACCATTTACACAACGTGCCAACTTCACTGGTTTTGGGGTTTGTATTTGCATTTTCTCCTCCCTGTATTGTGGGCGTTTTGATGATCAGCATATATTTTGTATATTAATGACGACAGAAACGCAAAATGGATTGCACGCTTCATCCTGCTCACTTAAGAGCAGAATAAACATGTTTAGTAGATCAGCTTTGCGTGTGTTATCACGTTTGCAAGTGTTTTGGTACATGCAATGTATGTTCCTTTGTTGTAGCACACTTTGATTTATAAAGGCGAAATCAATCAACTGCAAGTAAGAGTGGGACGAAGACAAGTGAGCTGAGGCCAAATATGCCGATGCTTTTGTACTATAGGAAAAGAAAAATGAGCTCAAGGTGTGTTCCCTGCATACGACAACATCACGACACCCATGTGAAAAGGAAGAAAAACAAATGCACGGGGAGATTTATGCACACAATGCTGCTTGTTTGCAGAGTGGGAAGAGCTCAGGGGTTACTTTATGTCAAGAGGCTTTCACTCTTCACTCTTGGCTGCAGTTTGTATTGATCGGCAATGTCCACAATCAAAAAAGAGCTTGTTTGAGTGTGTGTTTAACCACTGACTTTGTCTATATAAGCTTTGTTGCTCCTGCATGTTCATGCATTGGCAGTGTGGATATTTCAATCCACTGCCTGAGGTAGTAATATCTCGTGCATTTACAGTCACATACGTTCCATTAAAGGTAAATATGTGACACTAACTATGTATTGAGATCAACTCAAGGGAATATTGTTATTGTGTAATTATTATTATTGTGTAGTAGCAAAGTTGAACATGGTCACGTCACTGGTCTTTTGGTTTGGTTACAGAGTAGATAGTGTCCTCTAGTGGAAGTAAAACAAAAGAGTACATTTTAAAGTCCCTACAACCGCAGTCATTGTTTGCTCCTCGAATCTTCAATGAGGTATAGTGGAACCTTAATGTAGAACACAATTCAATAGGAATTCATGCAGTCACGTGCGGTCAGGACAGTCCGGGTGTCATTTGCAGGCCGTGACCGTGCCTGCCCGCAGAGTCAGTCATGCCCGCCCTGCGCTGGGACCTGTCTATTGTACAAAACCCAAAACCAGTGAAGTTGGCACGTTGTGTAATTCGTAAATAAAAACAGAATACAATGATTTGCAAATCCTTTTCAACTTATATTCAATCGAATTGACTGCAAAGACAAGATACTTAATGTTCCAACTGAGGAACTTTTTTTTTTTTTGCAAATAATCATTAACTTAAAATTTAATGGCAGCCACACATTGCAATAAAGTTGGCACAGGGGCATTTTTACCACTGTGTTACATGGCCTTTCCTTTTAACAACACTCAGTAAATGTTTGGGAACTGAGAAGCTTTTCAGGTGGAATTATTTCCCATTCTTGCTTGATGTACAGCTTAAGTTGTAAGTGCAAGTTAAAACTCTACTATGCAAAGCCAAAGCCATTTATCAACAACAACCAGAAACGCTGCCAGTTTCGCTGGGCCCGACCTAATCTAAGATGGACTGATGCAAAGGGTAAAAGTTTTCTGTGGTCTGACGAGTCCACATTTCAAATTGTTTTTGGAAACTGTGGACGTCGTGTCCTTCGGACCAAAGAGGAAAAGAACCATGCGGACTGTTATAGGCGCAAAGTTCAAAAGCCAGCATCTGTGATGGTATGGGGATGTATTAGTGCCCAAGACATGGGTAACTTACACATCTGTGAAGGCGCCATTAATGCTGAAAAGTACATACAGGTTTTGGAGCAACATATGTTGCCATCCAAGCAACGTTATCATGGACGCCCCTGCTTATTTCAGCAAGACAATGCCAAGCCACGTGGCAACAGCATGGCTTCGTAATAAAAGAGTGCGGGGTCCCCGTTGTGGTATTTTACGCTTCATAATGCGCAATAGGAGACAGGTCTGGACTACAGGCAGGCCAGTCTATTACCCGCACTCTTTTATATGAGGCCATGCTGTTGTAACACATGGATTGGCATTGTCTTACTGAAATAAGCAGCATATGGCAACATATGTTGATCCAAAACCTGTATATACCTTTCAGCATGAATGGTGCCTTCACAGATGTGTAAGTTACCCATGCCAGATCAGAGATGCTGGCTTTTGAACTTTGCGCCTATAACAATCCGGATGGTTATTTTCCTCTTTGTTCCGGAGGACACGACGTCCACAGTTTCCAAAAACAATTTAAAATGTGGACTCGTCAGACCACAGAACACTTTTACACTTTGCATCAGTCCATCTTAGATGAGTTTGGGCCCAGCGAAGCCGGCGGCGTTTCTGGGTGTTGTTGATAAATGGCTTTGGCTTTGCATAGTTGAGTTTTAACTTGCACTTACAGATGTAGCAAAGAAACAGTGGTTACTGACAGTGGTTTTCTGAAGTGTTCCTGAGCCCATGTGGTGATATCCTTTACACACTGATGTCGCTTTTTGATGCAGTACCGCCTGAGGGATCCAAGGTCACGGGCATTCCATGTTATGTGCAGTGATTTCTCCAGATTCTCTGAACCTTTTGATGATATTACGGACCTTAAATGGTGAAATCCCTAAATTCTTTGCAATAGCTCATTGAGAAATGTTGTTCTTAAACTGTTCAACAATTTGCTCACGCATTTGTTCCCAAAGTGGTGACCCTCGCCCCATCCTTGTTTGTGAATGACTGAGCGTTTCATGGAAGCTGCTTTAACACCCAATCATGGCACCCACCTGTTCCCAATTAGCCTGTTCACCTGTGGGATGTTCCAAATAAGTGTTTGATGAGCATTCCTCAACTTTCTCTGCCTCGTTTGCCACTTTTGCCAGCTTTTTTGAAACATGTTGCAGGCGTCAAATTCCAAATGAGCTAATATTTGCAAACAATAAAAAAGTTTTCCAGCTCGAACGTTAAGTATCTTGTCTTTGTAGTCCATTCAATTGAATATAAGTTGAAAAGGATTTGCAAATCATTGTATTCTGTTTTTATTTACGATTTACACAACGTGCCAATTTCACTGGTTTTGGGGTTTGTGGTTTTTTTTTTTACATCGGAACAGGTATAATAAAAAAAAGCGATAACTAATCAAAACAATGGCATGTTAAATAGACGATGACGCAATCAACTGACATTTTGGATAACGCTTGAAAAAAGAGACGGAAATGTTGACAGAAAGAAAATCCACTCATGTTAAATTTCATCCTGTCGATGGGTGGGACAAGTTCACGATATATCCAATTACAGATCTTTAAGTGTACTTATGAAATAGGTGAGAGTTACAAGCAACAAGCTTGCTTACGCAGGAGGGCCCTGGTGTGAAGGTCACTACGCATGTCACTGATTAATGTCAAGAGAGTAATTTGTTCGAGCTGTCACCAGCAGAAATTGTTTATTAACTCTACTGGATTTTTAAAAACTTTTTTAGTTCGAAATAAACTTCAATTATAACCATAACATTTGAATGATCTTAAACTAAAGTGAAGCTGGTCTCCCTTTGAAGACGTGTGACAGACACTGAAGGAGTATGTTTGCAGAGTGACACTGTCACTTAAGTGGCTTTTATAGGTATTGCTAGAATGTGAATCATAAGTGTGCTGCACTGTATTTCATTGATATTCTACTTCAAAATAAAGTATTTGTGCACATTAAATGCTCCAATTAATTTATCTACAGTAGCTTGTGTTTTCTTCCTGATCGTGGCAGTGACAAAACTGTGCCATGCACTTTATACTTACGAACAATTGTCTGCACAGTTGCTCTTGGGACATTAAGCTGCTTTGAAATGGCTCCAAGTGACTTTCCTGACTTGTTCAAGTCAATGATTCGTTTTTTCAGATCTGTGCTGAGTTCCTTTGACTTTCCCATTGTCGCGTTTGTTACCGAGTCTAATGACTGCATCACATGACCCCAATTTAAATGGGCAACGAGTGTCGTCAATCATAATCACTCACATGAAGTTAAGAGGCCATGCCATGAAGCTAATTTGATTTGATTGTAACTTTTCTACATCACCAAAATTGATCATGTATGTTGCTGTATGTGTACTTTTGACCCAGCAGATTTGGTCACATTTTCAGTAGACCCATAATAAATTTATAAAAGAACCAAACTTCATGAATGTTTTTTGTGACCAACAAGTATGTGCTCCAATCACTCTATCACAAAAAAATAAGAGTTGTGGAAATTATTGGAAACTCAAGACAGCCATGACATGATGTTCTTTACAAGTGTATGTAAACTTTTGACCACGACTGTATCTATTATCTAAACTGCAGGGTCTCACTTGTTATCAATTGTGTGGTTAAAAAAAGTAAATAACCGTTTTTGTTGTGGTTGAATCAGGACTCACGTAATGGCTATATTGCTAAGAATAAGCTTCAATACTTGAGTAGCAGAGTCAAAAAAAAAAATGTGGCTGTAAGCAACCTCCTGGTGTACTTTGTATTAACGTCACAATCAAAAAAGTGCATGGTCATCATCCAGCAGCTTTATCTATACGCTTTACAGTATTAGTTGGGCTATATTTTGCTGTCATGCGTGTTACACTTGCAGTATTGTTGTTTATTATCAACTCATCAGCTGTGTAAAGCTCAGAATGTACTGCTCTTACAAGATTGTAAGTAAAGTAAGTAAAGTACCAATGATTGTCACAGGTTCTGTGTTGTGCAACATACTTACTAATACAAAACCCAAAACCAGTGAAGTTTGCACATTGTGTAAATGGTAAATAAAAACAGAATACAAGGATTTGCAAATCCTTTTCAACCGATATTCAATTGAATAGACTGCGAACACAAAATACTGGAAAACTTTATTTTTTTTCAAATATTAGCTCATTTGGAATTTGATGCCTGCAACATGTTTTCAAAAAAGCTGGCACAAGTGGCAAAGAAGACTGAGAAAGTTGAGGAATGCTCATCAAACACTTAATTTGGAACATCGCACAGGGGAACAGGCTAACTGGGAACAGGTGGGTGCCATGATTGGGTATAAAAGCAGCTTCCATGAAATGCTCAGTCATTCACAAACAAGGATGGGGCGAGTGTCACCACTTTGTGAACAAATGCGCGAGCAAATTGTTGAACAGTTTAAGAACAACATTTCTCAACGGGCTATTGCAAGGAATTTAGGGATTTCATCATCTACGGTCCGTAATATCATCAGAGGGTTCAGAGACTCTGGAGAAATCACTGCACGTAAGCGATGATATTACGGACCTTCGATCCCTCAGGTGGTACTGCATCAAAAAGCGATATCAGTGTGTAAAGGATATCACCACATGGGCTCAGGAACACTTCAGAAAACCACCGTCAGTAACTACAGTTGGTCGCTAACTATGCAAAGCCAAAGCCATTTATCAACAACACCCAGAAACGCTGCCGGCTTTGCTGGGCCCGAGCTTATCTAAGATGGACTGATGCAAAGTTGAAAAGTGTTCTGTGGTCTGACGAGTCCACATTTCAAATTGTTTTGGGACACTGTGGACGTTGTGTCCTCCGGACCAAAGAGGAAAAGAACCATCCAGATTGTTAAAGGCGCAAAGTTCAAAAGCCACCATCTGTGATGGTATGGGGGTGTATTAGTGCCCAAGACATGGGTAACTTACACATCTGTGAAGGCGCCATTAATGCTGAAAAGTACATACAGGTTTTGGAGCAACATATGTTGCCATCCAAGCAACGTCCTTTTAATGGACGCCCCTGCTTATTTCAGCAAGACAATGCCAAGCCACGTGTTACAACAGCATGGCTTCATAGTAAAAGAGTGCGGGTGCTAGACTGGCCTGCCTGTAGTCCAGACCTGTCTCCCATTGAAAATGTGTGGTGCATTATGAAGCCTAAAATACCACAACAGAGACCCCCGGACTGTTGAACAACTTAAGCTGTACATCAAGCAAGAATGGGAAAGAATTCCACCTTAGAGCTTAAAAAATGTGTCTCCTCAGTTCCCAAACGTTTACTGAGTGTTGTTAAAAGGAAAGGCCATGTAACACAGTGGTGAAAATGCCCCTGTGCCAACTTTTTTGCAATGTGTTGCTGCCATTAAATTCTAAGTTAATGATTATTTGCAAAAAAAAATTAGTTTGTCAGTTTGAACATCAAATATTTTGTCTTTGCAGTCTATTCAATTGAATATAAGTTGAAAAGGATTTGCAAATCATTGTATTCTGTTTTTATTTACGGATTACACAACGTGCCGACTTCACTGGTTTTGTTAATGTGGTCAACAGAAGTACATTTTCCCGTTTTATTTTCCTGTCCGCTAAAAAGCATTCATAAAGTTAAAAAGAAATTGGTATTATAAGCATTAAAATTTCTAAATATAACAACGTCTTGACAATTATCTCCTGATTCTAATTAATACCCCACAGTTTAGGTAAGCATTATTGTTCTGTGGCTATCATCATACTCTTCTTTTTTTGCTAAACTTCTGTGTTAGCATCAGAAAAATCGGATAAGTTTTGTGATAATGACAACTTGTGGAGTTTCATAACATCTTGACTAATATCACGTTTAACTATTTGTTTACTTTTGAGGAATGTTTAACACTTCTTGGGGGCTTTCAATTTTGGGTGTTTCCTTTGGAAATGTAACTTAACGATTGTTCCGTAAACAACCTTAGCAGTGTATCTAATAATAACGCCACGGACTGACTAGAAAATCAATGGAGGTCACGACTTACTGTTGGAGTGCAGGAACTGTGTTCATGGCATAGAGAATGCCCAGGGCAGAAAAAGAAAAGAAAAAGACAAAAGTCTCCATCGCTTCGGTTCAGAAAGCCGTGCGGCCTGACTCCCAGAAGTAGAACCCTGGGGAAAACACGAGTAAAATGTTGAGAAAACAACGAATAAGAGACTATTGATTGAACAACAACCATGCATAACTAGGAGCAATATCATGGAAAATGGCAAGTAAGTAAAAGAAAGCAGGGCAGGCTCATACCGTGTGGCTGTTCTTGGGGAGGATTAATGGAAGCTCAGCATGCCTGAAGCAGGGAAAATAGTGGCACAAAGACAAAGAGGCTTTGGGGTGAAAACTTACGCAATTTTCATCCGCTCATACATTTGCATAAGTCGTATGTGCGAATAGACCTGCTGTGTTTCTAAGGGAGAGTGGGACTCACTTTCAAGAAGTGCCTCAAAAGTCCAAACTTGCCCAACTGGAGCACATCTAGAGCAGAAATGTACAAATGTTCCCCCCCTGAGGGCCACACACGGAACTATCAAAGGGAGCCATTTCGATATCTTTCAAAACCAATACAATGCTTTTTTTTTTCAATAAAAAAATGCCTATATGTCAGCTTTTTTAACGTCAACTTTAAACTTGTTTATGTTACATTACACTTGTTTGCTCTTTCATTCCACATGTATGCTTTTTTTTTAAGCAATATTACAAAACCCAAAACCAGTGAAGTTGGCACGTTGTGTAAATCGTAAATAAAAACAGAATACAATAATTTGCAAATCCCTTTCAACTTATATTCAATTGAATAGACTGCAAAGACAAGATATTTAATGTTCGAACAGAGAAACTTAATTTATTTTTTGCAAATAATCATTAACTTAGAATTTAATGGCAGCAACACATTGCAAAAAAGTTGGCACAGGGGCATTTTTACCACTGTGTTACATGGCCTTTCCTTTTAACAACACTCAGTAAACGTTTGGGAACTGAAGAGACCCATTTTTGAAACTTTTCAGGTGGAATTATTTCCCATTCTTGCTTGATGTACATCTTAAGTTGTTCAACAGTCCGGGGTCTCCGTTGTGGTATTTTAGGCTTCATATTGCGCCACACATTTTCAATGGGAGACATGTCTGGATTACAGGCAGGCCAGTCTAGTACCCGCACTCTTTTACTATGAAGCCACACTGTTGTAACCCGTGGCTTGGCATTGTCTTGCTGAAATAAGCAGGGGCGTCCATGATAACGTTGCTTGGATGGCAACATATGTTGCTCCAAAACCTGTGTGTACCTTTCAGCATTAATGGCGCCTTCACAGATGTGTAAGTTACCCATGTCTTGGGCACTAATACACCCCCATACCATCACAGATGCTGGCTTTTCAACTTTGCGCCTATAACGGTTCTTTTCCTCTTTGGTCCGGAGGACACGACGTCCGCAGTTTCCAAAAACAATTTGAAATGTGGACTCGTCAGACCACAGAACACTTTTCCACTTTTCATCAGTCCATCTTAGATGAGCTCGGGCCCAGCGAAGCCGGCGGCGTTTCTGGGTGTTGTTGATAAATGGTTTTCGCTTTGCATAGTAGAGTTTTCGCATGCACTTACAGATGAAGCGACCAACTGTAGTTACTGACAGTGGTTTTCTGAAGTGTTCCTGAGCCCATGTGGTGGTATCCTTTACACACTGATGTCGCTTTTTGATGCAGTACCGCCTGAGGGATCGAACGTCACGAGCCTTGCCGCTTACATACAGTGATTTCTCCAGATTCTCTGAACCTTTTGATGATATTACGGACCGTAGATGGTGAAATCCCCTAAATAATATCTCTTTGAGAAATGTTGTTCTTAAGCTGTTCCACAATTTGCTCACGCATTTGTTCACAAAGTGGTGACCCTCGCCCCATCCTTGTTTGTGAATGACTGAGCATTTCATGGAAGCTGCTTTTATACCCAATCATGGCACCCACCTGTTCCCAATTAGCCTGTTCACCTGTGGGATGTTCCAAATAAGTGTTTGATGAGCATTCCTCAACTTTCTCAGTCTTTTTTTGCCACTTGTGCCAGCTTTTTTGAAAACATGTTGCAGGCATCAAATTCCAAATGAGCTAATATTTGCAAAAAATAACAAAGTTTTCCGGTTCGAACTTTAAACACCTTGTCTTTGCAGTCTATTCAATTGAATAAAGGTTGAAAATGATTTGCAAATCATTGTATTCTGTTTTTATTTACGATTTACTCAACGTGCCAACTTCACTGGTTTTGGGTTTTGTACATCAGAAAAGTGCAATAAATTTTACTATCACAGCTATGGATCAAATCTATTTTTTATAGTTGCTGTTGTAGAGCAGTGATTCTCATACTGGTACACAGGCTTCATTTAGTCGTACACCAGTGTTACTGGTCAAACTGTCTAATGTTACAGCGGTCAAAAATATAAAATATACCTGTTAAATAAAACCTCTGCCTTGTTTTTAATGAATATTTGGGCCTACTACGTTATTGTATTTTAATGTTGGTTATTATGGTGGTGCTTGGAGAGCCAAGTGTTTTTTCTGAGGTGGTATTTAGTGACAAAAAAAAGCTTGGGTCAGAGAGTCAGACACAGAGCAGTAAATGAAGAGACGTGTTAATTATTTTAACCACTAGATGGCAGCAAACGTCATAACAAACAGTGGATTAGTTGGATGTCAAAGGCGCTGCACTCTCTGTGACCTTCACATGGACATGTATTGACTTTTGGAATAACATTAAAAATATTAAAAACCTAATTTATGATCTGGGAACAGATAAATGTGTTATTGTGCAGAATCAACCCTGATACCATGCGTTTGAACTTGCTAATCATTTTAATCCACAAACAAATGGTATGTCTGCAAACACGGGTAATGTGTTGTTGTGGTTGTGCTTCCCACAAGCCTCCTTTCTTGGGGAAAAGGGGAGGGGGGCTACCAGTAAAGATGTGTGTTTGTGTTTGTGTTTGTGTGTGTGTATGCGTGTGTGTGTGTGTGTGTGTGTTTGTCATTGCTGGAAACAACTGGAGCTCTTCCAGCACGGTTCAATAATAGGAGATGGGCCAATGGATGCCAAAACAGGACCTGCAGGAAAAGCAGATCTTGATTTATTATCTAAAAATAATTGTCTTAACTTACATTGTTGGTCTGTCATTTATTGTGTCATAGTTTCAAATGGTCATTAAGCAACACTGCATTTAAATTATATGTATATAGGTAATTAAATCAATGTTTTGCTGATTTTTTCATGTCAAAATCTGGTTTAGAATGTAATGGTGAGGTATAGGGCATTATTTGCCAAAAATTTTACACTACAAAAAATATAATATAGTACACACGTGTGTCAAGCTCAAGGCCCGTGGGCCATATCTGGCCCGCCACATCATTTTATGTGGCCCGTGAAAGCCTGGGAATAACATGCATTATTAAAGTACTCTATCTTTTTTTTAAATTAAATGTGTTTGTTCTTTTCATTTCAACAAATACATGTAATGAATGCAACTGCATATCTTTTAAAGCAGGCGTGTCCAACTCGTTTTCTTTGAGGGCCACATCGCAGTTATGGCTGCCCTCAGAGGGCCGATTTTAACAGTGAATAATATACAGTATGAATATAAATGTGTATATATACAGTCGTAGTCAAAAGTTGTGAAGGACATAATGTCATGGCTGTCTTGAGTTTCCAATTAATTCTCCAACTCTTATTTTTTTGTGATAGAGTGATTGGAGCACATACTTGTTGGTCACAAAAAACATTCATGAAGTTTGGTTCTTTTATGAATTTATTATGGGTCTACTGAAAATGTGACCAAATCTGCTGGGTCAAAAGTATACATACAGCAATGTTAATATTTGGTTACATGTCCCTTGGCAAGTTTCACTGCAATAAGGCGCTTTTGGTAGCCATCCACAAGCTTCCGGCTGAATTTTTGACCACTCTTCTTGACAAAATTGGTGCAGTTCAGCTAAATGTGTTGGTTTTCTGACTTGAAGTTGTTTCTTCAGCATTGTCCACACGTTTAAGTCAGGACTTTGGGAAGGCCATTCTAAAACCTAAATTCTAGCCTGATTTAGCTATTCCTTTACCAATTTTGACGTGTGTTTGGGGTCATTGTCTTGTTGGAACACCCAACTGCGCCCAAGACCCAACCTCCGGGCTGATGATTTTACATTGTCCTGAAGAATTTGGAGGTAATCCTCCTTTTTCATTGTCCCATTTACTCTCTGTAAAGCACCAGTTTAATTGGCAGCAAAACAGGCCCAGAGCATAATACTACCACCACCATGCTTGACGGTGGGCATGGTGCTCCTGGGATTAAAGGCCTCACCTTTTCTCCTCCAAACATTGCTGGGTGTTGTGGCCAAACAGCTCAACCAGAAGCTTGCCAGAAGCGTGTGGATGGCTAGCAAAAGTGCCTTATTGCAGTGAAACTTGCCAAGGGACATGTAACCAAATATTAACATTGCTGTATGTATACTTTTGACCCAGCAGATTTGGTCACATTTTCAGTAGACCCATAATAAATCCATAAAAGAACCAAACTTCATGAATGGTTTTTGTGACCAACAAGTATGTGCTCCAATCACTCCTTCACAAAAAAATAAGAGTTGTAGAAGTTATTGGAAACTCAAGACAGCCATGACATTATTTACAAGTGTAAGTAAAATTTTGACCACAACTGAATAATCAATCAATCAATGTTTATTTATATAGCCCTAAATCACAAGTGTCTCAAAGGGCTGTACAAGCCACAACGACATCCTCGGTACAGAGCCCACATACGGTCAAGGAAAACTCACCCCAGTGGGACGTCTATGTGAATGATTATGAGAAACCTTGGAGAGGACCGCATATGTGGGTAAACCCCCCCCCCCCCCCCCCCCCTCTAAAACATGTATTCTATGTATTTGATTATTATGTCTGTTCTTATGTACACTGTACAAAACAAAATCTTTAAATTTTATTGTTAAAAACAGGCAGCTCAGTCACCACAATTTTACCGTAATATTTGAATTGTTTTATTATTTTTTTTACAGCATATAAATTAAATAAATAAATGGAATTAAATGGAATGGAAAAAGGGTACCACTTTTTTAAGGAAAAATGTATGCTAGTTTTTTATACTGTAAAATCTATGGTTGTTGTGTTTTTATAGTGTAATATTACTCTATATTGAATAACGGTACGAAAGTGGATTTTACTGTAAAAAATGTTACTGTAACATTTTTGCATGAACAATTTGTTGGATTGAAATCATAAGTCAAGCAGATATTTAAGTATTTATCTTTATTTGAACAAACACATTGGTTTGATGTAATATTTTGTTTTATTATTAGAGATGATTAAAGTGGAAATATATGTAATTGCACACAGTACATGTATTTTTGTAATACATTTATTAAGAAAAGATAAGGTACTTTATTAACACATATTATTTCCACCCTTTCGGGGGCCACACAAATTCTGATCTGGCCCCCGGGCCTTGAATTTGACACCTGTGTTTTAAACTGTAATATTATCTAAGATTGCAACAAAATATTGTATTGTCATACATTTCCGAACATTATTTTTGTTAAAATAAAAAAAAAAACTTAAATATCTGCTTGACTTATGTTTTCAACGCAATTGATCCATCAAATTGTACACTTTAGAAATTACAATAGACTACCATTTTTACCATTTTAGTACCATTTTTCCATATACTGTACAGTAGTATATTATAAAACTAATAATAATAATAATAATAATGGTTCTGTTTTCTCATTCCATTTACAATAAAATGCTGTAAATAAAAACACGGCAAATTTTACAGTAAAATTTTGGCGACTTTTTTGCTCTCCTCTACCTATTTTTTTATTTAATTTAATTTTGTATATGACATTCACTGTAATTATTGGTTATTTCTAAAATAAAAAATAAAAAAACAAAGGGGGCGAATTTAAAGAACAAGATATTGTGAAATCATTGCAATAAAGTAATAAAATAAATATATCAATCTTGCAGCTAACCTTAGACATATGCAAAACTCTAATCATCTCCAAAGCCCTTAAAATGTATTATGTAGGGCTGTCAAAAAAACAAGTTAACTCATGTTCTTAATTACAAAACTATATTACATTAATCATGTATATAATACACGCAGATTAATCACACATATGCTCCTTTAGCATGGGTTATAGCAGTGGTTCTCAAATGGGGGTACGAGTACCCCTGGGGGTACTTGAAGGTATGCCAAGGGGTACCTGAGATTGTTTTTAAATGTCTATCAAAAAGAACTGTGAAAAGAAATGCAACAATGCAATATTCAGTGTTGACAGCTAGATTTTTTGTGGACATGTTCCATAAATATTGATGTTAAAGATTTATTTTTTTGTGAAGAAATGTTTAGAATTAAGTTCATGAATCCAGATTGATCTCTATTACAATCCCCAAATAGGGCACTTTAAGTTGACGATGACTTCAATGTGTAGAAATCTTTATTTATAATTGAATCACTTGTTTATTTTTCAACAAGTTTTTAGTAATTTTTATATATTTTTTTCCAAATAGTTCAGGAAAGACCACAACAAATGAGCAATATATTCAGAAACTGATGACATAGTGCTGTATTTTACTTCTGTATCTCTTTTTTTCAACCAAAAATGCTTTGCTCTGATTAGGGGGTAGTTGAATTAAAAAAAATGTTCACAGGGGGTACATCACTGAAAAAAGGTTGAGAACCACTGGGTTATAGGGTCAGTGATCAGGTCAATGCATGTGTGAGGAGATTAAGAAAATGTATCATTTGACAGAACTAGTATTATGTTAACCAATATTTGTGTGTGTATTTTGTGCAAGCTGATGTAAGGGGGAAAAATTGTGACAAAAATATTACTACCGTATATCAGGGGTGTCAAACTTGTTTTCATTGAGGGCCACATCGCAGTTAAGGTTGCCCTCAGAGGGCCGCTTGAAACAGTTAATATATGAATAAACATGTGGGTATATATATATATATATATATATATATATATATATATATATATATATATATATATATATATATATATATATATATATATATATATATATATATATATATATATATATATATATATACAGTGTATAAATATATATATGTGTATATATATATATATATATATATATACAGTGTATAAATATATATATGTGTATATGTATATATACAGTATATATATATATATATATATATATATATATATATATATATATATATATATATATATATATATATATATATAGTGTATATATATATAGTGTATATATATGTATATATACAGTATATATACAGTATATGTGTGTATATATATACATATATATATATATATATATATAAAATTGCCTATGCATTCGAATGGTACTAAGGCTGCAGCTAACGATTATTTTTCTATCAATTAATCTATAGATTATTTTTTTCGATTAATCGGTTAATCTATAGATTATTTTTTCGATTCATCTATAGATTATTTTTCCTTTTGCCGATTATTTTTTTATTCAAAATGAAGATGAAAAAATAAATGTAGGCCAGTTTTTTCAAAAGGCATGGCTTTTATTTAAAAAAAAAAAGAAGTATGGCCACTCAGTCAACATTGACAACAACATGACAAAATATTCTGTAACAATGTAAACATTTAAAACTTTTAACATTTAACAAAATTAAAAGTAGCTTATTTGCTTTTTAATGTGCAAATATAAAAGTAAACATCCAGTGCAAAACGCAATATTCTGCAATAGTATAAGCATTTCAAAAGTAAAAGTATTGCTTATTTTGCTTTAAAATGTGCAAAAATAAAGATAAACATCCAATACAAAAAAGTGCCAATCTAAATATTCTGGAGCACTGTAAACATTAAGTATTGCTTTTAAAATGTGCAAAATAAACATCCAGTCCAACACAGTATACAATAACCAATTCTACTCATTCCAGTGAGTGACTAACAGTTGTAATGAAGAAAGGTTAGCATGTCTACATGCTCTGGTTCTTTTCTTGTTTACAATATTCCCAGCAGCTGAAAATAGGCGCTCAGAAGGGGTCGATGTGGCTGGAACTGAGAGCTAATTACCGGTAGCCTTCACCTCAAGCCAGGACTGCGAGTGAGCTGAGCTCCAGTTTATATTCCTAGAAGGTCAACGGGCTCATAGTAGGGATGTGCGTATCGATCCTGTGGTATCGATATATCGATACTCACACGCTACTCATTTGGCATCACTTTTCTGAAAAAAGTATCGATATAAACCAAAAAACGGCGTGTGGGGGGTGCAAGCATCACTTTCAGATGTTTTTGATGACTTACTTAACTTCCTATGTGCTGGGACACACCTGTACCTGGCAGAGTATAGAGCTGGCCCAGTCACATGACAGGAGACAGCGAATGAGCGTCGTCAACGTGCAACACACACACAGCCAGCCGACTGTAGCGATGCAGCCAGGCATATCCAGTGTTGTCCAATTGTTGACTTAAAACAGGCATTGTTTTTTTGTTTTTTCAGTAATGTTTACTGAATATTTTTGTTTAAATGATTATCCTAAATTCAAATAATTTCCACACAGGGGAATTTACTGTTAGTTGAAAATTGCTTGAGTATTTAAAACAGATAAGAAAGAGATACAATTTGGAGATTCTTCATCTTTGCATTACAGTTTTATTTTTTCCCAAGAAAAGCTTGAATATATGATTGATTGTGATTTTGGTTTTAATCTGTAACATGATTTCTTACATTTCAAAAACATTAGCCTATTTCATATTTCATTAATTGCTAATTATATCACAAACTTTAAAAAATAACTGCAGCTTCTTGCGATTCGGATTCGACAGTTAATTGGAAAGCCCTAATATATAATTATTATTATATATAATATTTAATTTATTTTTCATATTTATGTTATTTATTTTAATTTTACTTTTATTATATATTGTCTTGTGATTTGTCTTAAATAATAACAATAGTAATAATATTTTTGACTGACAAAAATTGCCAATAAGAAATTAATGGTATCGGTATCGGTATCGATGAAAAGGCAAGATAAAGTATCGGTATCGTATCGAATCCTAAAAGTGTGGTATCGCCCATCCCTAGCTCATAGTGATGTTACTAGTAGTTGACTGGGAGGTGTTTATTATCATTTGGGGAGAGTCCGCTGCCTGATGCTCACCTGCTAAACACCTATCTGCTCCACGCTGAAGCGCTGACTACATGCGCTCTGAATACACACTGCTGATTGGCTGGTAACGTTTTGAATACGCACTGCTGATTGGCTGATAACGCTTTGTATAACTCTTTGTGTGTACCAATCAGATGGTTGTGTGGGTGGGACAATGCTGCGTGCTGAGACAGAGGCAGCCGCAGAAGGAGCGAAGCAGCTTGTTAACACATTAGCAGCTAAAGTTAGCTTTAGCTTAGAAACTCGTTCGGTACACCCCCGTACCGAACCGAAAGCCCCGTACCGAAACGGTTCAATACAAAACACGTACCGTTACACCCCTAGCAGATACAAATGACACATTCATGTTTTTGTGTAATGATGACAACGTATACTCGCGCGGACGATTGACTAGTTGATGGTTTTCTTTTCAAATGTTCGTTCATAGCCGTTGTGCTGCTATGATAGGCCATTTCCGCTCGACACAGTGTGCATACAACAACATTATTAGGCTGTGTATTGAAATACTCCCACACTTTTGACCACTTTTGGCGTGATTTTTCCCCCCTCGCTCGCACAGTCTGCTTTGCGCTCCGCCATGACGGTAGTGTGACGTAAATATGCGACGCGTCGACGCACAAAAACGGCGTCGACGTATTTACGTAACCGATGACGTCGACTACGTCGACGCGTCGTTTCAGCCTTAAATGGTACCAAAGTTGTTTTTACAGTAAATAAATAAATAAACTGGCAGCTCAGTCGCCAGAATTTCTATTTTAATTTTTACCGTGTACAATTTGATGGGTAACTTGCTTTCAAATCAGAAGTCAAGCAGATTGTTGCATGTTTAGATACTATTAAAGTTTAAAAGAAATGTAATTGCATGCAGTGCATGTATTATTCTATATCAAAATGGAAAGAACAAATACATTTAGTAAGAAATGATAAAGTACTTCATTAATGCATATTATTTCCAGGTTTTCACGGGCCACCTAAAATGACGTGGCGGGCCAGATTTGGTTGACATAGGTGATATATCGTCATGATTGTTTACTCTCAATTAGCAATACAATACAATATTAATAATTTTAGTAACAAGACTTTGTTTTGAAACAAATTAAATAGTGTGTATGCTAATAATAAATACACTGTTAGTCATGAAGTGTGAAGAAACTATTTTGTACCTTTTCTCTTAATATTATTTTGACAGTGTGATGTATTTTTGATCAAATACAGTACAGTATACTGTATTTATAGAGTATGACTGTTATTCAAACTCTTATGTTAGTGGCCTAGGCCGGGGGTCAGCAACCCGCAGCTTTAGAGCCACATGCGGCTCTTTAGCGCCGCCCTAGTGGCTCCATGGACCTCTTTCAGAGATGTGTGAAAATGGAAAAGATGATGAAAAAAATATATTTTTGTTTCTATTACACTTTCTGTTGGAGAACAAACATGACACAAACCTTCCTAATTGTTTGAAATCCCACTGTTTACGTTGTACATGCCCTACATATACATCCATCCATCCATTTTCTACCGCTTGTCTCTTTTGGGGTCGCAGGGGGTGCTGGAGCCTATCTCAGCTGCATTCGGGCGGAAGGCGGTGTACACCCTGGACAAGTCGTCACCTCATCGCAGGGCCAACACAGATAGACAGACAACACTCACATTCACACACTAGGGCCTATTTAGTGTTGCCAATCAGCCTATCCCCAGGTGCATGTCTTTGGAGGTGGGAGGAAGCCGTTGTCCTACTAATTGCAGCGAGCCTTGAACTCATCATAGTTTGTTTACATGTACAACATTCTCCGATGCTGCCAAAGAAAGACTTGTTTTATGCCACTCTTTCTTTGTCTCATTTTTGCCCACCAAATGTTTTATGCTGTGCGTGAATGCACAAAGGTGAGCTTTGTTGATGTAATTGAATTGGATGGAGTGCTAATCAGGCATATTTGATAACATGGCTAACATGCTATTTAGGCTAGCTGTATGTACATATTGCATCATTATGCCTCGTTTGTAGCTATATTTGAGCTCATTTAATTTCCTTGACTTATGTCCTCTGTGTATTTAATTTATATTTGCATGTCTAATGACACAATATCTGTATGTAATATTGGCTGCATTTCTGATAGTTGTTTGTGTGCCATGTTGTTCCAGACCACAGCAAATGTACCCAGCTTGCAAAGATTGTAATAAATCCATTAGAAGAAGACAGCCTGCCGTTTACTTTAACTTGGACACACATCTATACCTTTGGCCATTCTGAACCAGTAATTTCCAGAAGTTATCTTATCCTGTGAGAATCCTCCATTTTACTAATGATTTCCAATGTTGCAAAATGTGTACAATAAAAATTAAAATACAACATTTCTGTCAACAAAGATTTGCGTCAGTCTTTGAAAGTGGGCTAATATAGATAATATAGACACTTACATCATGTGTTGCCTTCATTATAACACTTATGTAAGGCTTTTAATTTTTTGCGGCTCCAGACAGATTTTCAACATTTTAGGTTGCCGACCCCTGGCCTAGGCTAATGTATACCTCAGCCAAGCACATGAGGGTCCAAAGTGCGGCCCGTGGGTCATTTGCGGCTCACAGCACATTTTTTAACGGCCTGTTGCACATTCTAAGAATACTATTACATAACAACCCACATACAATGTGGAATAAAAGAACAATTAGGTGTAAAGTAACATCAAAAAGTGTAATTGTTGGCACTAAAATCTAGAAATGCACAAGTTTTCAAGTCAATACTGATACTAATAACGTCCTGTTTCCCAAGAATGATACCGATAACCGATTAACTTATTTAAATGTGGTATTTATTAAAGTGAATTTAAATTCAGTTTGTTCACACCTTTTTTGCGACTGGCTTTGAGCAATCTTCGTAGGCTTTTACAACACCATCGTAGCAATACTGGTTCTTCAGGTGCCTGATAAGGTTTGATGTGTTGATGCTCAATGTGGAATGTTTGCGGAATATTTGGTGCAAATAGCTCGCAGAATCTCTTCCTGAGAAATATGATCTTAGAGAAAAATGTAATTTAAAACATTTGTACGCACGTACAACACTTAAGACCTTCAGTATATCAGTATGTGGAATTAAATTATGGAATGGATTAAGCAAAGCAATCAAACAATGTACTAATATGATCCACTTCAAGAAACTCTTCAAACTTAAAGTGTTTACAAAGTACAAAGAAGAAGAACCATGATTAACATTCTGAATTTATTTCATCCATCCATTCATTTTCTAGATAATCTTACTCATCTCACCATATGAAATATAACTTACTTCACTCATTATTATTTATTTATTGTTATTGTTATTACTTATGGAGTATATTGGGAATAAATTGAGAACAGGAAGTGAACAAAAGTTTTAGCCACTGCTATGTAAAGTAGAAGGGGTAGGATTATATAAGCTCGGCTTCTTCCTACTCCTTTTCGAACATGTTGAATAGAGAAACTGGAAATTGTGGTGTATCATGTTGTATGCTTGCATGTTCCAAATAAACTCAAACTCTAAAACAGTGAATTAGTCTCATATGTTCACATCCTGTTTGTTTACAATGATCTCGAGGGACATTTACGACACAAAGGAGGCGTTGATTTGCTCATCCTACCCATAAAAATTTTCTTTTTTTAAAACATATTTTGATATTAAAGAATCACGCACCCCTACTAATAACTCAAAGCTGACATGCAAGCTGTATTTTTTTCTTAAAAAAACTCTCTGGGTGGCTGGGGCCGTACTCTGGCTACCGCACACACTGGGTGTCAAATATATTGTACATACAAATACATATATATACTCACATACACACCATTGTTCATACATTCATACATAGGTACCTACGCTCCCACATACATACACAAATACAGTACATACCTACACACTCAAAGTTCGTACATCCACACACACCTTCACTGTACAAACATACATATACACATTCTGTACTTATACATTCACTGTACAAACATACATATACACATACATGTACATATACATTCACTGTACAAACATACATACATACTGTACATATATATTCACTGTACAAACACATATACACATACTGTACAAATACATTCACTGTACAAACATACATATACACATACATGTACATATACATTCACTGTACAAACATACATATACACATACATGTACATTCACTGTACAAACATACATATATACATACTGTACATATACATTCACTGTACAAACATACATATACACATACTGTGCATATATACACTGTACAAACATACATATACACATACATGTACATATACATTCACTGTACAAACACATATACACATTCTGTACATATACAAGTACATATACACACAAACACTCATGCATATAATCACGTTTCATCAAACATATATTAACGTTGTTACCCTAGGGCAAATTGGGTAACACATGGCACACTGCCAAAGCTTAACCTATAATTACTATAACAATCTACAAGGTTAATGAAGTTGGCTTCTCTTTCTTCCCCTCCATTTATCTGCTTTCTTTTGTATTTCAAGTTATCATTACATATATGTATTGTTACATTTGAACAATTGTCTTGTTGATAATAGAGGTAATTATTGTCATTATTAATTATCAATAGCGCTATTTCTATTGGTCCTTGTATTGCTCCATTTGTAGTGTAATAATGCTCATTGTCATTTCTGTATTATTTATTTCACTAACTGCTTCTTTGCTATCACTTTTACTATCATATTTGTACATATCCTATTTGCTGATGTTGTTGTTGTTATTGTTGTGTTTGCTGTTGTTGTTGTCCCTCTGCCTTATCCCCCTCTAGTCCCCACAATTTCCCCCTCTGTCTTCCTTTTTTCTCTCTTTCTATCCCCTCCTGCTTCGGCCCGGCTGCACCAAATAATAATATAAATCCACATAATAAAAGTCAAATACAAATAAGGCAACAAGAAAAGTATCCCACACTTCTCTTTTGTAAAGCAACAGTAAGGTAAGGTAACAGTTAGAGATGCTACCTCAGTAGAAGCATTTAAGTCCCATCTTAAAACTCATTTGTATACTTTAGCCTTTAAATAGACCCCATTTTAGACCAGTTGATCTGCCGTCTCTTTTCGTGGAGGGGGGGGCACAGATTAGGTGACCACAAATGAGTCGCTAGCTGTTCAAAGTGGACCACTCATCTGTGCATCAGTTGGGAACGTATCTTCGCGACTGACCTGTCTCCACTCAAGATGATATCCTGCTGGCCCCACTATGGACTGGACTCTCACACTATTAATTAGATCCACTCTACGTTAATTGCACCGGTCGGGGGTGCGGTCCTCTCCAAGGTTTGTCATTGTAGCCCATTGGGTTGAGTTTTTCCCTTGCCCTGATGTGGGATCTGAGCCGAGGATGTCGTTGTGGCTTGTGCAGCCCTTTGATTTAGGGCTATATAAATAAACTTTGATTGATCGGTAGGTTGTGAGTTCAAACCCCGGCTGAGTCATACCAAAGACTATAAAAATGGGACCCGTTACCTCCCTGCTTGGCACTCAGCATCAAGGGTAGGAATTGGGGGTTAAATCACCAAAAATGATTCCCGGGCGCGGACACCGCTGCTGCTCACTGCTCCCCTCACCTCCCAGGAGGTGATCATGGGTGATGGGTCAAATGCAGAGAATATTTCGCCACACCTAGTGTGTGTGACAATCATTGGTACTTTAACTTTAACTTTATAAAGTAAATTTGTACAGCCGATATGGGCATCTACATCAACAATATGATTTGCCTGAGAAGCTGGACAGGGCAAAAAAAACAATTCTATACGTATATCGTATTGGCTCTGAAAATGAAATATATCAGAATGGCCCTCACATCCTTTGATTTTTTTCAGTGGGCCCTCAGTGGAAAAAAGTTTGGACAACCCTGGCCTTGGCTACTGTCTAACCCAGTGGTTCTTAACCTGGGTTCGATCGAACCCTAGGGGTTCGGTGAGTCGGCCTCAGGGGTACGGCGGAGGTCAAAACACACCCGACTCATCGTGTAAATACAAACTTCTCCCTATCGGCGTATTACGGATACGGCAACAGCTGACTGATTTGCAGGTGTGTAATTTGTTGTGAGTTTATGCACTGTGTTGGTTTTGTTGTTTGAACAAGGTGATGTTCATGCACGGTTCATTTTATGCACCAGTAAAAAAAACATGGTAACACTTTAGTATGGGGAACATCCATCCATCCATCCATCCATCCATTTTCTACCGCTTATTCCCTTATTCACCATTAATTAATTGCTTATTAACATGCAAATTAGTAACATATTGGCTCTTAACTAGTCATTATTAAGTACTTATTAATGCCTTATTCGGCATGGCCTTATTATAACCCTGACCCTAACCCTAACCAAATAACTCTAAATTAAGTCTTTGTTACTTAGAATATGTTCTAAAGTGTTACCAAAAACATATAACTTTGTCTTGAATTTGAAAAAAATTTTTTTTTATTTTTCACTAAAGAAGGGTTCGGTGAATGTGCATATGAAACTGGTGAGGTTCGTACCTCCAACAAGGTTAAGAACCACTGGTCTAATAGTAACCTTGGGAATACTTTGGGATGTTACACACTTATACTTTTTAATTACAGTACTGGTATGAATAGCTTCAGATTCTCAATTTGAAATCAATTAATTATTTAGGAAGATATATGCAGGTAAGGGACAAGCGGTAGAAATGGATGGATGGATTGATTCTAGCTCGCAAACGCATCAATATTATTCGACGTTTCATTATTTGTTTTTGCGTGTCTTCAATGTTTATTCAGTTGATATCATAAAAAATGAAAAATAATAATATTATTTTTATTTTTGTTGACTTTCCTCCCTCTTCCCTGGTTGAGCTCGTGACGACAGCAGCGAAATATTCATTCAAAATGGCACCTTCTAAAATAAGGAAGTAGAGGAAACAACTAGCGGGGAATAAGTTGGATAAAATCCCGCATTGCCGTCGATTTGACGCGAGTCGAGGTTCGACGTCTGCCGCGGTGTTTGGAGTTCGGACTGGGACGGAGCGAAGCCAAGAAAAGGTGAGTTAAATTGGCGAATATTGTTGAAAACGCAGGCGACACATCAGCGTTTTCGCCGTGTATTAGGATGCGTCCTGGGCAGCCTCTCCTAGGAGCGCGTGTTTTTTACACCGAGCTGTGCCGGTGATACCTTCTTACGCTTCGGTGTTTGAAATATAAATACAAAACAGTCTTATCCGTGTAGTTATTGTTATTACAATATATCCACATGTTTATTGCCACAAACCAGTGAGCTAACGTCCATGTAATAAGCTAGCGCCACTTAGTACGTCGTAACAGTCACACACAACCCAGATAATTAGACGAAACAAACATATTATGATTATAATTTGTCCGTCAATTTGCAGGCACACACACTGGGAGGCTATCGTCCTTTTCCGAAGCGAAAGCCGAGAGTACGCAAAACGAACGTACCCCAAACTGCTACAAGCTACGCTAACCGAGCTAGCATATTTAATAATTCGTGTTCCTGAGCTTAAAGGCCGTGTTTCCTACTTTGTTTTCTGACCGTGGAGTGTGGGATGCAAATCCCACAGCCGATCGAATAACCCGGCTTCAAGACGTGGCGTTAATGTTGTGTTTTGTCGCACGGCGAGCGAACACTGTAAGGCTGCCTTTCTTTGTGCGGTGTGCAAACAGATGTTGCTCACTTCTGCAAGGGGGCTTCGTTTTTTTTTATTCCACGGCGAAAATGTTCAGTTTTCAGTTCCAGTTTATGTCGAACATGCATACGATACAATGTAATGCATCACACAATTCCAGTTGTTTAATTTCAGCACGTCCGAAAAGGAGCAGGAAGAAGCAGTGCTTATTTTTAATCCTGCCCCTTTTCTTACCATAGCAATTTTATCCCATTGCCTTGTTCTCTGTAACAGAACAGTGAACTAATAAATAAATAATATACAGTTGTAAGCATACAAATATTAAAATACATAAATCAGGGTTTGTACGGGTGCTTAAAGGCCTACTGAAATGAAATTTTCTGATTTAAACGGGGATAGCAGGTCCATTCTATGTGTCATACTTGATCATTTTGCGATATTGCCATATTTTTGCTGAACGGATTTAGTAGAGAACATTGACGATAAATTTCGCAACTTTTGGTCGCTGATTAAAAACCTTGCCTGTACCGGAGTAGCGTGACGTCACAGGTTAAAGAGCTCCTCACATCTGCACATTGTTTACACCAGCAGCAAGAGCGATTCGGAATGAGAAAGCGACGATTGCCCCATTAATTTGAGCGAGGATGAAAGATTTGTGGATGAGGAAAGTGAGAGTGAAGGATTAGAGTGCAGTGCAGGACGCCAGGGTGTATCTTTTTTCGCTCTGACCGTAACTTAGGTACAAGCCTACAAGGGCTAATTGGATTCCACACTTTCTCCTTTTTCTATTGTGGATCACGGATTTGTATTTTAAACCACCTCGGATACCATATCCTCTTGAAAATGAGAGTCGAGAACGCGAAATGGACATTCACAGTGACTTTTATCTCCACGACAATACATCGGTGAAGCACTTTAGCTTCGGAGGTAACGTGATAGCATCGTGCTTAACTGCGAATAGAAACAGAAGAAACATGCCCCTGACTGGAAGGATAGACAGAAGATCAACAATACTACTATTACTTCTACTATCAGGAGACACCAAACCAAACCCTGGACCTCTAACCACACGGCTAATGCTGTCCAGCCTGGCGAAACCTAGCAATGTTGTTGCTAACGACACCATTGAAGCTAACTTAGCTATGGGACCTCGACAGAGCTGTGCTAAAAACATTAGCTCTCCACCTACGCCAGCCCTCATCTGCTCATCATGACCCGTGCTCACCTGCGTTCCAGCGATTGACGGCGCGACGAAGGACTTCACCCGATCATCGGTGCGGTCGGCGGCTAGCGTCTGCTATCCAACTCAAAGTCCTCCTGGTTGTGTTGCTGTAGCCAGCCGCTAATACACCGATCCCACTTGCAGCTTTCTTCTTTGCTGTCTCCATTGTTCATTAAACAAATTGCAAAAGATTCACCAACACAGATGTCCAGAATACTGTGGAATTTTTCGATGAAAACAGACGCTGTTTGTATTGGGACACAATGGTGTCCCAATACTTCTGTTCAATCCGTGATGTCACGCGCAAACGTCATCATACCGAGACGTTTTCAGCCGGATATTTCCCGGGAAATTTAAAATTGCACTTTATAAGTTAACCCGGCCGTATTGGCATGTGTTGCAATGTTAAGATTTCATCATTGATATGTAAACTATCAGACTGCGTGGTCGGTAGTAGTGGGTTTCAGTAGGCCTTTAAAAACCTTGAAAATGCATGGATTTTAATGTTGTGTTGTCAATAGAGATGTCCAATAATGGCTTTTTTGCCAATGTCCGATATTCCGATATTTTCCAACTATTGTCCGATTTTTTTTTTTCCATTTATTTTTCTTTTTTTTTTTTATTTCAGGCAATGACATAAAAAAGTACAAAGTTGACAACACATAATAATATAAATTAATACAGTGCAAAAGGTAATGTATAGTATGTAATGCATGATTGTCCAGTTTTGCCTGAAAGGGAGTGGGAAGAAGATAATTTATTTAATCCCACCCCCAATTCTCCATTCAGGGATTATTCACATGAGTTTCACTGTTACTTTGTTCAAGGATTATAATACAGATGTTGTATCATAGTGGCATTACCACACGTAACAATAATTATTACACTGTAACAATAATTTGTATCAACAATGTAGGAATAATGAATATACCAACAATGGTAATAGACAAAAAGCCAACAATGGTAATAGACAACATAGCAATAATGGTAATAGACAACATAGCAATAATGGTAAGGAAACATTGAGCACATGTTAACACTATCAACCGATACCGATATATACAGTCGTGGAATTAACACATTATTATGCCTAATTTTGTTGTGATGCCCCGCTGGATGCATTAAACAATGTAACAAGGTTTTCCAAAATAAATCAACTCAAGTTATGGAAAAAAATGCCAACATGGCACTGCCATATTTATTATTGAAGTCACAAAGTGCATTATTTTTTTTTAACATGCCTCAAAACAGCAGCTTGGAATTTGGGACATGCTCTCCCTGAGAGAGCATGAGGAGGTTGGGGGGAGCTAGGGGGTAGCGGAGGGTGTAGATTGTAGCGTCCCGGAAGATTTAGTGCTGCAAGGGGTTCTGGGTATTTGTTCTGTTGTGTTTATGTTTTGTTACGGTGTGGATGTTCTCCCGAAATGTGTTTGTCATTCTTGTTTGGTGTCGGTTCACAGTGTAGCGCATATTTGTAACAGTGTTAAAGTTGTTTATACGGACACCCTCAGTGTGACCTGTATGGCTGTTGACCAAGTATGCCTTGCGTTCACTTGTGTGTGTGAAAAGCCGTAGATATTATGTGATTAAGCCGGCACGCAAAGGCAGTGCCTTTAAGGTTTATTGGCGCTCTGTACTTCTCCTACGTCCGTGTACACAGCAGCGTTTTAAAAAGTCATAAATTTTACTTTTTGAAACCGATACAGATAATTTTGAAACCAATACCGATAATTTCCGATATTAAATTTTAAAGCATTTATCGGCCGATAATATCGGCAGTCCGATATTGTCGGACATCTCTAGTTGTCAAGGTTTGAAAAATGCTTGAGTTTTGGGTGAAGTGCTTGGAAATGTTCATCATATTTCTCTGCAGTCTGACTCAATAGGCTAATTATAAAAATTGAAAAAAATGAAATAAGTTTCCTTAAAAATGAAAGCTCCACGCTTGATCTGTTGGCTTTGCACGAGCCCTTACATTAGGTTGTTGTCATGACAGAGCCGTGTATACTGTGTCGCCCCCAAGAGGACAGTGGTGCATCAGTCCATCATGCCGGGAGGTTGTTGTTTTAATGAACATTGGGTGGAAAATGAAAGATACAAACTTTGGATAAAACATGGACCAAATCCACGTGTAGCCTGCGGCAAAGTATGCAAAAAGGAAATCCAGCTTTTCGCAATGGGAGAGTCGGCTCTCTCGAGTCATATGACAGGTAAGCCACAGAGATTACTAGCCCTACAAGTTAACTAACGTTAGCTAAAGTTTTGTTTTCTAACCTTTTGGTACATTTTAGACCTAAACTGTGAGATCAGCGCTAGATTACATGTTAATTACGGACAGTTATTACGAGCTATGAAAGGAAGAAAGCGAGCGTTTGTCAATGATAAATTATAATGTTAAGAACTTCCCTCAACTAAAAATCGATTTGTTATCATAGCCACAGTTATAAGGCTAGATATGCTTAATGAAAGGTGACTGAGGCGTTGGGAAACATACACAATATTTTCCTTGAATTTATTATCATTATATTAATGTGGAACAGTTTTGTTAGTAAATGAGTGAAATTGACATTTTGAGGGTGCATGTATTTATATCACATTATGCAGTTTACAAGCACAAATACGGTGTAAATCAATCCGTGCTGTTCGATGTAATTGAGTGCTGTAAGTAAGAAAAAGAACAAGAAATTTGGAAAAACAACACAAATGGAGACACGTTTGCAAACTCCAATGACATTATAAAGTCTACTGAAACACTGCCTCATTTTCTATGCCCCATTCAGTTAATGATAACTGCTGGTTGAATGTTAGGCTTATGTTTTAGCAGGTTTTCCGTAGTTTTCCTACGGACAGCATTTGGTGACCTCAAACAACAAGGCAATGGATTGATTTACACTGGTTTTCGCCTTTTGAAAGGTACTGAAAAAACTGGATAATTGGTCTTGAAAGTCCTTAAAAATTGCTTGAATTTGGCAATGGAAAAAGTGTACGAACCCTGATAAATAATCTTTGTCTCGATAAAAAAGGAAAAAACAAGGGTTCAAGATTTTCATCATGATTCTTGTTCTGTGTACTTTGTGAACACTTTTGAACAGTCTCTTAAACTGAATCATATTGGTGCTTTGTTTGATTTATTTGGTTAATCCATGCCATAATTTAATTTCGCATACAGATATGCTAAAGGTTTAAGTGTTGTACGAGCATACAAATGTTTTGAATTAGATTTTCCTCTAAGGTTATATTTCTCCTCTTTTGTTGATGTTAAAACAATCATTTGTTGTGCATTTACATGTCTGGCCTAAACATTCATCTCTTAATGGTACTGTATTTTGAATAAATGCCCTTAACCTGGCCTGCTGTTTTTTTAAGAGCACAATATAGAAAGTAAGGACTTGCACTTCTTGTTTTCCAACAAATCAAGATGATTGCCTTGGTAGATGTTACCAGGCGTTACTCATGAAGTCATGCCTATGTGTAGTAGTTTGAGACAAGGCTAGTTTGCTGTTCTTTAAGTTATTCATCAATTGCTGTTAACCCCAGTGACTTGGTCAATGGCCTTTGACTTATTTCCTGTCACATTCCTTTTGTAGCAACATCTGTCTCTCTTCTGTAACCATAAATGCAGAAATACTGGCTAATCCACCAAAAATCACTTCATATTATCTACTGCTCACTAGTGTTACCATATCTGAGTTATTGTGTAGAAATATGGGGAAACAACTACAAATGTGCACTTCATTCACTAACTGTGTTACAAAAAAGATCAATTAGAATAATGCATAATGTTGGATATAGAGAACATACAAACCCTTTATTTATTGAGTCAAAAATATTGAAGTTCAATGATTTGGTAAAATTGCAAACAGCTAAAATTATGTACAAAGCAAACTATAACCTGCTACCCAAGAATGTACAACAACTCTTCTCAACTAAAGAGGAGAAATATAACCTTACAGGAAAAACTAATTTAAAACATTTGTATGCTTGTACAACACTAAAAACCTTTAGCATATCAGTATGTGGAATTAAATTATGGAATGGATTAAGTAAAGAAGTTCACAATGTACAGATATGATCCAGTTTAAGAGGTTGTTCAAATTAATAGTTCTTACAAAGTACAATGAAGAATTATGAGAAACACCTTCAACCTTATTGAAAATGGGATATTCTTAATCTCAGTATGTTTATCATGACTGATTTAATAATCTATTACAAGAACTGCTGTATTAATCATTCACTGATGTCATTGCGCTACAAAAATAAGTCAGTAAATGAACATATGTATTTGTAAACACTCCGAAGTGGGAAAGGGGTAGGATTAAATAAGCTTTGCTTCTTCCTACTCCTTTTCGGACATGATGTATAGAGAAATGATATGAAATTGTGTGATATATTATGCTGTAAGTGTGTTCATGTTCGAAATAAACTAAAGAAAGAAAGAAAGTATGGTACTGTATTTTAAATAAATGCCCTTAACCTGAGGGCCTACTGTTTTTTTAAGAACACAGTATAGAAAGTAAGGACTTGTTTAACACAAAAGCTCCTTGTACTTCTTGTTTTCCAAAAAACCCAGATTCTTGCCCTGGTAGATGTTACCAAGCGTTACTCATGAAGTCATGCCTATGTGCAGTAGTTTGAGACAAGGCTAGTTTGCTGTTTTTAAGTTATTCATCAATTGCTGTTAAACCCAGTGACTTGGTCAATGGCCTTTGTCTTATTTCCTGTCACATTCCTTTTGTAGCAACATCTGTCTCTCTTCTGTAACCATAAATGCAGAAATACTAGCTAATCCACCAATATTTCCTAGGATTGTTGTTGCTGCAGTTTCTTTTGTCGGTCCACTGACAAGGGGAGTTGATATGGTGTTTATAATAGGACACAGGCTGTGTCTGAATGTTGGTTGGGGCCTTGCCTTCTCCCCAAATGACTGATGTTCTGGAGCATATTTTGTTGCTCCGCTTGTTCTGACTGTTGTAACTAGGGCTGGGCGACATGGACGAAAAAGTATATCTTGATATATTTTTCGGTAAAAGTATACTTGAAATATATATATATAATATCTCGCTTATATATATAAGCGAGATTCAGTGAATGACAACTGTACTGTAAACAGTCAGTGGCACTTTTATTAACCCAGTTAGTCAATATGGGTATTAACAGCACAGAAAATAAACTGTTTAAGTAGCACAAAATTACAAGACATAAATATAATAGAAAAATATTATTTCAACGTGAAATTAATAACATAGCTGTGCGAATAATACAAAATGTATCAAACTCAGATAAAAAAAAATCATTTGCAGGCAGGCACTTTGTGATTGCCCTTCCTGGTTTGATGACCCGCCCTATCTTGCCTCTGATTGGCCTGTCCTTAACCAATCGTGACTCATCATAGTAAGCAACCAACCAATCATGGATGTTCTTATACAATCAAGCACGTCTTGGAAGGAGGAAGGGGAGGGGTTTAGTAGCCCATGGAGGAGGAGCGGGGGGAAAAAGGAACACAACAAATAAGCGGTGTTTGGTAATTTTAACGTGAAATCATTTATATAGATATTTTCTTAATTCATATCTTGTTTAGAAATACATCGATAAATCTTACAAACTCGATATATCGCCCAGCCCTAGTTGTAACTAATCTAATACGTTTGCCTTTTTAACATAACTGAAGTTAGCTTAGCATTTATGAAAAAAATGTTTGGGCCCGCTTCAAACCACCTCAAACTTTTGGCCTAGAGCAGTGGTTCTCAAACTTTGTTCACCAAGTACCACCGATAATAAACACTTGACTCTCCAAGTACCACCATAATGACCAATATTAAAATATAGTAGCGTGGTAAGCCTAAGTATTGTTTTATTTATAAATACAGTTTTGGTAAATTGACTTAGTTGTGATTTCCCTCTCTGCATGAAAGTTTAAAATGAGCATATATTAATGCAGTATGAACAAGAATGTTTTAATGTAGACACATAGAATCATCATACTGCTGTGATTATATGCATCAAGTGTTCATTCAAGGCTTAGACAAAATATCGCGATATATATCGTGTATCGTGACATGGCCTAAAAATATTGAGATATTAAAAAAAGGCCATATCGCCCAGCCCTACTTTTGACGTACAATGACACGTATATCAGTGTTTTCCTCACATTCATTTATTTGTGGCGGCCCGCCACGAAAGAATTACGTCCGCCACGACTCGGATTTTCTTAATTTTTGTTTTCGGGATTTGAATGCATTTATTTTGAAAGGACAGCTGGAGAGAGACGGGGGAGGGGGGAGAGAGGGTGAGAGGGGGGATTGACGCAGAGCAAAGCGACTGTCAGGTGGGATCGAACAGGGTCGCCGCAGCGGGTGCTCTACCAGGTGAGATAGGTTATAGCTGCATCGCTCGCGACTCGTCATATATTAAACGTTAATCCGCGATTTCACCGAGCGTTTCACTGACAGTGAGCAGCCTGACGCTGCTTCATTAACACCGCCGCTCGCTGTTTGACTCGGGGGCTGGGGCAGACGCACGCAGTAACAGTCACCTGTTACCATATCGACGAGCTAACGTGTCCAGGTTATAACCCTGTTGTCAATAAACACACGTGGAGACGGTGCTTCAGATACTAATACTAATTTGATACTGTAGTAGTTATCTTTTGTGTATTCATAATGTAAAATGGATGGATGGATGGATGGATGGATGGATGGATGGACGTTTAAAACTAGACTGTTATTATTAATTAGTAAGTATACATTTTTTGAGCCTTTTTAGAGAAAATCATATCATTGTAGTAAATTATGCAAATTACTCAATGATGTCATGGTGACCACGCCCATAGCCATGCCCCCACTGCCACAGGTATCTTGGCAGTTTATGGGAAACACTGTATATTATCTTTAAAACCAGCCTGCACGTACACACAGAATCCTGGGAACATTATTAAAGAGCGAATGCACGCCTTTGCTGCTGAAACCCAACACTCATAGAATTATAACATGTTCAGCAACATGGTGATGTATTATATGTGCAGTGAAGTGTACATTATTTCTAAAATCAGCATGCACTAACAAGCCAAGGAAACCATTTTGCATGTTTCAATGTGTCTATATAAAGCACACGGATGTGCGTGTGCCGCTGCAAAACTCTCATGGAGCTTTAAAGCATTTATTCATGGATATAGTGATATGGTACATGTGTAATGAAGTGTATATTGTCTTTAACATCAGTACACACTACATGGAAGACGCTACATCATGTTTTTTTTTAGTTGCTTTTTACGTGCGAGCATCTACAAAAATGGAAGCAAGACACGTAAGTTAACTTCATGATTTGTCGTTAAACGAGGACTAAAAACATAAGATGATGTGGCATCTTTCTTATGACACAAAGCAAAAAGTCTTGCTTGTCAAAGTTGTCCCATCAGGTGGATGTTCCACAGCGATCGTATCAAAACAGCTGACTGTCATTTGCGCCGGCGGGAGTGTCACAAAGCCCATTTTGAAGTCTTTTTTATTAATGTTGAGTGAAAAGAGCAGCATGTTTACGTTCAAACATAACGTAAACATAAGTCATCATAGAGCATGTTTAAAGCCAGCAAGGCAGTGTTGTTGAGCTTGGAAATGACAGCGCACAACCGTGACGTCATCACTAGTCTCTGTGTGTGCCGTGTACACGCATATGCTAAGTGGAGAATTTTGGAACTCTACACTTTGGCCAGCGTTTGTAAAAGTCTGCGTTTTAAAGACAAAAGTATGCGTCTGCGTGTGGACAAGACACCTAAACGCAGAGATAAGTATGCGTTCATTAAGTATCTGTGTTCGTGTGGACATGGCCTCAGACTTCACTGGTTTTGACTGTTGTAACTAATCTAATACTTTTGCCTTTTTAACGTACCGGTAACTGAAATTAGCTTAGCATTTATGAAACAAATGTTTGGGCCCGTCTCAAACCTCGTCAAACTTTTGGCCTAGAGCAGTGGTTCTCAAACTTTTTTCACCAAGTACAACCGATAATAAACACTTGGCTCTCCAAGTATCACTATAATGACCAATATTAAAATATAGTAGCGTGGTAAGCCCAAGTATTGTTTTATTTAACAAGATGCGATTTTTAGGGCCACTTTGAAATTACACACAGTGCAAAAACATCACCAACAATGATACTCTATATACAGTATATATCCACAGACTTATTTGGCATAGCACTACATATAGCCCGCGTACCATTGCAACAGTATGAGAATCATTGGCCTAGAGCAGGGGGGTCCAAGCTACGGCTGACGGGTTACGTCTTCAATTTAATAAGGAATCTGGCCACAGGGAGATTTAAATTCATTTTAAATGTGGACTTGTATGCTGCTGCTTTGTCACCGTCTTTTGGACAATATGAGTAATTCAGTTCTATGACCACTTATCATGCTTCGAATGAAATCAAGCGCAGTGTTTGTTTTTATGACCCAATGCAAACAACAATCCCTAGTCATGGTGCAAAAAAAAAGAATCAAACCAACACAAAATGCTAAAAGACATGGTCACACCTAACACAATATAGCACAATTTGTGGGCATTAGAAAAAAGGCCATGCATCATAAAACAAATTCAGAATTACACACATTCAAATCCATTACAAAGCATGATTGTGAAAATGCAAAAACACTATCTCCACACTCTAAGGAAGACAAGGTAGGAGTCCAACTTTCACATACTCTTAATATCTAATATTATATGTGTATATGTATAGTTGTTTGTACATATGCATATATATGTATGTGTGTACAACTATATATATATATATATATATATATATATATATATATATATATATATATATATATACACACACAATTATGTACACACACAATATATGTATATTTGTGTTTCTATGTAGATTTGTGAATGTATATATGTATGTGTGTACAACTATACATATTTATGTATATTTTTGTATGTATATATATTAGGGGTGTAACGGTACACAAAAATTTCGGTTCGGTACGTACCTCGGTTTAGAGGTCACGGTTCGGTTAATTTTCGGTACAGTAAGAAAACAACAAAATATACATTTTTGGGTTATTTATTTACCAAATTGGCAAAATCTTCCACCAAAAATATTTTTCTTAATGGAATATTTTATGTGAAGTAATCGGAACTTTGGATAGGTCAATAATTCATTATAACATTGATTTTGATTCAATATTATGTTTTGAGCAATGACAGTTTGAAAGAAAAAAAAACAGCTTTGTTTTATTAGTCAACATTGCAACTTTTTCTAAATTGCATTTAACCTTTAAGCTTTTTTATTTCACTTTTGTTATGTTTTTGTTTATTTTAATAGTATTTTTAGAATGTGCCGTGGGCCTTTAAAACATTAGCTGTGGGCCGCAAATGGCCTCCGGGGCACACTTTTGACACCCCTGCTATAGATAATAAAAATTTTTATCTGATAAATCTATGGATAAAAAGCAGAGCCTGGCGACGCATGCGCGTTTATCATAACTCTCTCGCTCTCTCTGTCTCTGCCCCTCCCTCACCAATGCTGCCGCGCGCACAATTTGTTTTGTTTTTAACCCCTTCTTAACCCTGAACGTACATTGAAAATACACGCAGCCCTTACTCAAAATGCCGGACATTTGAGGCATTTAAGAAACTCCGGCCTGACAGCTCCGCAAAAGAGGACATGTCCGGTGAAAAGAGGATGTATGGTCAGTCTATCGTAGCCCGTTAGCTGCTAGCATGACTTGTGTTGTGCCTCGGTGTGCATTGTTTACACAACGTGCGTTACGCTACTTAATATGTCCGTGTGGAAACTCGTTCGGTACACCTCCGAACCGAACCGGAACCCCCGTACCGAAACGGTTCAATACAAATACATGTACCATTACACCCCTAATAAATATATGTGTATATATATATATATATATATATATATATATATATATATATATATATATATATATATATATATATATATATATATATATATATATATATATATATATATATACATATATATATGTGTATATATATATATATATATATATATATATATATATATATATATATATATATATATATATATATATATATATATATATATATATATACATATATATATATATACACAAGAAAACCATGAACACTATTTTTATCTATATGGCCAAAAAGTGCAGTTACGTCTTATAGCCACCAGGTGCCAACTTGCAAAATTTGTTTTTATTTGTTTATCTCTTGTCCATAAAGTGCTATCTTGCACAATTTTCACATTTATTTTTTCTGCCACATTACTTTGTTTATAATCCTTTTGTTGCTTTCATATGGACATTGCATTTCTACTTAAGGTCCATGAAACAGTATCATTATCTTCAATAAGATAGACTCCAGCACCCCCCGCGACCCCAAAAAAGGGACAAGCGGTAGAAAATGGATGGATGTATGTTTCTTCTACAAAGGAAATCATTTTGAATGTGTTGTGTTTTTTTAAATGAAACTTTGTTAAAATATTTCAGAATAAGTAATTTTTGAAAATTCTTAGCATATTTAAAAATACAGCAATAATAATGATAACCGTGATCATTTTGGTCACAATAACCGTGATAAGAAATTTTCAAAGGTTGGACACCCTTGGCTTTGAGTAATCTGTGGTACAAATTATGTTCAGCAAATGAAGAGGATCCAGAGGAAACATGTCTGTTTTCAGTTTTCCCACAAACCTTGGTAGGATGCACCATTGATCAGTTTTGGCCCATCCATCCATGCTTGCCTGCCTTCTGTGAGTCAGCCTTTATTCTCCACCCGCCCTCCCTCGCCAATTGTTACCAGTCATACATCTCATTTATAGGCCTTTGAGCTAGTCAGAAGGAAAGAAAAACAAATGTAGAGCGAGGAGTAGGGGGTAAATGGGTGGTAACTAATCTCATTGGTTGCATTCACCCCTTCCTGTTTTCCTAGAAACTCATAAGCTAGTAGGTCATGGATTTTCTTTGGTTGGAAAATTGTAAAAGAATGAATTGTTGTGTGAGAGGAAAAGTAACAAACAAATATGTGCTGACTGTCCTGTCCAGACCTGGAGGCGTTGTGAATATCTCCTTTTGCCACATGAGCTCGTCGTTCAAGAGCGGCAGCCTGTTTCATACTGATGTCTGTCACGCTTTATCATAGGGTTCCTGGGACAATGTGTCAAAATCCTTCTGAGAAAAAAAGCAATGACTCATTCAAGGAAAATAAATGCTGGATTAATATTACATCAACATTGGTGGACGAGTGAGCAGTGTGTGCCTTTGCCTAAGTAATTACTTATGGTTAGTGTGTGGTATATTACAGGGAAAAAAAGACATCATTTATGTGTGGGACTCTGTAGAAATCTAAATAGTTGAAGGTTTGTGTTATATTTTGCAGGCGTGTTATTGGAGATTTGCCCCCCAACCCCCTTCCATTTCATCATCGTCACTAGAGGTCACTGGACCCTCGTCACCTTGGTCTGCCCTGCCCAGCACTGAATTTAATAGTGAATTTGCACACTTATATAATGGAGACTGACATAAGCAAATGTGTTCTGTGTAATCTCTTTTCTCAGGGGAAATAGATTCAAATTGAATGCTTGCAGGCTAACAGTGCACAAAGCAGATATTCCATTTAAAATGTTCATTCTCTTAATGGAGCACTACAGTATAACATGATCACGTTTTTAATGATACCATTTTTAATACAGCTTTAATAATTGCTCTTACCAGATGTAGTATTGTGCAAGTGTACCTACCCAGTGCTTATGCATTGTCAGGAATGATCACAATTTAGCATGCCTAAATGAAACAGGCAGACATCTGTCAGTGCCACTTACGGTGATGTCTTACCCTGAAGAGTTTCACCCCATCTCCCTTCTTCTGTGTATTTTCACCACAGAGGAAAGAATGATTAGAGTATTGTTCTGTTATTTGTAGGGATGTCCTGATCAACATTTTTGGCCTCTGTTCCCAATCTGATTGTTTTGGGCCTTGGATCCCATCCGATTTTGAGTGCCGATCCGATGCTTTGACAATAGATTATAGAAATGAAAATGTTTCAAAGCATGTAACTAAAGTACACACAGTAACACATTTTAATCAATTAAACAATTTGCTGGTAATCTTGTAAACCAGATAATGTATTACATTTGTGGTATTGAAAGCTTTATAGGGATTAGCGATATGACCTAAAATCCTGTGATTACAATATATTATTTTGTATGTAAATGATAATATAACTGTCAAGCAGTGTGTGGCTGGAACCCAAGATGCGAGTCAGGTTGTGAATGGTTAAAAAAACAATGGTTTATTATTATTATAGTCCAGCAAAGCAGGAATGGAAAAAGTACAAATGAGCACAAGGCTAGTCCTGTCAAAAATGTAATGAAAGAACAAAAAGCAAAGCAAAATGCTTGAAAAGAGAGTCTAAAAGTAACCACAAAATGTGTGGCAAAAGGCCAGGAAAAAGTAGCAAAATAAAAATAAAGTAAAACTAAAAATGGTACTTCATTACAAACAAACCAGAATGAAAAACCAAAACTTGCACAGCAAGGAGCCAGAAGAACTGGAGAAACACAGAAAGCAATGAGCAAGGTTCCAGGTGTATCATAGATGACCAATATAGAGAAACGAACCACAACTAACACCCACAGCAGCAGCGTTTAGGAGGGCATAATTGCTGGTTTGCAATTATGGAGAGCGCGACCACTTCCGGGTTTCAAATCGAGGGCACACATTCCAACATAGCCACCGAACATGAGACGCATGAGCGACTATTCCGAATATTACGAGAGTTTAGAAGCAAATGTTGAGGCCAGATACCGCAAGAAAATATCCAAAAGTCAACTGCACTTTTTGGGAATTTTGTCTATCATTCACAATCTTAATGTAAAACAAGCACACATATGTTTTTGTTATTTTTAATGCATTCTAAATTGTAAATAAACTTGAGCAAAGTCAGTGGCAGTCGTTATATTCCGCCTATAAAGTACTCTAAAACATCCAAAATCCTCCACCATCATTTTATATACACACTGTAAGTATATATGTAATGTAGTAACAGGCACATTCATACTAACATGTACTATTTACATAATTTGCAAATTTTAAGCATACGGCTTATTAACTTCACAGACGCACCACAACGTTTGCTTTTCTTTTAACAACAACACTACTACTCATGGTAAACTTCACGAGAGCCAACAACGATTACTTTGGGGTAAATGATGATCCAGAACCTTATATTTTTGAGCCTGAATATAAGGAGGATGAGGTAAAAGTTTTAAAAGCTGTGTGCTAAACAGATTACGCTTTAGTGAAACATTTAGCATCATGTAGCACTATTGCTAAGTGCTAAAGAAGAAATACAAACTACGAACACAATAAAACAATCACTTACTGCACAATATCTGTTCTCACTGGGACGCGGACTGACGAGATGTTTATATTTTCCCGTTTCAATGAATCAATTTTTCCTAATCCCCACTCAGGTAAAAAAAAAAAAAACAGATAAAAGAAAAAGGGGACCGCAAAACAGCGTCTTTTTGGGTCTTTCTCGCCATCTCTGAGTGTAAGTTGAATGTCAAAGTTGATCAGCGTCTCAGTTTATGGCCACAAACTTCTTCCACACAGGTTAGAGGCATGATTTATAAAGTAGAATTAACTTTCATCAACTCAGAGGCAAAGCGCTAGCCGCAGCTCAAGTTTGTCAACACTGTGGTCACTGCGCCACTAAAAATAGTTTTGCCTGCGTTAGCGCTTATAATAACAATATCGCTAATACTTGGTTAATATTCAGGGCATGAGAGTTTTGTTAGCGGTTTTTATGCGTAAAATAGTGTACGCCCATTAGCTTTATTGTCAGCCACCTCGTACTTGCCGTATTTACCGACCTAGAATTCATTAAAAAAAAAGAAAAACGTATGTGTTCTTGTCTTACATAGTGTTAATGAATGATAGGCAAAAAAAAAAAAAGTGCAGTTCCCCTTTTAAGAAATTAGATTTTTCGCTGAATTGGAATCATCTGCCCAAAATAACGAAGGTAGACATATCAAATTATATGGTTGCACAAAGGTCCATCTGAACCAGGAAGCAATTCAAGAATCACAAAATGTGTATCATTCTCAGCTGCCGGTCCTCCATTTATGCAGAGCAAATAAAGTCTCTGCACTCCTTGACCGTCTTCGTTTGTGCTCTCGTGATTTTTTTACCCTCTTGTCATATTTTGGCCTCTTCAGATTATCTGTTTGACTTTGTTGTGGCCCAAGTTTAGTGTAGGATCCCAGTCCTGGTCCTGGCCCTGCCCTGTCCTAATGTCCCTTGTCCTTTGTCTCAGTTTAGTACTGCTGTCAAACACAACTACATAGTAAAGAATAAACTATTGCATCACAGAAGTTTTCTTAAACAAATCAAATGTTTAAACAAACCTTTTACCGAGTGATTGCTGCAGATACGAGTCCAACTGTTCTTAACAAGATGAAAGTGTTTCAAAGCCATTTCGCTTCGTAATTTCCCTGACTTTATTGCTTTAATGAACTACTTATTTTGGTAATCCATAAAAGATAATCTGGAACTAAGGCTGAACGATAAAATTACATCAATATATGTTGTGATAGACACGTAATCGATGTCAATAAAAAGCAAGGTTGCATGAACAAAGACACTCACTTTCTGGTAACCGAACAACGCAGGAAGTGGTCACTGATCAGTGGGAGTTACACGCTAACAGCCAATCTGCTAACAGTATCAACTCTTAGCTTCGGTTGCTCCATGTTGTAGTCCATCCATCCATCCATTTTCTACCGCTTGTCCCTTTCGGGATCGCGGCAGGTCACTGTAGCCTATGTCATAGGGCCAATGTAGTGTCTCGTGGTCAATTCTTTGCATGAATTGAGAAGAGAAATTAAAAATTGAGTGCTGCAGAGAGCGAATAAATTGTCGATAAAACAGGAAGAGTCAACTCAAGAGTATGGCTTTTTTTTTTAAAAATTTAATAAACCGAAGTCAGACCTATATGGACCACCTAAGCCTCGCTCATGTGAGTACAGCTATAACTTCTTGGAACTAAACCTGCCAAAAATTGTTCTTCCAAGGTTTCTCTATTTTTAGATTTTCACACTTTGCAATATTTTGTAAGACTTAGAATTTATTAGATATTCCTTATTTTTCCACCTTACTTTTAAGAGGATTTTGTTAAATGTGCAATGTGATTTTAGAATTGTATTTAATTGATTGTTTTCCACAGTAGTGTTGACATTTCCTTTCCTTTCTGCCTCGATAGCTTAGGGGATTATAATCAGAGGAAGTTTAGATTTTTAAATATGAAACATGTGAACATTTAATATATTTTTCTTCTAGTCCTATCAACAACTATCTATCGACTGATATAAAACACTTATATTGTGATACCAGTTTCAGCCATATCATCCCCCTAGTTGGAACACATACAAACAGCAAAGCAACATTTCCAGCTCAAACTCTTCACTTATTAACACGTCTTCCACTTGATTTATTGTTACAGTAAAGCTTGTTTGCCCTTCAAGTGTATTGCGACGAAGCAAAGTGGATTTGATGTCATATGCAACGCAGCAATTGCCAAATTCTCTACAGGTGTGTCTCCTGGCTCCGCCCCTTGTTGGCCTCAGAGCAATCTGAAAAACAGAAAAGCTCAACAGAACAAGTGAGGAAAAACTCTGTAATTGACTAGCAAATGATAAATAAAAATAACGAACCAACACAAATCCAAAACACAACAGGAACAATTTTAAAACGGGTTAAAAATGGCTCCCAATTTGGCTGCTGACGTACAGTACAGGCCAAAAGTTTGGACACACCTTCTCCTTATTCAATGCATTTTATTTATTTTCATGACTGTTTACATTGTAGATTGTCACTGAAGGCATCGCAACTATGAATGAACACATGTGGAGTTATGTACTTAACAAAAAAATGTGAAATAACTGAAAATATGTTTTATATTCTAGTTTCTTCAAAATAGCCAATTTGCTATGATTACTGCTTTGCACCCTCTCGGCATTCTCTCGATGGGCTTCAAGCACACCTGTGAAGTGAAAACCATTTCAGATGACTACCTCTTGAAGCTCACGCTCGTTGCAGCTTGTCTCTTTCGTCAGGGACATCGAGGGACAGAAGTAGAGTCTCATAACATGAATACAGTCTATAATAACACCAGAAAAAGATGCTAGATTTGTTGGTAAATGTTTTTAATGGAGAAAAAGTCTTTAGACACTTGAAAAATTCTCAACAAAGTACATTGTACAATAAGCAGCAGCAATATAATTTATAAACAAAATATACAGTATAATACAAATATGTGTTGATTCTAATTGATAATAACACAGATTTGTTTTTAAATGTATTTCTACGTTTTTTAGTCTTTTTAAAGAAAATCATAAAATCATGGCAAACTATGCAAATTATACGATGACATCATTGTGACGACGCTCACCACACCCTCACCACAGGTATTTTGGCAATCTAGGTGAAACGAAAATTATGAAACGGATGAAGCAAGGAAATCAAACCAGTACTAATGTGATCCAGTTTAAGGAATTGTTCAAACTCAAAGTACAAGGAAGAATTCTATTAAACATCTTGAACCTTAATAAAAAAAATAAGATAATCCTATTAATCTCATATGAATCACAATTTACTTAACTGTTTATTTTTTCTTTTTGTATTCCCTATTTATTTATCCACTGTTTGTGTTACAGATTGAGTACAAACAAATGTGTTAGAAATGCAAGGATAGGATTGAATAAGCTCTGTTGGGGCGACGTGGTGGAAAAGATGGTACAGCGGCCGACCAGAAACTTAAGGGTTCCTGGTTCGAATCCAGCTCCCACCATCCTAGTCACTGTCGTGTGTCTTTGGGCAAGTCACTTCGCCCACCTTTGTCGTAGTGCCACCCACACTGGTGTAAATGTGGCTTAAATGTAGATAATAGGTTTCTCATTGTAAAGCGCTCACTAGAGTCATTAGAGAAAAAGCACTTATAAATATGATTCACTTTACTTCTTTCTACTCCTTTTCGGACACGCTGTAATGAGAAACTGAAAATATATGTAACTGTATGCATGTTTGAAATAAATTAATATCATAACACATCTGATAAGTCACCTTAAAATTCACCATCATGGAAGCAGTACAAAGCTGCCTGCGCTGCTAATATGGGGCTGTGTTTGTTTTTGGTTTTCCCCGCTTGTGGCCAAAGACCACAACGCCCGATTATCATTTGCTTTATAAGATTTTCCTGTGGGCTGAAGTGTTTAAAGAGTGAATTTGTCCCGAAAATCGTCTCCAAAACGAGTCAGTACCAACAATCGTAAATATTAAACGTGTTCAATATTTATGACGAAAACTCTGTGTGGACATTGCCAACGCTTCCTGAGTCATCACTGTGTGAATTGTGACGTGGTACAGGAAGTAGCAAATCAAGAACGAGCTGACTGAGCGAGGACTAAGGAAGCTGATGTAAACAATCAGCCAGCAAATTATAAACTGTTTTGACAAAATTAACCGTTGTAGCAGTAGACCTACTACGCAAATAAAAGCAGTGATTTAAAAAAAACAAACCTCGCTTCGAGCTTGCGCAGAAAATTCTAAGTCCGTATTCACACTGTCTCCAGTCTTTTCTCCAGTCTTATATTTTTTGGAGTTAGCGATTTTTCTGTCAATAGCAGTCCCAAGATCGCAGTAATTCCCTCCTCTCATATGTCATCTTCCATGTTTCCTGTTTTTGTGTCGTTCAGTTGTTGCTAAGTATCTTCTTCTTCAATTTTAGATCACATGTATTCACGTGAGAGTTCGGCTTACATCAGCCACAGTGGTCGGACAGAGTCGTTCTGATTGTGGTGTGCTGCGGTGACATGATCGTAGCACACCCTCCACCCATCCATTTTCTACCGCTTGTCCCTCTCGGCGTCGCGGGGGGACTGGATCCTATCCGTACACATAATAAATATTAAAAAGACACAACGCCTGATTTTTACCTTTGGTGTGGGGTTTGTAACAGATAAAAAAATGCTTAGGATTTAGATAATCTTCATGTGTGTACCAGCCTTTAGTCGAGACCTAGAGTTAATGGCAGGGAATGCAGCAAACAAAGCCACAGGACAAAAGAGATAGTGTTTGTTTAGAGGCAACAGTTTGAAAGAAAAGACCATAGAGCTAAAGAACTTGGCGATAAAATTAGTCATTGTTAATGTTTAACTTTATGGTTCACCTCGAGGTACAGAACTAAAAGTGGCGACCTTAGTGGATGAAGCTGTGCCTCCCTAGTCGCAGAGCTACCAACACTAGCCCCCAACCCAGGAAGCAGATACCAGACGCTGTCACCCACCACTGGAGCAACAGTCACGGGTCGGAGGAGGGCGGCCTGGAGGGGCGTTCTTGCTGGTCTCGGCGGGGCTTTAACTTTAGGTAGCTAGGAAATCACTCTGGCCAGAGCTTAAAACTTAGACAGCTGTGGCTGACTAGCTGTTCTAGCCTTTAAAAAAATCAAAATTGTCTACTCGTTGCCGGCCCTTCATGCCTCCGTGCGGTTGCCTTCGTGTGCGCTCGAGGTGCCGGTGATATGGGTTCGGCTGGTTCCGTCAAGCCTGGACTGCACTGGCTAGCATCCCAGGACATGAAAAGTTCTGCCAGGTTGCCGTTCAGGTTGCCATACCTGACCATAGTCTGAGAGGACTTTGTCAGTGATGCGCAGGCCCGGCACTCAAAAATAGGGACTCGACCGCTATCTGGCCACACATTATTGTCTCTAGTACCTCGGAAGAGTACTGTTGAGCCTCTGCCTCCATTTCAGCCCAAAACAACCTCTCATATTCCTCGTCGGTGTACTCCTCGGCGGGAACACTTTTATCTCTTGGTCGGGACTTTCTGGGACGCATGGGTCGCATGACGGCGATTATTGGCGCGTTCCCAGAAATGCAAAAAGCAGAGGAGGCAGCGTACCGGTAAAAGTATTTGATGTAGTGATATAAAACTAAATGAAAGGCGAGAACATCTGGGAAGTGCTCTGAAGCATAAGGAGACTATCCAAAACAAAACTAAAACAGGCTACGATATCCTGGAACACAGCAAAAACTTACGCGCAAGACGTTCGGCAGGAGAAGCGTCCACAATACTGTAGTACATTTGTACATAACAAAGTCCTGACCAAAAATGGTGGCCAAGGCTCAACTTAAATCGTCCTAATTGCTGACACAAACCAGATGCGGGTAACAGCGCTCAACGGCAGGAGTCAAGTTGCTGTGGGTAAACACAGAAACGGAAGTGACACCAAAATAAAAGCACAGGACAGGAACTAAAGCACTACACACAGGAAAAGCCCAACAAACTCAAAATAAGGCACAGGCTGTTTTGACAGGCCATGACACTATGGGGCAGGCATTTATGGCACGGTATTATTATTTTAGTACTGTCACGGAAAAATATAATTGTATTTATTTTTTTGTTGAGTTGTGACTCCACTTGTTTTTTGTTGTTGCAAACTGAAATGCAGAATCTTATTAGCTTAGTTATACTGGCCTCATTTATCTATGTTGTGTTTTATAAAATGATATTTAGAATGTTTGAGTTGCTATTTTTTTGCTTTATGTAATGATTCTAATTGTTTGCATTGGTCAGAATTATATTAAGAAGTGTTTAGCTGTACTCAATTTATAATTGATAAAGAAATATCAGTTAAAATGATCCTAATCCCTATGATAGATTTCTACATTTTTTGATAGTGTACACATTTTGGGCATAAGTGTGAACTGTTAAATCAATGTATTCTCACAAAATCTTAATAAGTTAATAACTGAATATATATATACTGGTACTAGTGTTGTCCCGATACCAATATTTTGGTACCGGTACCAAAATGTATTTTGATACTTTTCAGTACTTTTTGATACTTTTCTAAATAAAGAGGACCACAAACCCTTTTTAGAGGCGGTATAGTACCGAATATGATTCATTAGTATCGCGGTACTATACTAATACTGGTATACCGTACAACCCTAACTGGTACACAATTATTGGTTATTGTTATCGGCTGTAAATGTCTGGAAATTATCGGTTAACAATTTGGGTTCACATTTCCATTATCCTGCAGTCCTAGTAGTGTGTAGTGTAGCATCTTTAGTTATTTCTCGTCCTCCAGTAATACTTTCCGGAAACATGCTTTATATGCCGTCATTGAGGCGAGGATTGTTCACTTAAAAGTGGCTTTGAGCTATGTTAGTCGCTAGCTAGCAGTGTTACAGTGTGTTGAGGACGTGGTCATTCTCTTATTGCTGTCAAATATGTCTACATTAGGGATGTAACGATATCAAAATCTCACGGTACATTATTATCACTGTATAAAAGCCATGGTACAATATTATATATTATATATGGTATATGTCCAAAAAAACACCTAAAAATGTCAGTGTGTAAAATGAAGTGGCAGGAATGTTTAAGATAAACACACTTACTGTAATTGAACACAAACATAATGCTAAAATGTTCTATTCATATTTATTACTACAAACAAGTATTTTTAGTGCAAACAATTTTGCGGGAGCATCCACTATGTCTCTCAACTTTGACTTTCTGAGAAGCAGTCAATGCTACATTAGAGCTTTTTTCTATCAGTTTGGAAAATGAATTTTCTCAGAAAAGTTAACTCACATTTTAATTTCTAATGTAAATACCTCACAAATTGGCGTTTAGCTTTGCTAGGTTCATGTTTTCCAGGTGATGGTAGTTTATCAAGCAGTTTCGGGGTGCAGCAGGTGCTTTCCTTGAACGTAGCATGCTCTTCCTCCACCACAAAGGTTATATTTTTGCCAGGGTTTGTTTGTCTGTTTGTTAGCAACATAATTCAAACAGTTATTAGGATTTTGAAAAAAACAAAACAATTCCTCTTATCTACTGTACACTTCACTTCCTCTTTCTCTCTCCTTTACGGCGCTTCACGCTCCCACATTGCGGTCCTGCGCTACACAGAGGATATTGGGAGATGCCGTTTATTTTCAGACCCGCCAAAGCAAAAGTGCCAAAAAAACTACAGTCACCTAGTTTATGTTTGATACTTTCACACGTCACGGAATTATTGATAAGATTTTAAAGCCGCAATACCGCGGTATCTTCGATACCATTACATCCCTAATCTACATGCCTTAAAGGCCTACTGAAATGATTTTTTTTTATTTAAACGGGGATAGCAGATCTATTCTATGTGTCATACTTGATCATTTCGTGATATTGCCATATTTTTGCTGAAAGGATTTAGTATAGAACAACGACGATAAAGATTGCAACTTTTGGTATCTGATAAAAAAAAGGCTTGCCCCTACCGGAAGTAGCGTGACGTAGTCAGTTGAACATATACGCAAAGTTCCCTATTGTTTACAATGATGGCCGCATGAAGTGAGAGACAATTTCCCCATTAATTTGAGCGAGGATGAAAGATTTGTGGATGAGTAAAGTGCAAGTGAAGGACTAGTGGGGAGTTGAAGCTATTCAGATAGGGAAGATGCTGTGAGAGCCGGGGGTGACCTGATATTCAGCTGGGAATGACTACAACAGTAAATAAACACAAGACATATATATACTCTATTAGCCACAACACAACCAGGCTTATATTTAACATGCCACAAATTAATCCTGCATAAAAACACCTGCGTGTTTGTTATGCTAGCTCCTAGCTCCTCTGCTAGCTCCTAGCTCCATAGAACACGCCAATACAATTCAAACACCTGATCAACACACACAATCACTCAGCCCAAAAGACCGTTCACCTAACCCAAGGTTCATAAAGCTTATATATTTTTAAAAAGTTACGTACGTGACGCGCACATACGGTCAAGTTATCAAATGTTTAGCAGCCAAGGCTGCATACTCACGGTACCTGATATTCAGCTGGGAATGACTACAACAGTAAATAAACACAAGACATATATATATACTCTATTAGCCACAACACAACCAGGCTTATATTTAATATGCCACAAATTAATCCTGCATAATAACACCTGCGTGTTTGTTATGCTAGCTCCTAGCTCCTCTGCTAGCTCCTAGCTCCATAGAACACGCCAATACAATTCAAACACCTGATCAACACACACAATCACTCAGCCCAAAAGACCGTTCACCTAACCCAAGGTTCATAAAGCTTATATATTTTTAAAAAGTTACGTACGTGACGCGCACGTACGGTACGGGACGTGTTATGCTAGCTCCTAGCTCCTATGCTAGCTCCTAGCTCCATAGAACACGCCAATACAATTCAAACACCTGATCAACACACACAATCACTCAGCCCAAAAGACCGTTCACCTAACCCAAGGTTCATAAAGCTTATATATTTTAAAAAAGTTACGTACATACGCAAAAAAAAGTTGCGCACATACGGTCAAGCGATCAAATGTTTAGAAGCCAAAGCTGCATACTCACAGTAGCACGTCTGCGTCTTTGTCATCCAAATGAAAGTAATCCTGGTAAGAGTCTGTGTTGTCCCAGTTCTCTACAGGCGTCTGTGTATCGAAGTCAAAAGTCCTCCTGGTTAGAGTCTCTGTTATCCGAGTTCTTCCATCTTGACTGCATCTTTCGGGAATGTAAACAAAGAAGCGCCGGCTGTGTACTGTTGTGGCTGACTACGTTCGAAAAATACGTCCATTTCGCACCGACAACTTTCTTCTTTGCTTGCCCGGCTTCCTTCTCCATAATGCAATGAACATGATTGAAACAGATTCACGAACACAGATGTCCAGAATACTGTGGAATTATGAAATGAAAACAGAGCTTTTTCGTATTGGCTTCAATGTGGAAGGCATACCCGTGTTCCCCGGTCTACGTCACGCGCATACGTCATCCTCAGAGGCGTTTCGAACCGGAAGTTTAGCTGCAAATTTAAAATGTCACTTTATAAGTTAACCCGGCCGTATTGGCATGTGTTATAATGTTAAGATTTCATCATTGATATATAAACTATCAGACTGCGTGGTCGGTAGTAGTGGGTTTCAGTAGGCCTTTAATGCCTTATCACAATACAACGATAGAATTAAAACTTCTATTTTCGAACAAATTTATATCGGAATTGTCTACATACAATTTTTTTTCAGCACAATGAAGTGGCTAATGCACAAAAACTTAAAAAAAAGCAAACACTACTCTTGGCTTCTATTTAAATCATTTGGGTTTTGCTCTCAAAGCCTTCCTGTATCCAGAGAATAATTCCCTGAGTTTGTAAACAACTACAAAAAACAGCCCAAAAAAGATTTTGCGCTGATAAGAATTAAAATAAAATAAAAATATTGATCTAATCAGTTTAGTATTGTTTACAGCCTGCTCAGTGGCCTTGTGGTTAGAGTGTCCGCCCTGAGATCGGTAGGTCGTGAGTTAGAACCCCGGCCGAGTCATACCAAAGACTTTAAAAATGGGACCCATTACCTCCATGCTTAGCACTCAGCATCAAGGGTTGGAATTGGGGGTTAAATCACCAAAATGATTCCCGAGCGCGGCCACCGCTGCTCACTGCTCCCCTCACCTCTCAGGGGGTGGAGCAAGTGGATGGGTCAAATGCAGAGGGTAATTTCACCACACCTAGTGTGTGTGTGACTATCAGTGGTACTTTAACTTTAACTTAATACTGATCCTACTGTACACTTTCTATCGTCTTCATGCCTGTCCACATCTGTCGCGTCGTTATTTGATTGAATCACGGAAGATGAAACATGCAGCCCTCCTGTAATAAGACCCACACTCCAAGTGTTGCGGACACAGGTTTGTCGAGTGACTCAATTGCGGCGGTAGCAAAAACAAACAAAACGAGACCAAGAAGACGCCAGGGAAGAAGGAAAAACACTGCATTTCACAGATTTGACAGATCCAACAAAGCAACCAAGAGAGCCAACTCCATCCTAGGCCGCACACTAGCTCTTGGCCATCGGCCGGTCCGTGCGGAAGAGCGAAAATCTGTTCATGGAGACTAATTTGTCTGATACTTGCTCATTCAGCTAGCTCTGTGAAGCTCGTCCATCCCGACGCTCAAAGCTAGCTCCGCAGCCCTACTTCTTCCTCCGCATCTCCCCCAGTCTCTACTAGCGGACTCCGGTGTGGCAGAGAGCCAGCAACTGGTCTGCAGTGCAAACATGGTCACGGCCCCCCAAAGCAGCTCCAAAAGTCCACAAAAAATAATTTAAAAGCTGAGCAGAAGTCCCAAAAGAGCCACCCCTTGTTGCACAGTCCCAAACGGGCCGAACTAAAAGGCCAGAAAAACAAGAGGGGAACATCAATAACACAAAGGAGGAAACACAGGAGCACATAGCACCCAGCCAAAAGATCACAACAACAGAAACACACCGTAAAGAAGTCACAAAAGTGCCACCTTTACATGTACATGCATCGTCCACTCTTGCCATTTTTAATACAAGTTAGTGTATAGTTCTGACTTATATCTGTCAGTAGGCTCGCTTTGAAAGTGCTAAAAACCAGAAAGCTTGCAGGGAAGTGGATCCACCTAAGTCAGACCGCCCACAAAACGCTGCATTCTGAAGAGACGGTCAGAAAGCAGCTTGAAGATGTTCTGTAAAACATAATTTATGCAAAATGTTGACCAAAGAACCACCATCACATGTAGGGGTGTAATGCCTCGTTTTAACAACGACATTAGTGGTTGCCAATACGATTCAGGGACAATATCATTTTTTAGACCGATACAATATGAAACGATGCACTAAATTGAAATCGACTAAGTGTTTGAGTTTGAGTTTATAACTTTTTATTTAAAAAAACAAATCTAACTAGTGTAACAACGTTAAATGGTCACTGAATTTGTTTATACTGATCTGACCCAAAACTGAGCTACTGATTGTAAGTAACATGTTTATATTTACCGGTAACTCAATTCTTTGGGAAGTCACTAACATTATTTAACTCAGTTATTAGGTCTTACCTTTACTTTGACGCATAAAGGTGCACAATATTGGACGTATAAGACCCTTCAGCCGCAACTTTCTTTTCGCAGGTTTTGCAAATGGGTGAGCCATCGTCTTTAATGACTCTCTGGTCATTTTTTAAGTACCCGATATGTTCCCACGCTGCCGACTTCAGCTGGTTTTTGAGAGGGAACAGTTACCTGCTTTGTCCTCCTGCCAGTTTTAAGCTAATGTATCATACTAACGTGTCTCTCGATAGGTGCGTTTAAACATCTGCACCTCTGGTGTAACTTTGTTTTTGTTACCAGGGTTTTTCCTGGCTCAAATTGAGGCAGAGGTGGTACAATCCTGACCATGCGCCAGAATTTTAATGCAAAAATGTTTTAGTTTTTTTCAATTTACAGTAATATGCTGTGAAGAACACCGTAAAATTGATTGTCATTTTTATTAATTTGATGGGTAGTTTGCTGTAAAATCATAAGTCAAGCTGATATTTAAGTATTTCTTTTTATTTAAATAAAAAATGTTTGGAAAAAATGATATTTGTTGCAATAATGGATACTATTAAAGTTTAAAAGGCATGCAATTTCAAGCAGTACATACATTTTTTCTGTCAAAATGAAAAAAATCCATTACATGTAGTGAGAAAATATTAAGTACTTTATTGACGCATATCATTTCCAGGTGTTTGCAGGCCAGATAAAATGATATCGCGGGCCAGATCTGGCCCCCGGGCCTTGAGTTTGACACCTGTGCTCCAGCTGGGGCACAGGTCCTTGGCCCTAATCGCTTGCATAAGAGAATGATGGGCTCATAGCTTGTGTGGTGGGGCCACTTTTGCTAGAGACACTCATAGATGATTTTGAAGCAGCCTTCAAGCGCTCTGTGGACAAAAATGTCCACATGTTGTCACCACCATGAATTATTACATTTTAACTGCCTGTTACGTTAATTTCTCTTGACTTTCCTCCTCGCAAGATCTCTTTATAAAGTAGTGGCTGATTTTGCCTGCCATATCTGCACTGCTAAAAAACATAAATGTTACTCTGACACGGAGGAAACTTTTTTTTTAAATAAACACGACATGCTTGTAATGCTTTCTTGGAGAAACTCCTTGTACCAGTCAATCTGTACCGCCATGAAACCCTACCTAATCCTATGCAAACTTCTAATAAAATCTTCAATCAATCGATCTACAAACGCCGTTTCCATATGAGTTGGGAAATTGTGTTGGATGTAAATATAAACGGAATACAATGATTTGCAAATCATTTTCAACCCATATTCAGTTGAATATGCTACAAAGACAACATATTTGATGTTCAAACTGATAAACATTTTTTTTTGCAAATAATCATTAACTTTAGAATTTGATGCCAGCAACACGTAACAAAGAAGTTGGGAAAGGTGGCAATAAATACTGATAAAGTTGAGGAATGCTCATCAAACACTTATTTGGAACATCCCACAGGTGAACAGGCAAATTGGGAACAGGTAGGTGCCATGATTGGGTATAAAAGTAGATTCCATGAAATGCTCAGTCATTCACAAACAAGGATGGGGCGAGGGTCACCACTTTGTGAACAAATGCATGAGCAAATTGTTGAACAGTTTAAGAAAAACCTTTCTCAACCAGCTATTGCAAGGAATTTAGGGATTTCACCATCTACGGTCCGTAATATCATCAAAGGGTTCAGAGAATCTGGATAAATCACTGCACGTAAGCAGCTAAGCCCATGACCTTCGATCCCTCAGGCTGTACTGCATCAACAAGCGACATCAGTGTGTAAAGGATATCACCACATGGGCTCAGGAACACTTCAGAAACCCACTGTCAGAAACTACAGTTGGTCGCTACATCTGTAAGTGCAAGTTAAAACTCTCCTATGCAAGGCGAAAACCGTTTATCAACAACACCCAGAAACGCCGTCGGCTTCGCTGGTCCTGAGCTCATCTAAGATGGACTGATACAAAGTGGAAAAGTGTTCTGTGGTCTGACGAGTCCACATTTCAAATTGTTTTTGGAAACTGTGGACGTCGTGTCCTCTGGACCAAAAAGGAAAAGAACCATCCGGATTGTTATAGGCGCAAAGTTGAAAAGCCAGCATGTGTGATGGTATGGGGGTGTATTAGTGCCCAAGACATGGGTAACTTACACATCTGTGAAGGCGCCATTAATGCTGAAAGGTGCATACAGGTTTTGGAGCAACATATGTTGCCATCCAAGCAACGTTACCATGGACGCTCCTGCTTATTTCAGCAAGACAATGCCAAGCCACGTATTACATCAACGTGACTTCATAGTAAAAGAGTGCGGGTACTAGACTGGCCTGCCTGTAGCCCAGACCTGTCTCCCATTGAAAATGTGTGGCGCATTATGAAGCCTAAAATACCACAACGGAGACCCCCGGACTGTTGAACGACTGAAGCTCTACATAAAACAAGAATGGGAAATAATTCTACTTTCAAAGCTTCAACAATTAGTTTCCTCAGTTCCCAATCGTTTACTGAGTGTTGTTAAAAGGAAAGGCCATGTAACACAGTGGTGAACATGCCCTTTCCCAACTATTTTGGCACGTGTTGCAGCTATGAAATTCTAAGTTAATTATTATTTGCAAAAAAAAAAAAAAAAGTTTATGAGTTTGAACATCAAATATCTTGTCTTTGTAGTGCATTCAATTGAATATGGGTTGAAAAGGATTTGCAAATCATTATATTCCGTTTATATTTATATCTAACACAATTTCCCAACTCATATGGAAACGGGGTTTGTATTATGATTCGTCAGAAAAGGTTGGAAACGAAGCTAACACTACTAGTTATGTTTACTTACTAGCGACAAAATGTTCACAGCACAGTGTTCTGTGATCCTTCCGTATCATACTCCGTATGGCAGAAATCCGCTTGTTACGGCGGTCAACGTTATGCACCAAGTAGCAACACGAGCTGATCTGTTTCTTCTTCGGTAGTTGCTTCAGGTCTTTCCGGTGCACTGCTGTCGATATAGCGCCTCAATAGTGGCGCAACGCTGCAAATGCAGTTAAAATACCTAGCTGCCGCAGAGGGACATCAATCTCTCAGTCAACACAGCTGGAGCTTTACGCTGTTTGAGCGATATCAATCGTTCTGGGTGGGGGCGGCACAAAATTAGATGGAGGCGGCCGCCACGCAATTTTGAACGCAGAAAAAACCCTGGTAATGTACAGGTTGTGCTGAAAACAGTAACATAGTGTCCGTTCCTAGCGAGTGACGAGGACTGAAACACATTTTGTAGTGGAGCCTTTGCAATTGAATAACTGTGACGTTTTTATTCATTGTTAATATTAAAACCCATCAATTGTTGCATTCCTAGACGTGGGAGAACTCCCTGCACAATGCAAAGTTTGTCTAAAGCCCATTGCAACAAAAAGCAGCAGTGCAGCGAACCTATTCCAGTATCTAAAACGGTGGCAATCAGTCCAGTGGGAGAAATGCCACTCTTTACCTGGGGCAGGGGTCGGCAACCCAAAATGTTGAAAGAGCCCTATTGAACCAAAAATACAAAAACAAATATGTCTGGAGCCGCAAAAAATTAAAAGCCATATTACATACAGATAGTGTGTCATGAGATATAAATTGATCTAAGAGGACTTAAAGGAAACTAAATGACCTCAAATGTACCTACAAATGAGGCATAATGATGCAATATGTACATATAGCTAGCCTAAATAGCATGTTAGCATCGATTAGCTTGCAGTCATGCAGTGACCAAATATGCCTGATTAGCACTCCACACAAGTCAATAACATCAACAAAACTCACCTTTGTGCATTCATGCACAACGTTAAAAGTTTGGTGGACAAAATGAGACAGAAAAAGAAGTGGCATAAAACACGTCCTGGAAATGTAAACAAACTACGGTGAGTTCAAGGACCGCCAAAATTAGTAGGACAAAACGGCGCTCGCCAAATACTCGAATCAGTGAAGCATGTTTAATACAAACAGTGTGCTTTATAACAATTAGGGAGGTTTGTGTCATGTTTGTCCTCCTACAGAAACCATATTAAAACAAAAAATATGTTTTTTTCCCCTCATCTTTTTCCATTATTCATACATTTTTGAAAAAGCTCCAGAGAGCCACTAGGGCGGCGCTAAAGAGCTGCATGCGGCTCTAGAGCCGCGGGTTGCCGACCCCCGACATGGGGGAACAAGACCGCTACAACAAAAAAACATGCGCTACAAAGCAGTTTACTGTGGTGGAATCATTTATCCAATGCACCACGTAGACGTCGGCCGATATTCAATAAGTCAATTAATGGAACAATAAATGAAAATTAACTCGATAACTTTGCCAGCCTCGATAAATGGGCATGTTCATGTGTGTTTACAGGCTGCAAGAGTGGTCGCTTTTTGCATCGGTCTCGGCAGCTGCGAGCGATTTTACCAAAGCGAGACTAAAGTTTTGTTGCATATGGTCCGTTATTACATCTGCTTGTACTGTTACTATGCACTTTTGTTTATAAAGTCCTAACTTCATTGTCAGTTAAGTAGTGTACAACTCTACCTCTGCCTTTGTCAATTCTTTATTTAGCTATTGTTTTGGTTGTATTTATATACGAAGATCCCCCACCTCCATAACAGAGACAGAACCTATTTTATTGGTTTTTGTTGTGATTTTTATTCAAGTACAACGTTTTGTTAACAGAGAGAGTATATTTTATTTATATTTGTCTGTTTTATTTAATTTGGAGATTCAAAATGTATACTCCCATTGCAATGTTAAAATGTACGAGGAATAAAAGTTAATTGCATTTTAAGTGTATACTTGCATTATTATTCATTATTAAACAATAGTATTGTTTATTGGCAATAATTTGTATGTCGAGATATATAGTTGAGCAAAATGTGTTATTGACCCCAGCCACTTTTGTTGTGGCATTGTTTGAAGCGAGTGATAATGAAACATGTCATTGTGTGTTTTTCTTCAGATTCAGTAATGCGAGAGATTTCTTGTTAATGTTTTTGAAAATGGTCCAGCTTTCAGTGTGCATGTAAACATGTCTGTTTCTTGTCTTTGAGCTCCTTATGATTAAGATTCAGGGGCTACGATTCGATTTATAAATGATTATTTATACATCTATGACCATTATATTATGTATTGTTAATACATGGTATATTATAAATATATATTCTAAATGTATTACATGTACCGTATTTTTCGGAGTATAAGTCGCTGCGGAGTATAAGTCGCACCGGCCGAAAATGCATAATAAAGAAGGAAAAAAACATATATAAGTCGCACTGGAGTATAAGGCGCATTTTTTGGGGAAATTTAATTGATAAAACCCAACGCCAAGAATAGACATTTGAAAGGCAATTTAAAATAAATAAAGAATAGTGAACAACAGACTGAATAAGTGTACGTTATATGACGCATAAATAACCAACTGAGAACGTGCCTGGTATGTTAACGTAACATATTATGGTAAGAGTCATTTAAATAACTATAACATATAGAACATGCTATACGTTTACCAAACAATCTGTCACTCCTAATCGCTAAATCCGATGAAATCTTATATGTCTGGTCTCTTACGTGAATGAGCTAAATAATAATATTTGATATTTTACGGTAATGTGTTAATAATTTCACACACAAGTCGCTCCTGAGTATAAGTCGCACCCCCGGCCAAACTATGAAAAAAACTGCGACTTATAGTCCGAAAAATACAGTAAATATTATTGTTTAGTTTTTTTTAGTAAGATGTCTGCATATGCAATATTGGGTCATCTCCGGTTTTTAGATTAGTGCGCATGGCAGATATTACAGGGTATCCGTGAGGACTTAAAAAGTCTTAAATCCAATAATTTGAATTTAAGGCCTTAAAATGTCTAAAATTCTCATAAAATCTCATAAAAGGTCTTAAATATGATTTTGAAAGGTCTTAAAAATCTATTAACGTTAATTTTATTTAAAACATGCATACACTTCAGTCTTGCTTTGAAATGTTTTGAATTTTGAGGCCACTATAATCTAACTACACAGTGAAACTAATTTGGTCAGAATTTATAGTTTTGGCAATTTTTTTATTCTGACTTCCAAACAAATCTTGGTTCACAACAGAGAGGTTTCTGGTGTTTTTAGTTAGGTTAAGTGTTTTATATTCCAATGTGAAAGAGCTGTGAATATATTAATTTACATTGCAAGTAATTCCGGGCCTCCAATTTTCCTTTAAATCTTTTGTACTTTTTTACCTGTATCGAAATGGGTCTTAAATTGTATTCATTATGGTCTTAAAAAAGTCTTAAAAAGTCTTAAATTTGGCTTGTTGAAACCTGCAGAGACCCTGCATTAATATGTAAGACTAGATACATGAGAACTGTAGTAGCCTGCTAAGTGAACAAATAAATTAAAGTCCCTACTTGGCAAACAGTCATCCTTTATTTAATTTTAGTGCCTTCTAAAACCACAGAATCTTCAAACACTTTGGCCCTCGTCGCCATAAACTTGTGGCGTAAAGAAGTGTCTACTATCTGCTTCATCATATTCTAACATTCCAAGGAATGAAGGCTCAGACTAGAGATGCGCGGATAGGCAATTATTTCATCCGCAACCGCATCACAAAAGTCGTCATCCACCCGCCATCCACCCGAACTAACATTTTATCAAAACCACAACCGCCCGCCACCCACCCGTTGTTATATATCTAATATAGACGATGCAAGGCATTCCTGTTAAAGAAAGGAGACTGATCCAATGCAGCAGAGACATCCAATGCGTGCCACGCATTAATATCTCTTGGCCACGCATTAGAGGCTAAGAGATATTAATGCGTGATAATATTATTTATCATTATTATAATATTATTGTCATTTCCATGTAGAAAGTGTTGACTATTATTGTTATTTTTTTCCCCTGGTCTTTAGTATTCCCTTTTTTAGTTTGTCGCGTACCACGTTTGCAGCCGGCGTTGCCATCTTTTTATTTTTTTCTTCTTCTGCTGTTGTGTTGTGTTGTTGTGTGCTGTGTCACGCCAAATTTCTTCCCCCTACAAACCCCCCCCATTTACTTCCGTGGTCATGTTTCCTCTTACGTCATTGACAGCGATCGATAGCACTTCGACTTTGACTGCCCGTCGCTGGAAGGATACTTCGTCTTTGACAGCTGCTGGAATCTGAAGAAATCGATTATTGTTTTTTTTTGTACAGGCGCGAAACAGGACAGTCACGTGCGGGTTAAGGACCCCCGGCAACTTTGTGACTTTATTGGACGCAGCCCCGGAAGTAAATGGGGGGGGGGTTTGTAGGGGGGAAGAAATTTGGCGTGACAGCTGCAGCAGTGCCTAGTGAATAATTGCCTGTTTCAAAGAGTGCTGCTCGTTTTTCGTATGTGGGTAACAACATTTAACTATGTATTTTTTTTTTCTGAATTGGTTCAACCGCCACCCGCCCAAATCTATTTAAAATCTATTTTTTTCGTCATGCATCCGCCCGACCCGCGGACTCCGCGGTTGTGTCCGCAAACCGCGCATCTCTAGCTCAGACACATTCTCAGTGTCTGTCTTTTATTCTCAAAGTGCAGCGTGCCACTACAACAAGCTCAATCTCCGTGTCTCGGAAATTCGCGCAACCTTTGACCTTCATAACACACGTCACTTCCTATCCTTGTCCCAGATGTCCCACCCCCAGTCAAAGCCATTGGCTAGAAGCCGTAGCTATGGCTGACAGACGTGTTGCTGTAATGTATGGATATTATTGTCTCTCCTGATTCATTATTCTAGTTGCTAATTTCCGCTTCTTTGTTGGTTAGTTTTTGCTGTAACGCGGTTCCTATTAGCCTTTTGTTGAAGTATATAAAGCATTTATTATTTTCTTGTTTCACTACTGTAACATACTACTAGCTCAGTTACAGCTCATGTTATTCTATTCTGTGTTATATGTGTTTTATGTTGCACGATTGCACCAAGGAAAATTCCTAGTTTGTGAACCCGTTCTCAAACAATGGCAATAAAAAGTATTCTGATTCTGATTCTGATTCTGCTTTCTCCGCTACTCCTTCCTCTTCTGTATGTGTCCTCGCTAGAGATGTCCGATGATATCGGACTGCCGATATTATCGGCCGATAAATGCTTTAAAATGTAATATCGGAAATTATCGGTATCGGTTTCGAAATTATTGGTATCGGTTTCAAAAAGTAAAATGTATGACTTTTTAAAACGCCGCTGTGTACACGGATGTAGGGAGAAGTACAGAGCGCCAATGAACCTTAAAGGCACTGCCTTTGCGTGCCGGCCCAGTCAAATAATATCTCCGGCGTATCACACACACAAGTGAATGCAAGGCATACTTGGTCAACAGCCATACAGGTCACACTGAGGGTGGACGTATAAACAACTTTAACACTGTTACAAATATGCGCCACACTGTGAACCCACACCAAACAAGAATGACAAACACATTTCGGGAGAACATCCGCACCGTAGCACAACATAAACACAACAAAACAAATACCCAGAACCCCTTGCAGCACTAACTCTTCCGGGACACTACAATATACACCCCCCGCTACCCCCTACCCAAAAACCCCGCTCCCCCAAACCCACCCACCTTATGCTCTCCCTAGAGCATGTCCCAAATTCCAAGCTGCTGTTTTGAGGCATGTTAAAAAAATAATGCACTTTGTGACTTCAATAATAAATATGGCAGTACCATGTAGGCATTTTTTTCCATAACTTGAGTTGATTTATTTTGGAAAACCTTGTTACATTGTTTAATGCATCCAGCGGGGCATCACAACAAAATTAGGCATAATAATGTGTTAATTCCACGACTTTATATATCGATATTGGTGGATATCGGTATCAGTAATTAAGAGTTGGACAATATTGGAATATCGGATATCGGCAAAAAAGCCATTATCGGACATCTCTAGTCCTCGCTAAAACAGCTAACACATATCCTTAAAATAATGTTAGTTAATCTTTATCCCTTGGTTAGTTAGAACCAAAGATACATTAAGAGAATTTTGCATTAATGCCTTTTTTTTTAACCGTTTGTGTTACTTTATTTACGTGGGCGGTTTATTTCATAAACCGCCCACGTTCTAATCGAGAATCGATTATTTTTCCACAAAGTCAATATTTTTTAAACAAAAGAACACATGGTACTTTAATTACAGTCAGGAAATAGGAATTACTTTTATTCAGGTTTTTTTTTTTAAATAAATAAAAGCAAAACTTGTTCTGAATTAGAATGTATTTGTCAATGTATTTGTTTTCTTTAAAAATTACCGGGAAAAAATTGTAAACCAACACTGTTTTACCTGACATAAAGAATAATCGTGTTTTCAGTGTTGATCAAAATAATCGGGATTATTATTTTGGTTTTAATGATGGGGCCCTACCATAATCTCGCTTCATTGGAGCGTTTTTTCATCTGTTATCAGGGCTATTTTTTAATGTTATGGGATTTATCAGTGTGACTGTAACTGCCTGCCACTCCAGGCAGTGCCTTATTCTGAGTTTGTTAGTGTTTTCCTGTGTGTGGTGTTTTACTTCCCGTCTTGTGCTTTCATTTTGGTGGAATTTCTGTTTTTACGCCTGCCTTTTGAGCGCTGCTCTACACACCTGTTTTCTGTTAAAAACTAAGACTATTTAGGTAGGGCGGCTGCTTAGTTTTGCTGTCGGAACATTGATTGTCATGGCATACACATTGTGGACACTTCTCCTGCCGCTCGTGTTTGCCTGTAAATCCTTGCTCCGCTTCAGCATTCCAAGTTCTTATTTTATGTCTCGTCAGTCTTTGCTGTTTTCCGGCAATTTCGTTTTTGTTATTTTTGTAGCCTGTTGAGTTTTGTTCAGCATAGCCTTTTCTATGCTCTCCCATTTTGTTTGTTCACAAATTAAATATCTTTTCCCTACACGCTGCTTCCTCGGCTTTTTGCATTTTTGGAATCTCAACAACCTTTGCTCCCGACAATGACGTTACTATTGTCGGTCTGAAAATGACCCTGCAAAACCAATTTTTAGGCAATATTGCCATGTATTTTTTTAAACCTAGACAAGTCACAGATGGCCGCCACAGTACTGTGCTCTCTCGTAGTTACTGTGTTTATCTCTTGCATTGATGAGGAAAGCACAATCTACCACAGACCTGGGCAAATTAAGGCCGCATACAGCCCATTAAGCTTTTCAATCTGGCCTGCCGGACATTCCCAAATAAGTACTAAATCTGTACGATGGAAACTGCCATTATGATGTGCAGTGATGTTTTTAAATTACCGTAAGTTTTGAACTACACAAAGTATTTCAATGGTTGGAATCTGTGCTTTTGCATGATATACTAGTTACTATGGTGATCTACGTCACAGCAGCTCAGACGAGGCACCAAGCAGTGTGGGTGGGATGCGTTTCCACAGAGTGTTTCCAGAGCGGCCAGCCTGAAATGCGGGTGTCAGCGACAGATGCGGTAGGAGATCATTACAACAAAGTTCTTAAGCTTAGTGATATATCACATACATCAGATTGTAGGTGGGTTTATTTTTTACCCTTCCCATTCATATTTCGCTGTTTGTTGCATTTTGGTTGCGTTTTGCTTGATTGTAAAATATGTTGATTAAGAGGGTGTGTGACATTCATATGTTGTCAATATTCAGTGATTTATCGTTCATAGTTAATATTGTAAATCCCACATTCTTTATTTTCATGTACATTCTGGGTGTCTCAGTCAGTAAAAAACTTCAAAATTCCATTCCGTTTTTTTTAAGGCTGTCTGTCATAACGTTTTTAGCATTCAATCAGACATTATTGTGAGTTTTTGTATTAGTGTTCCTAAAAATAGATATACCGGCCCCCAGACACATTTTTTTCTCTAAATTTGTCCCCCAAGTCAAAATAATTGCCCAGGCCTGGTTTACCAAGTCAAATTCCTTGTGTGTTAAACATATTTGGCCATTAAAGCTCATTTTGATTCTGATATGTATTCCTCAGCAGAGAGTATGTCTCTGCCATACTGTGCTATCCGAGTAAAGACTGAGTCTCTGAATAAACACAGCTGAGAGGCAGTGGGTTGAGGGTAGTGATGAACCAGCTGCATACAGTCAGCGACCGACACCGTTAAGGTGTCACACTGAATAAGAGGCAATAACCAAGAGCTATATAACTGTATCAACAGGAGAGATCAAAAATGGGTTAACACTCACCGTGCTCCATGTACATGCATCAAGGGGATAGCAGCAGTAGATTTGAAATAAATGTGTTGCTTATACTTACTCGTCATCCTTGTGCCAAAAAAACATAACGAAAGACCAATGTAATTTCTGTGTTCTGTTTGATGAAAATGTAAACAATAGGTGTGGAGTGCCTTACTTATTTTGATAGTTGACTAAGTAGTCTTCGACTAGTCGGATTATACAGCATACACATATCCAGTGGCTCTAATTTAGCCATCAACTTTTAAATTCAGCTTGAGATATTTTTAGGCATGTGCTTATAAACAACAAAGATTACTAATTTGTTCATAAATATGCATTTATATTGTAACAATGCTGCTCATTAGGCTGTTATTTTTTTTAATAACTATAAAAAGGTTGGTCTATTTAAAAGTAAGGACAGAAAAATTGCACACATGAAGTGCACAAACATGTAGGAATCATCCATCCATCCATCCATTTTCTTCCGCTTATCCGAGGTCGGGTCGCGGGGGCAGCAGCCTAAGCAGAGAAGCCCAGACTTCCCTCTCCCCAGCCACTTTGTCCAGCTCCTCCCGGGGGATCCCGAAGCGTTCCCAGGCCAGCCGGGAGACATTGTTGGTTATGTACAATTTGCTAAACAAAACACCAGATAATGTCTGATAATAGGTGCCATTTTGCAGTCCTTATACACACACCATAATAATACTGTATGTTGAAGCACAGCACGTCTGACTACGGTAGCCGTAATGCTCCGACAATCCATCAAGCGGTGCTGTTTCGTAACTTACCAAAGTCGTAATAAAACATTTTGACAGATTTTTGAGTGCCGTGTGTAATGTTCTGTGTTCTCAATGAAACATAAAAGTTTTGGTGTTGCTTGCTATTGCATCTTGCAGTCCACACGTATTTCTTATGTGTGACTGCAATCTACTGTTCACACTTATCATTACACCATGTACCAATAAAATTGCTTTGAGGTCGGTAAACACAACCACAATTATTCCGTACATTAGGTGCACCGGGTTATAAGTAAGGCACTCCGCACCTGTCATGTTGTCAGGTCATGTTGGTGCTTCTCACTCGGAATCTGCCAAACTTAATTTTGTTTTGCATATGACCTGTTAATTCATCTGTTTAAACTGTAGTGTTTATCTTTGCACTTTTGTTTAAGAAGGTCCTAACTTCATTGTCCAACTTGACCTCTGCTTACATGTTTAATATTGAAGTGCAACTTTGTTTGTCAATAGTTTATTTAGCTATTTTATTTATTGTTATGGTTGTGTATATTTGAGCCCCCCAAACCCTCCTTAAATATTGTATTAATTAATTAATAAATGTATTATATTGGTGCAAAATTATGCTAACAGGTAAAGTACATTGTATTGTTATTATTTGTTTGTTTTATTTAACTTATTTAAATGGTAACTTATTTAACTAAATATGTTTGAGAAGGAACAAAGAAAGCTGTAAAACAATTAGAAGCACACAGACAGAAAGATAGTACTTAGCTTTTCCGGACGTGACGTCACACGGGAAATAGTAGCCTTATCAGGTAACCAGACTGGTAAACACAACCCTGTGTCACAAAGGTGTAACACAATGGGGTAAAGCAGCAACTAATTGAATGCTTCTCCCTTTTGATCCAGTGAGCCTTTCATCTATCTGTTGTGGGTGGTGTTAGAAGTAGACAAATTCCCACTTGATCTACTGCAAACCACTATTTGCTTATCTTGCTCTTCCATGTTGCTCTGGGCTTAGCACTGTGCTCTCTTTGACCTTTCCACTGTTCTTCTGCATGCCGTTTTTTTATTTACCACAAAAATAGAAAACGCGCTCACCACAACAGGTCAATTCGGACCCCTCTTCAGGAATAAATCACTGCGGTATCTCACTCCTTCCTGTGTGTCTGTGGTGGCTGTGATATTAATCACCCTGGCCAAACAGTGCTGAAGAGCCACTTGAAGCAATTGATGAGAATCTAATCAGGATAAATGATGGCAGTTAAATAAAAGGCCCACGCTCAATTATTCATTGTTTTCTCATGTGATGTCCTCGTCTGGGGCCGACATCACTTTTAATCGCCAATTTGTTTCCGTTTAAGACAAGCGATCAGTTCATTATCCTACCTGCTCTCAGTCCTCGGCATGTGTGTGCGTTAGCTCCAAGGCAAATAGATGCCTTTTGTGTCGATAAAAGGTGCTGATTAATAATGTAGGCTGTTTTTCTGGGAAGCAACTCGCTCTTTTTATGAATATTTCATCATCGTTGCTAATTAATCCAGGCAGTTTATCCAGATAATAAGGGTGTAACGGTACACAAAAATTTCGGTTCGGCACGTACCTCAGTTTAGAGGTCACGGTTCGGTTCATTTTCGGTACAGTAAGAAAACAACAAAATATACATTTTCTGGTTATTTATTTACCAGAATTTGTAAGCAATGGCTTTATCCTTTTAACAGTGCTTTAAAATAGCTCTGTGTGTGATGGATGTGAGCCACCACTAGGCTGATCAGTGCAACAGCAGGCAGTCATGAATGCTAAGCATAACAATAACATACATATACACACAGGTTCGATTGCCAGGGTTAATGCAGTCGACATATATAAAATAAAAACTAAATAAGATAAGGCTCAGAATTGGTTTCTTAACAAAAACTTTCTACATATAAAGTGCAACATCAAACTGCTTCAAGTTGTTGCTCAGATTAAATATAAATAAATGACAAAACTTTTCTTCTACATACAAAAAGTGCAACATTAAACAGTTTCAAGTCAACTCAGCCTCAGATTAACTTTTCTTTTCCCCCCCAGCTTTTAACCCTGGTGACTTTCATTCAATGTTCATGTTTTTTGCCAGAAAAATCCATTTATCCCCGCTTCCGCCATTCTAGTCACTGCCGTTGTGTCCTTGGGCAAGACACTTTACCCACCTGCTCCCAGGGCCACCCACACTGGTATAAACATGTAACTTAGATATTGGGTTTCACAATGTAAAGCGCTTTGAGTCACTTGAGAAAAGCGCTATATAAATATAATTCACATCTAGGACATTCAATTAATATTTTCGAGTTATCACATTTAAAAAAAAAACTGCACTTTGTTTGTCCTCTCAAATTACACAAGAACCTCAGGGACAGTTTTCATGCAACTCAACTGAGTGTGTTTAAGGACAAGGACATAAGTAATTACATTGTGAAACAGGCTTTGGGATTTATTTGGACTTTTCCAGCATTAAACATAAATGCATTCGCAGCATTTTAGTTACTAATTTCTAGTGAAAAGTACGTGCACTTATAGCACGGGTGTCAAACGTAAGGCTCGAGGGCCGGATCTGGCCCACAAACAGATTCTATCGGGCCCGCGGAATGAGTTTGCTATGTAGAAAAATTAACCTGAAATATTTGAATGAAAGAAACAGCTGTTCTAAATGTGTCCACTGGATGTCGCAATAGCAATTTTTTGTATCTTTGTAGATGATGCTACATATGTACAAAATAAATCACATGATGTTACTACATCAGTCGAGGAAAATGATCAAACTACATAAATAACATACTGTAATTTGATTTTGATATAATTTTTTATCTTGATAGATTGAAAATTAACACCAATGAGTTGACTGATGAACATTATCACATAATTTATCCAGAAAATATAACTAACGACAAATAAAGATAGAATACTGTTAACGTCAACATGTAAGTTTAAAAAAACAACAACAACATTATTATTTGTACATTTTCAGAATGTGCTTGTTCTATTTTTAAACAAAGAAAACAATCTGAAGTTGTCTTTATTTTTAAGTTATCGTGCCGTGATTTTACTAGTTCGACCCACTTGGGAGTAGATTTTTCTCCATATGTCCCCCCGATCTAAAATGAGTTTGACACCCCTTACCGTATTTTTCGGGCCATAGGGCGCACCGGATTATAAGGCGCACTGCTGATGAGCGGGTCTATTCAGGTCTTTTTTCATACAAAAGCCGCACCGGAATATAAAGTGCATTTAAGGGGTCATATTATGATTATTTTCTAAATTTAAAACACTATCTTGTGGTCTGCATAATATAATGGTGGTTCTTTGGCAAAAGTGTTGCATTGATTATGTTTTACCGATCATTTTCAAGTAGCTTTCTGTGCATCTCTTCAGGATGCGCTGTTTTGTGGGCGGTCTTATTTACGTGGCTCACCTTCGACGGCGTCTTCTCCCCATCATCTTTGTTGTAGCGGTGTATCGTGCAAGGACGGGAGTGGAAGAAGTGTCAAAAAGAGGAGCTAACTGTTTTAATGACATTCAGACTTTACTTAAATCAATAACGGAGCAGCATCTCCTCATCCGTGGCTCACTAGTGCAACATCAACGGCATAAATGTGTCCCGTGAAAAAACGTCCGACCGGAACCCTCAAATAACTAAAGTTCCGTGGGTGAATTATGTAAACCCACTACAGTTTTTAGCGCTTTGATAGCTAGTCTACTGACAGATATAAGTAAGAACTTTACGCTACTTTATATTAGAAATGGCAACAGCAGAGGATGAATGTCCCATAACAAGAGAGAAAAAGAAGAAGCTTATGACTACGGTGTCGGCACAGACTACAATTGCGGACGTGCGTACATTTTCAGGACTTATGCAGATCTCAAATACACATCAGCAGGTACCAGAAGGTAAGAAAAGTTGCTTTTGCATAATATTGCGAAACAAAACGACAGATAATATGTCTGCTAATGGGTGCCATTTTGCGGTCCTTATACACACACACCGTAATAATACTTGTATGTTTAATGCTCCGACAATCCATCAAGCGGTGTGGCTTCATAGCTTACCGAAGTCGTAGTAAAAACATTTTGACAGATTTTTGAGCACCGTGTGCAATGTTCTATATTCTCAATGGAACATTTAAAGTTTTGGTGTTTTTTACTGCCATCATATTGCAGTCTATACGTATCTCTTCTGTATGACTGCCATCTCCTGGTCACACTTATCATTACACCATGTACCAAATAAATTTGCTTCGAGGTCAGTAAGCACAAGCAGAATTATGCTGTAGATTAGGCGCACCGGGTTATAAGGCGTACTGTTGATAAAAATCACAAGATTTTAAGTGCGCCTTATAGTCCGAAAAATACGGTACTTTATTTACAGTCTTATTTAATGGTCCAATAATATCCATCCATCCATCCATTTTCAACCGCTTATTCCCTTCGGGGTCGCGGGGGGCGCTGGAGCCTATCTCAACTACAATCGGGCGGAAGGCGGGGTACACCCTGGACAAGTCGCCACCATATCACAGGGTGGTCCAATAATATGCAAACATTTATTTACATTATTATAACAGTCGTATTTATGACCACAAAACATTAGAACAGCTTATCAGAGCCTTTACTTGTTACAGAGGCGCTGAAATGGTTTTGTAAGTCCTGGTTTTCATGACATCATTAATAGGCCTGGGAACCATGGCTAATTTCCCAAATCGATTTGATTTCAATTCATAATGTGCTCAAATGTGCTTGGGTTTTTTCTTCATCAATCCATCTTCAGAAACTTTGAAATAAGAAAGGAATTGCAAATGAAAGTGTATTGCAAGATTGCGTCACTGCAAATAAATAAAACATGCAATCTCGACACAGAGATGACGAGATTGCCCACATCTCCTGACTGTGTGGCCTACATGCTAACTTGGCCACCATGCCGCCAGGTGCAAAATAATTTATTTCTCTATGTTGTCAGCGCAGTCAGACAGAATGTAACGCACAGCAATTTTATTATGAAGGCCTGAAGTGTACATTTGTTTTTTCTGGCACACTTGACACTGCTCCGCGTGGTAAATGATATAAACGAAAGTACCTGCCGTCTTTTCTTACAAGACTCTGAATCACAAATAAAATCAATAATAGTAACAGTATCAGTCGACTACAAATATGGAAGCTTTAAGTTTTGATCATTTTATTTTTCTTTAACCAAGCATGATGTAGCTGTTACGATGTGACTCTTACCACTGTTGCTCACATAGCTATGCCAGTGTTGCTAACATTTGTGTCCCCCTGTCTCACTCCTGAATGTTACATCGTTATATGTGATGTTTGACATTAGTTATGTTATAACAAACGCAGTTACAAAGCCAGATCTGACCCGCCACATTTTCTTACTAATTGTGTTTAACTTTCCATTTTTGACAGCAAAAATACATGTACTGCAACAACTATATACATTTTAAACTTGATTTAATATTATATTCCAAACATTTAATTTTTGTTCAAATCAAAATAGGTACAGTACTTTAATATCGGCTTGACTCTGGATTTTAAAGCAAGTTATGCATCAAGATTGGTAGGTTGTGAGTTCAAACCCCGGCCGAGTCATACCAAAGACTATAAAAATGAGACCCATTACCTCCCTGATTGGCACTCAGCATCAAGGGTTGGAATTGGGGGTTAAATCACCAAAAATTATTCCCAGGCGCGGCCACCGCTGCTGCTCACTGCTCCCCTCACCTCCCAGGGGGTGATCAAGAGTGATGGGTCAAATGCAGAGAATAATTTTGCCACACCTCGTGTGTGTGTGACAATCATTGGTACTTTAACTTAAGTTGTGCACTGTAAAAATTATTTGACGATAACAAAAATGGTAGCCAAGTCGCCAACATTTTACCCTAAATAAAAACAAAACCAGTATGTTTTTCCATTTACAGTAATCAGTGTAAAAAAACAAAACAACAACCCATAGATTGTTACAGTAAAATCTCAAGTACTGTTTTTCCATTTTTCGAGAAACTAAAATGTTGGCAAATCAGCCGTCAGGTTTTTTTTTTACTGGAAAATCTACAGATTTTTTTTACAGCGTACGTAAAAAAATATATAATTAATAAATAGTTGTGTAGTAATATTATGAGGCAATATATATTTATATTGATTGGCAACAAATTATCCCTAGTGTGAGAATGTGAGTGTGAATGTTGTCTGTCTATCTGGGTTGTCCCTACGATGAGGTGGCGACTGGTCCAGGGTGTACGCCGCCTTCCGCCCGAATGCAGCTGGGATAGGCTCCAGCACGCCTGTGACCCCGAAAGGGACAAGCGGTAAAAATGGATGCATATAATATCTATAAGTGGCGGTGAGGGCATGGCTAGGGGTGTAGTCAATATGACATAATCATATATGATGTCATAATTTTGATTTGCAATGATGCTAATATTTCCTTTAAAAAGACTATAAACACTTTTTTTTGGTATATTTAAAAATCACATCTGTGTTATCAGTTAATCATAACATATATTTGTTCTTATATTATCAGAATCAAAATTCAAATCAGCTTTATTGGCAATGTTTAACACACAGAGAATTTGACTTGGTAGACTTCTGTGCTCTCTTTGTTCAATGCACTTATTGTAAAAGGTAACACAGGCTACACTATATTCTGCCATCCCTAAATGTTGCAAGTTACTTTGCCAAATATGTTAACAGTCTTAAATTACAGATACAAAAAATTAACTTGAGGTGTTTTGTTGCTATTGTCCCCAATGAAGTCACTTTAAAACTAATCAGACTAAATAAATACATTATATGTACATTAAGTGCATATACATGTAGAAATCCTGTTAAGTTAATAATTTGGTTTGGAATAAACTGAAAAAAGCAATACAGTTATACAGGATTAAGGTTGAGTTTTTATGCCGCTAGCTTAATGCTAACGAACAATGGATAAGCTAATTGACAGGCTAACCAAAATTAGCATGGTTGATCGCAGAGCACATTTATAGACAGACAATCATTCACACAATATATACCGTATTTTCCGGACCATAGGGCGCACCGGATTATAAGGCCCACTGCGATGAGCGGGTCTAGTCAGGTCTATTTTCATACAAAAGGTGCACCGGATTATAGGGCGCGTTAAAGTGGTCACATTTTTATTTTATTTTTTTCTAAATGTAAATCACTTCCTTGTGGTCTACATAACATGTAATGGTGGTTCTTTGGTCAAAATGTTGCATAGATTATGTTTTACAGATCATCTTCAAGTTGCTTTCTGACAGTCGCTTCAGGATGCGCCGTTTTGTGGGCGGTCTTATTTACGTGTCTCACCTTCGGCAGCTTCTTCTCCCCGTCATCTTTGTTGTAGCGGTGTAGCGTGCAAGGACAGGAGGGAAAAAGTGTCAAATGATGGAGCTAACTGTTTTAATGACATTCAGACTTTACTTAAATCAGTAACGGAGCAGCATCTCCTCATCCGTGGCTCACTAGTGCAATAACAGCGGCGGAAATGTGTCCCGTGAAAAACCGTCCGACCAGAACTCTCTAATAACTAAAGTTCCTTGGGTGAATAATGCAAACTCACTACACCGGTATGTTTTAGCGCTTTCATAGCGAGTTTACTGACAGATATAAGTAACAACTTTATCCTACTTTAAATTACAAATGGCAACAGTGGAGGATGAATGTCCCATAACAAGAAGATAGAGAAAAAGAAGAAGCTTATCGACTACGGCGTCGGCATGGACTACAAAGGCAGACGTGTGCACATTTTCAGGATTTACGCAGATCCCAAATACAGATCAGCAGGTACCAGAAGGTAAAAAAAAGTTGCTTTAGCATAATATTGCGAAACAAAACGCCAGTTAATGTGTCTTACCTTATACACACACACCATAATAATACTCGTATGTTGAAGCAAAGTACAATCTATCAAGCAGTGCGGCTTCATAGCTTACCACAGTCGTACTAAAACATTTCGATAGAATTTTGAGCGCCGTGTGTAATGTTCTATATTTTCAATGGAACATATAACATGAGTCATATTGCAGTGTCCACGTATCTCTTATGTGTGGCTGCCGTCTACTGGTCACACTTATCATTTCACCATGTACCAAATAAAAAAGCTTCGAGGTCGGTAAGCACAACAGAAATTCTAGTTAAAAGATTATATAAGGTTATAAGGCGCACTGTCGAGTTTTGAGAAAATTAAAGGATTTTAAGTGCGCCTTATAGTCCGAAAAATACGGTACAGTATATCCATTCATACAATATATTTTTAAAATATATTATGTAAATGTGTTTTAATGTAAAAAATATATATATATTTTGAAGGTGTACCGGCAGTTATTTTACAACAATCACATGTTGGAGAAAACCTGATATTATTCACTGTTACAAGTGGCCATAACTGCCATGTGGCCCCCAATGAAAAGGAGTTTGACACCCCTGGTGTATACTGTTGTAAAAGTGTATGAAGTGCAAACTGCTTCTTGGAACCAGTCTCTTACACAGACACACACACACACGGCAAGTAAGTGTAACTCCTCGTGAGTTTAAATCATGATTTAGCATCTTAAGGAAGTCACACCTTCCTGGATTATGGCCATGTGCTGTGGCAGCCATCGAGACTAGGTTAGGACCACCAACATGCAATCACATTTACTGGAATTACCAAGCACACGTTGGATGCTGTAAAGCTAACAAAATGTTTCTTAAAATGCAGATGCGAATTCCGTCCATCTTATACAGACCAAATATTCTAACACGTGGCTGGGACTAATCTCCGCAGTGGTGTGTTTTGGTATATCTTGTGCCTTACGACGCTTTTACAATTGCATTATCACCCTCAGCTGCCTAAAAGGAGCTTAGCTTCAGGCCACCCAAAGAGAGCGCGAGAGAGAATAGGGAGGGGGTTTCGTTTGACCTACTCTGTGGTAATAAACAGATTTAAAAGATAACCTGTGTAAATGTCTTCTTTCTTTCTGTTTCGAAATAACTTGGCAGGATCTAAAATGAATTATGTGGCCGCTACTTTTTGGTGAATGAGCTCTTTGTGTCCTAGATGCTGCACTGGAGATGTTTGATTAGTTTTAATGTAATGTTTGCCTACCAAACTACCATAACTCCAACACCCTTCCTGCCACTGATAACATACTTCACCATCTCCTCCTTTCTCTGAGTAGAGGGTTGGAGGTTGTTTTTTTTTTTTTTTAGCGGTGTTCCGGTAATGTAGGGGGGGTCTTTATAGGACAGGAATTTCTGGGATCACTCTTAAAATGATCAGTATTGATAATACTCACTGGAGAGTGAGGAGCTTACAGGATGAGGACACTAATGTTAGATAGTTAAACTAAGTCGCTGTTTGAATGCATAACAAGCTGTCATGTCTGTGATTATGTTTTGTTTTAGTCATGTTCGGATTTGGTTTTGGACTTTTTGTGCACTTTTATTTGTCACCATAGCAACCATTAGTTTCACCTGGTTCACATTGTCATGTCACGCACCTGTTCACGGTTAGAGTCATGCACCTGTTTTCACTGATCATGTCACTATATAAGCTTTTCTGTTTCTGTTGTTCGTCCTGGCGACATCACATTCACTCCTGCCACTCTGTTCACGCTCATGATCCATGCTGTTCTTTTTCATGTCCTGTTCTGGTTCCAAGTAAGTTTTCTTTATTCAAGCCTTAGTTTGCAAGTTTGTTTTATGTCCTAGTTCTGCCTTTGTGCTAGTGTTTTGTTTTCATAGTCGTTTTGTACCTCCACTGTGAGCGCCTTTTGTTTATTCCTTTTTTATTGTTAAATAAACATGTATTTAAATTCACGCCTCGCACGCGCCAATTTTCCTTTGCCTTCTGGGAGAACCAACCACGCCAAGAACCAAGTCTTGACAGTATGTCGCCAGCAGGAAAATTCTCCCGCAAGAAAGTTGGACAGTTTGGATGAGGCTTCTTGGGAGGTGCTGCGCGCCATGGAGACCGAGACGCTGCGCTTTTCCCCCAGGGAGCGCAGGGGGATGATGTGGGGGAATGGAGGCAAGCTGGTGCCGATCGGCGCGTCGTTCCCGTCCCGGAAGCGTCGCCAAGGACGAGGCCGCGAGCCGGCAGGACACGCCGCTCCCACAAGCCCCTCCCCCTCCAGGCGGAAGCAAGCAGCAGCCAGCCCGGCTTCGCCCTGATGACGTCACAGACCAGGATTTTTTTTTCAATACTTTTTCTTTTGATCACTCACCTCCAGCAAAAGACTATAAAAACATGATAAGACATTATCAGGACATGTTTTTACAAATTAGATCCTGTCAATCACAGTCACCCAGTTTTCATGCCCCGCCCCCAAGACTCAAACCCCGCCCCCGTCACAAAATTTTTCTTTTTATCCACCCACAAAAGCCCAGGTGGGGGGGAAGGAAAGACATTTTGGACAATTTAGAGGGGAGGATTTAGCCCCCCTCCTGACCTCCCTCCACCCACCCCAAAAGACGGTTCCAGACCGCGGGGAGCGCGTCTGGGATCCGCTCCTTGAGGTGGGGGCTAGGGCTGGGAACTGTTCAGGTGGGGTGGTTCAGCATCACCATGCCAAGCCACAGCCTCCAGCACGGCCGCCACCACCGGTCTTTCGGCCTGCCAAGCCACAGCCTCCAGCTAGGCCACCTCCACCTGCTCCACGCCAAGCTCCACCACGCCAAGCGCCACCAGTACCTGCTCCACGCCAGGCACCTGTCGCAGCTCCACGCCAAGTTCCGCTACCTGCTCCACGCCGCCAAGCGCCACGAGTACCTGCTCCACGCCAGGGACCTGTCGCAGCTCCACGCCAGGGACCTGTCGCAGCTCCACGCCAAGTTCCGCTACCTGCTCCACGCCGCCAAGTGCCGCCAGTCGCAGCTTCACGACGCCAAGTGCCACCAGTCGCAGCTTCACGACGCCAAGTGCCGCCAGTCGCAGCTCCACGACGCCAAGTGCCGCCAGTCGCAGCTCCACGACGCCAAGTGCCGCCAGTCGCAGCTCCACGACGCCAAGACCCCTCAAGCCAAGACCAAGTCCAAGACCCCTCAAGCCAAGACCAAGTCCAAGGTCTCTCAAGACAAGACCAAGTCCAAGACCCCTCAAGCCAAGACCAAGTCCAAGACCCCACAAGCCAAGTCCAAGACCCCTCACGCCAAGTCCAAGACCCCTCACGCCAAGTCCAAGACCCCTCACGCCAAGTCCAAGACACACCACGCCAAGACCAAGACACACCACCCAAAGACCAAGACTGCCAAGACCAAGACTGCCAAGACCAACACCAAGACCCACGCTGCCAAGACCAAGACCCACGCTGCCAGGACACGCCACGCCAAGCTTTGCCGCCCGACGCACCACGCCAAGCTTCGTCATCTGCGACTGCCACGTCGACGAAGTGCCTGCCTTCTCGTCGGCCATGGATGTGGCCAGTCCATGGGCGTCCGCCACGCCAGGTACGCCGACCTCCTCGTCAGCCACGGATGTGGCCACTACCTGGTCGGCCGCCACGCCAAGTGCGCCCACCTCCCCGTCGGCCATGGATATGGCCATTCCCGGGTCGCCCACCTCGTCAGGTACAGCGGCGGTCTACGCGTCGCCGCCACCTGATCCTGCCCCGGTGGATTCGGGGACACCTGGTCTGGCGACCCACCGCCATGTCCCCCTCCCGCCCTCCCATGACTCTCGATCCTGCCTTGTTTTGTTTGTTTTGGACATCTGGGATCTGTCCGTAAGGGGGGGGGGCTCTGTCATGTCTGTGATTATGTTTTGTTTTAGTCATGTTCGGATTTGGTTTTGGACTTTTTGTGCACTTTTATTTGTCACCATAGCAACCATTAGTTTCACCTGGTTCACATTGTCATGTCACGCACCTGTTCACGGTTAGAGTCACGCACCTGTTTTCACTGATCATGTCACTATATAAGCTTTTCTGTTTCTGTTGTTCGTCCTGGCGACATCACATTCACTCCTGCCACTCTGTTCACGCTCATGATCCATGCTGTTCTTTTTCATGTCCTGTTCTGGTTCCAAGTAAGTTTTCTTTATTCTAGCCTTAGTTTGCAAGTTTGTTTTATGTCCTAGTTCTGCCTTTGTGCTAGTGTTTTGCTTTCATAGTCGTTTTGTACCTCCACTGTGAGCGCCTTTTGTTTATTCCTTTTTTATTGTTAAATAAACATGTATTTAAATTCACGCCTCGCACGCGCCAATTTTCCTTTGCCTTCTGGGAGAACCAACCACGCCATGAACCAAGTCGTGACAGAAGCCACTGTTCAGTTTGCTGTGGCGATGAGAAAGATTGTAGTTGCTAATAGAGATGGATGTCTTTGGGCACTTAGAGACCTGATCACGATTCCGAGGCTGTGATTCGATTATAAATGGATGCATGCATCTTTAATTTCATAGTGTGTAATATTATTACATTGCATATTATTAATATATTGTATACATTTAAGATCTCAGTTAGTTCTTGAACATGGTTTGTTAACCAAAAAGTTTGTATAGTAAGAAACAATGTAAACATGAATAATTGGTTGACGCCTCAACAAAAGTCCCTATTTTAGTAAAAAGAAATGCACACTTGGCAGACAGTCTAATGTGTACATATACCAGGGGTGTCCAAACTTTTTGGGCTAAAAAAAATTTGGCCAGGGGCCGAAAGCCACTTTATGTTCACATTTATATATAGCCTGTGTACATATATACATATTATATTACCGTATTTTTCGGACTATAAGGCGCACTTAAAATCCTTTAATTTTCTCAAAAATTGACAGTGCGCCTAATGTACGGAATGATTCTGGTTGTGCTTACCGACCTCGAAGCAATTTTATTTGGTACATGGTGTAATGACAGGTGTGACCAGTAGATGGTAGTAACACATAAGAGATACGTGCAGACTGCATTATGACGCCAATAAACAACACCAAAACTTTTAATGTTCCATTGAAAATAAGGAACATTACACACTGCACTCAAAAATCTGTCAAAATGTTTTAGTATGACTTTGAAGCCGCACCGCTTGATGGATTGTCGGTCCATTACGGCTACCGTAGTCAGAGATACAAGTATCAAAATGGCACCCATTATCTGGCGTTTTGTTTCACAATATTATGCAAAACCAATTTTCTTACCTTCTGGTACCTGCTGATCTGTATTTGAGATCTGCATAAGTCCTGAAAATTTGCGCAGGTCCGCCACTGTAGTCCGGGCCGATGCCGTAGTCGATAAGCTTATTCTTGTTCACCAACTTCTTGTTATGGGACATTCACCCTCTGCTGTTGCCATTTCTAATATAAAATAGTGTAAAGTTTTAACTTATATCTGTCAGTAAACTCGCTATGGAAGCGCTAAAAACTACCAGTGTAGTGGGTTTACATAATTCACCCATGGAGCTTTAGTTATTAGAGAGTTCTGGTCGGACCGTTCTTCACGGGACACATTTCCGGCGTTGTTGTTGCACTAGTGAGCCACGGATGAGGAGATGCTGCTCCGTTGTTGATTGAAGTAAAGTTTGAATGTCATTAAAACAGTTAGCTCCATCTTTTGACACTTCTTCCACTCCCGTCCTTGCACGCTACACAGCTACAACAAAGATGACGGGGAGACAATGCTGTCGAAGGTGAGCCACGTAAATAAGACTGACAGAAAGTGACTTGAAGATGGTCTGTAAAACATAAGCTATGCAATATTTTGACCAATGAAAATAGACCTGCTCATCGGCAGTGCGCCTTATGATCCAGAAAATATGGTATATTATTTACCAGGGTTGTACTGTATACCGGTACTAGTAAAGTACAGCGATACTAATGAATCATAAACGGTAATATCCCCCCTGTAAAAATACCGGTTCCCTTTTTTTTTAACGGGCATGACGGCGCTCTGTCGTCACGTAGTGACATTGCTGGTTTTACAAGCAGAAGAGCAAGTTCGGCAATGCACAGTCACGGAGTACTTACAAGCAGACACTGTATGTAGACATAAAGGGAGAATAGACGCAATTTGGCTTAGAAACTAACGATCTAGGTGAAGCTATGACCTGTTTTGACCTTGCTAACCTGTTAATGCCATTTTTCCGGCACGTCATAATTTCATCATCATCATCCCTTCTATTTATTTGTTTCTCATGAAATGACTTCTCCTTGTGTCCGGGGAGTCGGTGCGTCGCGGTAACTTGCAGAGCTGTCACTTCCATTGTGTCAGCCGCGTCTGCTGTGGTTTAAAGTTGCGTTGCAACTTCATCATCGTGTTGTGTTGATTGTATTTATTGTGGCTTTTGCAATCGTGCTGTAGATGAAAGTTCTGTTATTGATATGCCCGGCAGTGGAGACTCTCAGGCTCTCAGACTCTTTCTTAACAAGCGGTAACAAACTCATGGAATCAAAACACACACATGCTGTATATACTGTACAAGAGCTGCTGTTTGCACAACTCACGTTTAAACACTAAACACACAGACACCCAAACTCTCACGGGACTTGACCACTCGACCACTGTAGATATCAGCCATTTTTGTTTTGATGACGCCACAGACGGGAATATAGACTTAAAGTTTGAAATCCTCATTATTACAAATGCTAAAATTCACATAAAGTCTGCCGTTCTTAAATCCAATGTTTTCCTTTTTTCAGTATCGATAAAATCGATCAATTCCCTTTTTAACCGGCTCAATGGCTCTGTTGGAAGGCAAACTTGCCAAGCACAGATCAATATACTTGAAATTTAGGAATATTAAATAGATATATCGATGTATCAATCGTTACACCCCGTGTGTGTGTGTGTGTGTGTGTGTGTGTGTGTGTGTGTGTGTGTGTGTGTGTGTGTGTGTGTGTGTGTGTGTGTGTGTGTGTGTGTGTATATATATACTGTTCTGAAGTTAGTGTACTTATATAGATATTACATATATGTGTAATGTATTTCAATAAGCATTAAATAACCATTGACTTCCAAATGAAACTCATGGTCGTTCACCCTTGATACCATCTACGCCTGTAACGGTGTGGCAGTAACACACCATGTCAATTTACTGGTGAATGATCAATATTGTACCGTATTTTTCAGACTATAAGTCACAGTTTTTTTCATAGCTTGGCCGGGGGTGCGACTTATACACAGGAACGACTTATGTGTGAAATTATTAACACATTGTTATGCACGTGAGGGTTGGAAGGAGACGACACCACGAAGAGCTTAAGGTTACCAGGTTTATTGTAACCTTTTGATGATTGTGTGGGATGTGTATGCTACTCTAAGTGTTGGATGCAGGATTAAGTGTAGAATTAACCATGAAAATTATTCAAGAGGATGTTGTACATGCGTGATGGATGAAAAACTTCGTCTGACCAAGAGGAGAGGCACAAGGGAGATCCGGGGACAGGCAGGTGGTCGAGGGCAGGCGGCAAGCAACAATGTCCAAGTCCAAACGAGTGATCGAGGATTTAGGGAGGCAGTCCAATTTCCAGGTGGAGGTCGAGGTACAGCGCTCGAGCACACAGAACAAGGTGGGCACTGCAAGGAGAACAGGGGACATCAGTCAACAAGGCAAAAAGGGGCAAAAGACAAAAGACAGGCGAGGACAACGAGAGGGAAGCCAGAGACGTAATGCTTACTACAAGAGTTAACGACGTTCCGGCGTAGGTTCCAAGGAGTGACTGATCTTTATGCTGTCCTCCTGATTGCTGCCAGGTGCGTTGATTGATGAAAGCCGGCAGCTGCGGCGAAGTGTGGGTGTGAAGCGCATGGCGCGTGCGGGGGCGTGTCCTGGCATGCTGCCAGACAGAGTGTTGGATCTTGCAATGGGAGGGTTGTGGGTTCGAGACTGAGCTGTGACTGTGACACACATTACCGTAAAATAACAAATAATATTATTTAGCTCATTCACGTAAGAGACTAGACGTATAAAATTTCATCGGATTTAGCGATTAGGAGTGACAGATTGTTTGGTAAACGTTTAGCATGTTCTATATGTTATAGGGCCCTGCGATGAGGTGGCGACTTGTCCAGGGTGTACCCCGCCTTCCGCCCGATTGTAGCTGAGATAGGCTCCAGCGCCCCCCGCGACCCCGAAGGGAATAAGCGGTAGAAAATGGATGGATGGATGGATATATGTTATAGTTATTTGAATGACTCTTACCATAATATGTTACGTTAACATACCAGGCACATTCTCAGTTGGTTATTTATGCGTCATATAACGTACACTTATTCAGCCCGTTGTTCACTATTCTTTATTTATTTTAAATTGCCTTTCAAATGTCTATTCTTGGTGTTGGGTTTTATCAAATAAAATTCCCCCAAAAATGCGACTTATATATGTTTTTTTCCTTTATTATGCATTTTCGGCCGGTGTGATTTATACTCCGTAGCGACTTATACTCCGAAAAATACAGTAAATATATCCAAATCCAAGACCTCTTCTGATTGTAACGGAATTCATATGGAAACAATAAAAACGTTTTTGAAGATATTTACGAACCTTTAACATATATCAGCAACCTATCATTTCAAACAGACAAATTCCCAGACAAAATGAAAATGACAAAAGTCGTACCAATTTATACAACTGGAGACAAACACCAGTTTACAAATTACAGACCTGTTTCAGTAATTTCGCAATTTTCTAAAATAATTAAACAGTTTATTAACAAATTGGACAAATTCATAGCAAAAAATGAAACACTCAGACAACCAATACGGACACAGAGCCAACATATCAAAATCAATGGCATTAATCGAAATAACAGAAGAGATAACCAATGCAATAGATAGCAAAACACGTGCTGCTGCAAAATTGATGGATCTAAAAAGCAATTGACACAATCAATCATAATATCTTAATAAACAAGTTAGAATGGTATGGCATCAGAGGGTTGGTCGTGAACAAGCTACCTAACCAACAGGAAGCAATACATGAAGACAGGCGAACACACATCTACAGAGCTGAAAATATCTTGTGGCGTACCTCAGGGAACACAATTGTTCAATCTTCATATAAACAACATTTCTAAAGTTACAAAGGACTTAAAGTTAGTATTACTTGCAGATGACACGACTGTGTTTTGTTAGAAACATGAAATGTGTGGCTGTTTATTGAGTATGTCATAGTCAGCTCTGCATCATACATGTGCCGTAGTACATAATATACATACATATCTCCAGTGAACAATCTTGTGCTCAATGGCAATATTATTATTTCACAAAAAAGAGAAGAAAATTCAATTAAGAAAATTAAATTAAATTAAACATATCTCAAAAGGGTAATGGGAAGAAGTATACACTTTTTGAATCCCCCCCTTTTTTACATAGTTACTTTATCTAATACCCAGTTTCCTCTGAACCACATTTTATCACGTTCATCTGGATCCACATAACTTAATTTGCCCAGAACAATGTGCTTACAATTCTCAATATAGCATCATAAGTAAGTCATATAAGTCATTCATACTCATATTCAAAATAAGCCTAGACCTCACTATACCGAACCAAAATATTAGATTTGAACAATTTCTTAAAATGTTTTTAATGTTTGAACAGTGTTTGAGCTCATCACTCAGACTATTCCATAATTTCACCCCACAGACTGAGACACAAAAACTTTTCCTTGTGCCAAGTGCTGAAGCGTGTTTATATTTTGCCGTTCCTCTGAGGTTATACCCCACATCTCTTTCTATGAATAAACTTTGAATATTTGAAGGCAATTGATAATGTCTTGCTTTAAACATAATTGTTCAGGAGAGAACACACAGAAGCTAATACAAATAATAACAGAGGAAATGAACAAATTAAAAAGATGGTTTGACAAAAACAGACTATTTTTGAATCTCAGCAAAACTAAAATAATACTGTTTTGGTAACAGTAGAAGAGAAAGACATGTGTGTTCACACGAGTTCCACATCCACTGCATCGACCGCTGACTGTCGGAGAACAACACCTGTCCCATCTGCAGGCAGCCCGTCCTGGCGCCGCGCCGCGACTGATGCACACACCTGTTTGTCACTTCACCTGTCCAGTGCCAAGGTGCACTGGGATAGGCTCCAGTAGATTTATGCTGCTTTAACATCTGCTGACTGAAGAATCCTCCATCAAGTCTTTTATTGGGCGCCAAACAATCATCCATGCCACACCCACTTCAAGTCCACTATACTATACTATACAAATACTAATAGACGGAGTAGATATTGAAAGGGTAAAAGAAAACACATTTTTGGGTGTAATAATAGATGACAAAATGAACTGGAAACCTCATGTAAAAGATATACAACATAAAGTAGCAGCAAACACATCAATAATGAATAACGCAAGATACAAGCGGTAGAAAAATGGATGGATTGATATTGCGGACCAAAAATCACTTCATATTCTCTACTGCTCGCTAGTGTTACCATATCTGAATTATTGTGTAGAATATGGGGAAATAACTACAAATGTGCATTCCATTCACTAATGGTGTTACAAAAAGGATCAATTACAATAAAACATAATGTTGGATAAAGAGAACACACCCTTTATTTATTTAATCTAAAGTATTGAAATTCAACGACTTGGTGCATTTGGAAAAAGCTAAAATTATGTACAAAGCAAACTATAACCTGCTACACAAGAATGTACAACAATTCCCCTCAACAAAAGAGGAAAAATAACCTTAGAGAAAAATCTAATTTAAAACATTTGTATGCATGTACAACACTTAAGACCTTCAGCATATTTGTATGTGGAATTAAATTATGGAATGGATTAGGCATGACGATCAAACAAAGCACTAATATGATTGAGTTTAAAAAACTGTTCAAACTACAAGTGTTCACAAAGTACAAAAAAAATTTGATAATCTCATTTATATCCTAGGTCAGGGGTCGGCAACCTTTACCACTCAAAGAGCCATTTTGGCAAGTTTCACAAATTAAAGAAAGTAATGGGAGCCACAAAAAATTTTTTACAATTTCAAATGAAAAACACCGCATACAAAGCTTAAATGCTTTGTGCTATGTTAACCAGGGGTCTCCGACACACGCACTGGCACGCACTTTAATGTGGAAATTTGATGTTAGTGCAGCCCGCGAGTTTTGAATGAATGGCGCTTGATAGCGTCATACTTGCCAACCCTCTCATTTTTCCCGGGAGACTCCCGAATATCAGAGCGTGATGACACTGCATTTGGCGCCCTCTACAGTCTGCCCTAACAGTGTACCTGCTCGACCACACGTAGAATGCAATTTCAGCTTGCTCATGTAAGTGACAGCAAGGCGTACTACCTCAGCAGCCACACATCTTACACTGACGGTCCCAATACCCGGAATCCCATGCAGCCCTAACTCTTCCGCTCAACCAACGCACGGAGGGGGGGGGGGGGGGCTTTGGTTGTAGCGGGGGTGTATAATGTAGACCGGAAGAGTTAGGGCTGCATGGGATTCTGGGTAATGGTTGTGTTGTGTTTATGTTGTGTTACGGTGGGATGTTCTCCAGAAATGTGTTTTTCATTCTTTTTTGGTGTGGGTTCACAGTGTGGCGCATATTTGTAACGTAACAATGTTAAAGTTGTTTGATACGGCTACCGTCAGTGTAAGCTGTGTGGCTGATGAGTAAGTATGCTTTGCTGTCTCCTGTGTGTGCAAGTAATAACAACATGCAACATGTGGCTGGACTGGCACGCTGTATGTAAATGCTATAGAGGACAATTACTGCAGTGCAATTAGGGCATGCCCTTTATGTAGTAATTAGAGTGTAAATAGGATTATTTTTTCCCTGGGAGTAGTCTATGAGAGACACTGAGATCCATAAGTCTCCTGGGAAAATCGGGGGGGTCGGCATGTATGTAGCTGAGCCGCATCAGAGTGGTCAAGGAGCCGCATACGGCTCCGGAGCCGCGGGTTGCCGACCCCTGTCCTAGGTGAACCATAAATTAATTAAGTATTTATTTATGAGAACTTTAATTGTTGTGTATATGTTTATTGGTCTTATATTTATTTATGTATTTAATATTTGTTTACTTATTGTATATTTTATTTATTTACTTATTTACTTATTCACTGTTCTGTTACAAACAGAGAACAAAGAAATGGGATACAACTGCTATGATATGAAAGGGGGTAAGATTAAATAAGGTCTGCTTCCTCCTACTCTTTTTTGGAAACGAAACAACTGGAAATATGTGATGCATTACATTGTAATTGTATTGTATGCTTGTTTGAAGTGAAGTGAAACTAGGTAACGAAAGGTCTAGAAGTAAAGAGAGGAGGGGGCAAGGAGGAGTGGCAAAGTTTTCCAACTCCTCTCTTACTCTTGTGTTGGTCTAACTCAGATCAGGCTGGGCTTCACTTGGTCTTTGCTGCACCAGGAATCTGTCCAGCGTGGCTTGTTTTTGGTGGCGCTTTTAAAATTTGCCTGTGTGTGAATGTGAGTGTGAATGTTGTCTGTCTATCTGTGTTGGCCCTGCGATGAGGTGGCGACTTGTCCAGGGTGTACCCCGCCTACCGCCCGAATGCAGCTGAGATAGGCTCCAACACCCCCCGCAACCCCAAAAGGGACAAGCGGTAGAAAATGGATGGATGTTGTCGTTATTGGCTTAACCCTTGCAAATAGTCCTATTTAAGTCAGCAGCGAATCCCTCCTTCTTTCGAGGCTGTTTTGTTGCCTTTTTTGGACCTATATTGAATCGAGTACCAGATAGACAAAACTTGAAGCACTGAAAAGTGGCGACCGAGTAAAATATTTTGTCAATGGGATGTGATGTAGGGTGGCTCAGCCTTTCCAACATGGCCGCGGCCCGCGGCACTGCACAGGAAGTGATTTCTTCAAAATAGCAGCACCCTAAGGCTTCCAGCGGCACATAAAATGAATGAATGAAGCGTTCAAGACATGGTTTGCACTCAGGGGCATATTTGGCTCGGTCTAAAAGTTCGTAAACCGAAAAGGTTGCAAACAGAGCCATTCGTCAATGGCGGAATTTTGCTATTTTTCTTGCCAAAGTGGTATTTTTTTAGATTTCCGTATAAAACTGCGCACCCTAGTTAACTGGCTTCTTCGAGCAGTGTTTTTCAACTAGTGTGCCGCGAGATACAGTCTGGTGTGCCGTGGGAGATGATCTAATTTCACATATTTGGGTTAAAAACATTTTTTGCAAACCAGCAATTATAGTCTGCAAATGATGTGTTGTTGTTGAGTGTCTAGAGCGCGGCAGAGTAACCATGTAATACTCTTCCATATCAGTAGGTGACAGCCGGTAGCTAATTGCTTTGTAAATGCAGGTAAAAAGGTGTCTTATGCTTAAACCAAAAATAAACAAAAGGTGAGTGCATTGAAGCTTAGGGAAGGCTCTGCAGAACGAAAGTAATACTGAACTGGCTACAAAGTAAACAAAAACAGAATGCTGGACGACAGCAAAGACTTACTGTGGAGCAAAGACGGCGTCCACAATGTACATCCGAACATGACATGACAATCAACAATGTCCCCACAAAGAAGGATAAAAACAACTGAAATATTCTTGATTGCTAAAACAAAGTAGATGCGGGAAATATAAGACATGAAACTGCTACAGGAAAATACCAACAAAAGAGAAAAAGCCACCAAAATAGGAGCGCAAGACAAGAACTAAAACACTACACACAGGAAAACAGCAAAAAACTCCAAATAAGTCAGGGTGTGATGTGACAGGTGGTGACAGTACACCTACTTTGAGACAAGAGCTATATTTGATGCATGCTTGGTTATGCTTTAAAGTCATATCCAACAATTGCGACAATTACTTTTAACTGTCAACTGAGTTTATGATTTCTGCTGGTGGTGTGCCTCCGGATTTTTTCGACGCAAAAAATGTGCCTTGGCTCAAAAAAAGTTGAAAAACACTGGCTTAGAGCGTACTTGTGATTATGCCAACATCAAAGTGGTGACTTTTTCGGAGTTAGAAAAGCTAGGCTATACTAGCCTACGTGTAAAGTAATGAAAAATCAAAGAGTGAATGCTATGAATGATTCAAAAAATGTCGAGTTTGGACCACGTTATAGTATAGGTTAACTAGTGAGGCGGTAAAGAGGACGAAAGTAGTCTGTAGACGGGGAAATAGTATTGTAGCGGTAGGAATATTGTATAGAGAACTGTAATTACCCAGTGTGGGCTGCAGAGGGAAGCGGAGAACTTGCCGCAATGTTGGAGCGAAAAAGAAACGGGGAAGTGTTCAATGAGCTGTTTTCGTGATTGCGTCCCGCGCTTCTGCCTGTTAGCTATCTAATGGTAGTTTTGTGAAAACAATTACAAGGCTGACTTGGGCACAGTCATTCTGCCTCCTTCCCATTGCAGCCGCCATTGCAGTGTTTTCATGAATTTATTAAGATTACATGTAAAATAATATTTGAGCTTTTACAATTTATAATATTTGTTATCAAATATAGCCATTATATCTCATGTATTCATGAAATGCTTTATAGTGATGTAGTGAAGAAATGTTCTCAAACCAAACATTGAACTATTTAAATATAAACTATGGATGTCGTACATTCTTGGAATGGCTAATATTGATATGGTTAAGATATTTTCTCAACAAAAACAATCAGCTAAAAAGGGCCCCTGCTGATATTTTTCAATTCCTCTCTTTGTTGTACCTCACTGGTATCCCTGCATTGTACTATTATTATATATTGTAAATGTATTATATTTGTTTATTAATATGTATAAAAGTGTCCTCTTTTGGTATTTTGGTATTTTACACGCAAATTGACAAGGTGTGTTGTATCTACTATCGACTTATTCATATCTATGGCTGACGGAGTAACACACTATGCGGATATTAGGGGTTGGCGCTTATCCCAGCCGCACTCGGGCGGACGGCAGGTTACTCCCTGGACAAGTCGCACCAGGAATTAACTATAGACCACAAAGCATTCACAAAACACTATGTCACATGAACTGTTTTTAAAGTAGTAACTTTCTGACATGAAAAACCCCACAAATAATGTAAAAGCATGCTGTTTACTTTTTAATATCAATTTAAAACACAAAGCAATTTAGCGGATGAAAATGAAGCCGAATAAACAAGCTTTTGATACCTGTCACATCTAATAATACACAAGCTTCATGCCTCACTGCAAACTCAGTGTACTGTCAATTCACAGCCTGCCTTCAATTCAATGAGATGACTAGGGATGAGAATTAAGATTTTTCTGGTTCCGATTCCACTTTGGGTTCTGCTTAACGATTCGGTTCCTTTACAGTTCGCTTAGCGAGTTTTATTTGGAAAAAAAGAGGGAAAAAAGTGGATTAGCCTCAATTTTGTTGAGTTTAGAAGTAACATGACCTCACAAAGCCTTACAAAGCCTACACATATGTAGCATAACATAAAAAAAGGTACTTTTTGAAAATAAATGTAATAAATATTATTTTTTAGAATTTATCAAAAAATAAATGATGTGAAAATCACATTTTAACACTTAGTAACATGTAATATTGACTTATTACATGCAAAGTGAGATATGCCACACCTTTATTGTTATAATTTTTAGCACGGTTAAATTAATTCCTTCTCCGGTTGACCTATGACATCACTCGAGCATTTGCAGATCCTTACAACTTGTTTTAACTGATGTCCGCTGTAATACTGGCACAAATTAAGCCGACATTCCACATTTCCTTAACTACCTTCTTAATTAAATCTCCATTTCTTTTTCTTTTACCATTGATGCACTTCAAAATGTTTTGTTATTTTTAATTTAATTTAATTTTTAATCAGATAAACAGTCTCCTCTTCATTAAAATTGTTGCTATGTTTTTATTGAGACTGGCGCATGCCTGATAACATGAGTCCTCTGCTGCCGTACATACCCTTTTTTAACTAACACAACTCCTAAGCAAGTTGTATTGTCACATTTTGACTACTGCCCAGCAATCTGGTCTAATGCATTCAAACAAGAACTAAATACAATCCATATTACCCAAAACAGAGCTGCCAGACTAGCTCTCCATTGCTCATTTAGGACCGGCATTGAGATAATGCATAATGAATTGTTATGGATAAGAGTTGGTGAAAGACTAGCTTGTAGTTTGATTCTATTTATAAAAAAAAAAATCCATACATACCATAAACCTGCTTATCTGTATTCTCAGCTGTTGCTTGCTAGTGAAAGTCACAACTATGGTACCAGGCTAGCCCTAAGAGGTGCTCTCACCCGTCTTAAACCCAAAACTGATGTTTTGAAAAAGACTGTTATGTATAGGGCAATCACTTACAGGAATCGACTTCCACAATATCTGGTATCAGCAGAGTGGGTTTTAAGAATAGACTAAGAGGAGGAGTATTGCGTAAAGAGATTTTTCTAGATTGTACCTAATGTCATGACTGGTTTTATTGATTATTGATTATTGATTATGGGACAGCAGTAGAAAATGGATGGATGGTACTTTTTTGTCACTTATTGTTTGTCTTTGGTACACTAATGTGCATGTTATAGGCCATTGGTTCTTTGTTTTATTTTTGCAAAAATATATATATATATTTTTATATTGCTCTTTTTAATTTTCCTGAGGGAACTCTCCTGAAGGAATCAATAAAGTACTATCTATCTATCTATCTATCTATCTATCTATCTTTTTATCTTTATTATAATTATTTAAACTCAAAGTTATTGTTTTTTGTTTGTTTGTTTGTTTTATTTTTTTTATTACAACATTTTATTATTGATCATGTTGTACTGCATTGTAATCTTTTGTTTTGTGATTGTGTGATGTTTTTTGCCTGGACTCCAGGAAGAATAGTCTCTACTGTGGTGTAGACTAATGGGGATCCTTAATAAACTAAACTAAACTACCCCTCCTCCCCAAGAGATCTGGTTTCCAATCGCATAAACCAGGTGTGTTCAGTGTTTCCCATAAACTGCCAAGATACCTGTGGCGGTGGGGGCGTGGTTATGGGCGTGGTCACCATGACATCATCGAATAATTTGCATAATTCACTACAATGATATGATTTTCTCTAAAAAGGCTCAAAAAATGTATACTTACTCATTAATAATAACAGTTTTGTTTTAAACGTCCATCCATCCATCCATTTTACAATATAATTGCAACACTTTATGTACATATTTATATACAGATTTGAACAATAAGTTATTCACTGAAATATATTTATTAATTGTGGTTCTTACAAAAAATATATCTTATAAAATATAAAAGCTAAAATGTCTCTTAAAGCTCTGCCCCTTTAATTAGTGCATACTAAATAATTTAACTTTAGCCTACTACTACAACCATATTATTTACCAGCAACATAAAGTGAAACAGAGGCAGAGGTGTCCTGCCACAGTCAGTAACAAATAAACAGAAAACAGTAGTGGTCAAATACAAATAAGGCAACAAGAGAAGTATCCTACACTTTTGTAAAGTAAATCTGAACAGCCTATATGGGCATCTACATCAACTATATGATTTGCCTGAGAAGCTGGACAGGACAAAAAAATAAATACAAATTATTTTTTTTATTTTTATTTGTGGCGGACGTAATTCTTTCGTGGCGGGCCGCCACAAATAAATGAATGTGTGGGAAACACTGCTGTTAGTCCGACTTTTCAAAAACCGAACACGATCGAATTAAGGTGTTTCCAAGGGCTGTAGGAGGCTTATTAAGAGCCGAACTATTTGAGAAGTCGGACTAATTTAGTGCATGGAGACGTACTGATTGCACACGTAAAGAACACTCCCAGGGTTTGTGCTGGCGGATCTCCGCTCTCACTCGTGCAGCCAGTACTTTGCCTTTCATGACCACTTGTACTTAATTAGACACACACTTCCACTTCTTTCTCTCGTTTCACTTTAAATCCGCAGCTCGATAAAGTGGTTACACGGATCTTTTCTTCGTCTTTCTCTGGAAAAGCAGGTGTGAGTATTAGGTATGTTGTCAAGTGTACAATTCAAGCTATGATGCATACAAACACAGTTCCATTACATTTTATTTGTGAACAAGGGAGAAACATGCGCGGCAAATCTACATTCGTAACAGGCTGACAGGAATAAATAAATAAATATATGGGAGACACTGGCTGATATTTTTAAGATCCCAGACTACTTTTTCAGCGCTGACTCAGTGCTCACAGTGTTTCCCATGAACTGCCAAGATACCTGTGGCGGTGGGGGCGTGGTTATGGGTGTGGTCACCATGACATCATCGAGTGATTTGCATAATTTACTACAATGATAAGATTTTCTCTAAAAAGGCTAAAAAAATGTATACTTACTAATTAATAATACCAGTTTTGTTTTAAATGTCCATCCATCCATCCATCCATCCATAAACAGAAAACAGTAGTGGTCAAATACAAATAAGGCAACAAGAGAAGTATCCTACACTTTTGTAAAGTAAATCTGAACAGCCTATATGGGCATTTACATCAACTATATGATTTGCCTGAGAAGCTGGACATTTATTTGTGGCGGACGTAATTCTTTCGTGGCGGGCCGCCACAAATAAATGAATGTGTGGGAAACACTGGCTCATGCGCCAAGAATTAACACAGCTCATGGAGTTTAAAGTGTTGTTTAGTATTCGGTACTAACAATTAGGGCTGGGCGATATGGACGAAAAAGTATATCCCCCATATATTTTTACTTAAACTCGATATTCGATATATATCTCGATATATTTTCCGGTGAAAGTAGACATACAAAGTAGGGCTGCAACAACTAATTGATTAAATCGATTAAAATCGATTATAAAAATAGTTGGCGATTAATTTAGTCATCGATTCGTTGGAACTAGCTATGCGCATGCGCGGAGGCTTTTATTTTTAATTTTTTTTAATTAAAAAAAAACATTTTTTTTAAAATAAACCTTTATTTATAAACTGCAACATTTACAAACAGCTGAGAAACAATAACCAAAATAAGTACAAAAACAGCACAAAACAGCGCCAGGGCGGCGCTGAGGCTACGTCTCATGAGGTGGCGTAAGCTAGCCAATGATGTGTCATGTGCAGCTCACGTGACGACACCGTCTCCTTTGCTGGAAACATTCGAAAAATGGCGCAGGAAAACAGTACGGATAGTTTAGCGGAGAAACATCTTGAGGTTATTGCTTCAATGGAGAAAAGTGTACGACCTAAGTCGTCAAAAGTGTGGGAACACTTTACTTTAAAGACTTCAAAGAAGACCGTTTCCTGCAAAATGGCACGGAAGTACAACATTGCTTCAGAAGCACCTGAAAAGGAAACATGTTGGAGCCACGGATGAAGGGAGGAACTCATGGTACGTAACTTTTTAAGTCCATAGTGGCAACAGGCATTCAGGTTTTTTGTAAGTAACGTTAATGTTATGCCTTTGTTGCAACGCGGGGCTGATCATGTGTCTCCGGCACATATGACTCCGTTTTGAGAGAGAAAACGCACGGTTACCAATTTCGAAATAAACGTAACGGACAGAAATATCTCAGGTTGGTTTCATAATGGATCAATGCAGCCAGGCCCGATAAAGCTATATAAATCTATTTAGATTTGAGTGACGCTTTAGTATAACTAAACGTTATGAAGGTGCTGGAATATTTCATGCTATTATTCAGAAGCAGCCTAAAATTAATTCTTTATTATTCACAACAGAAACATGTACAATATCGGATTCAGTTCTGATGAGTTACATTTCTGTGTTATTATTGGTGTATGCTGCACCCCCAATGTCCAGAACATGGTGCCAGTATGCTGGTTTTTTTCAATAAAATACTGGAAAGGATAGAAATGTAGTTGGTCTCTTTTATCCGATTATTAATCGAAGTAATAATCGACAGTTTAATCGATTATCAAATTAATCGTTAGTTGCAGCCCTAATACAAAGATATTCATTTTTGACCAAGATTCACTGAAATTGAAGTGAATGACAACTGTACTGTTAACAGTCATTGGCACATTTATTTACCCAGTTAGTCAAGATGGGTATTAACAGCACAGAAAAGAAACTGTTTAAGTAGCACAGAATTACATAACATAAATAAAATAGAAAAATATTATTCCTGCGTAAAATAAATAACATAGCTTTGCAAATAAATACAAATTTATCAAACTCGGATAAAAAATACATTTGCAGGCAGGCACTTTTTAATTCCCAGTCGACGATGTAATTGACTGTCACACACGTACGGTTCTGGTCAGCGCCAAGTAAGTGACTTTACGTAGTTGTGCGGCTATGATCTCCCTCACTTCGGCATACATAAAATGGCCGAGTGGTTAGAGTGTCCGCCCTGAGATCAGTAGGTTATGAGTTCATACCAAAGACTATAAAAATGGGACCCATTACCTCCCTGCTTGGCACTCAGCATCAAGGGTTGGAATTGGGGGTTAAATCACCAAAAATGATTCCCGGGCGCAGCCACCGCTGCTGCCCACTGCTCCCCACTGCTCCCCTCACCTCCCAGGGGGTGAACAAGGGGATGGGTAAAATGCAGAGGACAAATTTCACCACACCTAGTGTGTGTGTGGCAATCATTGGTACTTTAACTTTAACTTAACTTAATTTTTGGCAGCATTTCTCGTGCGAAATATGCAAACTCGAGAACAGTTTTGATTTGGGCTTACATGGTAAACAACTTTATTCAGACGCAAACATTTGTCCAAATGCGGCCATGTAGACACATTCTGGGTTTCCTGGATGTCGTCTACATCGCTAAAAGAAGGAAGAGAATCCCTCTGCCACCTTCCACTCGTTTTTTTAATATATAAATCTTCACTTCTCCGACTCTCTCGTCGTCATTTGGGATGTCTGTTGTGATTTCCCTTCCTGGTTTGATGACCCGTCCTATCTTGCCTCAGATTGGCCTGTCCCTAATGATTTGCCCTAATCTCAACCAACTGTGACTCATCATAGTAAACAACCAACTAGGGCTGGGCGATATATCGATATACTCGATATATTGCGGGTTTGTCTCTGTGTGATATAGAAAATGACTATATCGTGATATTCGAGTATATGTTCTCACACAGTTGCTTATAGCTGCGGGCATTAGACTACAGGCTCTTCCCACTCCTTCTTGTGTCTCCTTCTCACAGACAGCAAGCGCACCTTCTTACACACGTCACATACTGTCATGTCATACGTATACGCCCTCGCGGAGCAGAGAGGTAGCAGCATGGGTAACGTTAGCTGTGGTGCTAGCGGAGCCGTGCGAGTGGTAATACGAGAGAAAGAAGGTGCAAATCTGGTAACAAATGAAGGAAGAATTAATTCCCGAAAAAAACAACAGGGGGTCCATCGTCTGGCGGTGGTTTGGCTTCAAGTGGGAATATGTCGAACAGACAACTGTAATTTGTCAAGTGGGGCAAAAGTGTTGCTACAAAAAGTAGCATTACTGCTAATATGTAGCATCATTTGAAAAGTCCTCTGCTAGAGAATAAAGAGTGCTTACTCCGCATGTCAACATCTCTGTTCGGTGCCCACACCATCAAAATGCCGAGGCAAACATTTCCAGATCAACACTGTATGAAAAAAATAGTCAACAACAAAAGGAGATAATGTCCACAGTAACCTACCACATAGCGAAGGACATACACTATTTGATTTCCTATTATGCAGCTCATTTTTATTTGACAGTTATTGAAATATCTTGTGTGACATCATGCACAAAAGTGCACTTTATTTGTTTTAAACTATTGTAGTGGCGTTCTGTACAAAAAGTGCACTTTAATTTAGTGTTGTTTTGATATGTCTTCTTAGTGACATCATGCACAAAAGTGCACTAATAGCTTGTTTTAAAATGTCTCTGACAATCTTGCATTTTCTGTTTTGGAAATGACATGAATGTTTGTGCCACTGCTTAATGACTGTTTAATAAATACAGTTTTGGTCAATTGACTTAGTTGTGATTTCCCTCTCTGCATGAAAGTTTAAAATGAGCATATATTCATGCATTATGAACAAGAATGTTTTAATGTAGACACATAGAATCATCATACTGGTGTGATTATATGCACTAAGTGTAAATTCAAGGCTAAGGAAAAATATCGAGATATATATATCGTGTATCGCGATATGGCCTAAAAATATCGAGATATTAAAAAAAGGCCATATCGCCCAACCCTACAACCAACCAATCATGGATGTTCTTATAGTGCAAGCACTTCTTGGAAGGAGTAAGGAGAGGGGTTTAGTAGCCCATGGAGTGTGCGAGGGAGTGGGAAGCAGGGGGAGAAAAGGGAACACAACAAATAAGCGGTGTTTGGTCATTTTAACGTGAAATAAATTATATTGATATTACGATATTTTCTTAATTCATATGTTGTTTAAAAATATATGGATATATCTTACAAACTCGATATATCGCCCAGCCCCACTAACAATACTAAGAAATGCTGTTATCGATGTAATTTGGTTGGTTGGTATCGAAGTATAGATACTTTTGACAACCCTGATTGCTTAAACTGAAAAAAATGTGTACAGCCCTAAATATTGCAGGGTATTTTTTCGTGAGTTAACTGCATCTTTTTAGATTCAAACAAGTCAGGGATGCAGGACGCATTAGTGGACCTTTACTAACTGAACCAGTAATTGTTTGAGCAGTTATCTTCCAATTATTGCACGAGAAACTCTACTCCATTACATGCTTGCATTGTACTCCTATTTTACATTTTTAGTATGTTTACTTTTTGTCGTATCTGGTCTTTTGGGCTTATGCTAACAGTATGCTTCAGAAAGAAAAATGTCCTTCCTCTGTGTGTGTGTGTGTGAGTGGCGAACATGTTGGCTCGCTCTCATGCACACACCAAGACAGACAAAGGCCCTCTTATTTTGACCCTCGTGAACCCTATTAGGGTTTATTACCTCAGCTTTGTCCCCAGTGAACACGCCTGGCGTATGTCCCGGATTGGTGGCTACGAGAGTGAGTGAAGTAAGGTAGCATGGGGTGGGGGGACGGACTTGCACACTGGATTCGTCTCAGGCGATGGGAGTGTTGCAAAATGATAGGCATTGTGAGAGTGTGGCAAGATTAGATTGATTCAGCTGTCAAACGGACTGAGATTTGTGACATGTTCGCTGAGCTTTCAGTGTGGGGTGTAGATATGCTTTAGAGTAATATAATGAAGCTACTCTTAAAGGTGAACTGCACTTTTTGGGGAATTTAGTTCATAATTCCTATGTAAAACAAGAAGGCAGATGTATAATTTCTATGCATTCTAACATGCAAATAAATAGAATCAATGGGAGGTCCTTTATTCCACCCATAAAGCCCTCTAAATAACCATCCAACAACCGCCAACAATACTCCCATGCTCCAAAACAAACTTTTCTTACTTGTTGGTACCTGTTTTTGTGTATTTGGGATCTGTATAATTCCCCCAAAAATTGAAATCAAACCATTGAGACATTGCAAAGGTATTTATAAAATAATCTTGCCTTCCTTCATATTTCCTATAAACGAGATGTTTGGAATAGAGATCGACAGATATGTTTTTTTCAGGGCCGATACGATCATTAATGGTGAAGGAGGCAGATAACCGATATTTGGAGCCGATATTCATTTAAAATAAAAGTGACATTCATTGGAAACTCAGAACGGAAAGTTTTTTGATAATTTAAATAAAATTTTTCTGACAACGATATTAAGTACAAAACGTAATGTACAGATCATCCAAAGCAATATTGAGGTAGAGACATAGTTTACATTATTAACATCTTTAGTAGGGCATGATAAAGCAAGAAATTGCACTTATCAACCCTGATAAGGCACACCTGTGAAGTGACTACCTCTTGAAGCTCATCGAGAGAATGCCAAGAGTGTGCAAAGCAGTAATCAGAACAAAGGGTGGCTATTTTGAAGAAACTAGAACAGGGGTGGGCAATTAATTTTTACCGGGGGCCGCATGAGCTACCCGAGCACTGCTGGAGGGCCACATCGACAATATTTCAATTAAATTTTGCTCAATATTATTTTTGATATATACCGTAAGATAAATAATAATAATCATAATAATAATAGTAATACTTCAACATAGTGTGTGTAACAGCATTCCATGACTAATATATATAAATTAACATTAATAATAAATGACAGTAAAATAAGCACACGTATGACTGAGGAGTCATAGTGTAACTTTGTGTGGTGTTTGAGTTGTCCGACTTTTTGTGTGGCCTTAAACGCACCAGTGGTTTAGTGCTATGCGTGTTGGTGACAGATGACAAGTTGGTTTTGGCCTGGTTTTTACGGCAGAAAATGACTAGTTTTTCGAGATATAATTGTTTTACTCATGTTTTTGGTGTGGTTATGTCCGAATATAAACAGTTTTGTTCAATAAAGTGATCGATATAATTCCTGTCCTCAAAGCATCTCGATAGACGTTACAATAATTGAACGGTGTTCAATTGAACGGTGTTGTAAACGGTGTTGACGAACACCATTAGGGCCACTTGTTGTCACTGTCACTCAAAGTTGCATTGCAAAATTCCATAGAATAAATATGTTTATTTTGTTTATAATTCAGATGGGATTTGATTTGGTGCACGGCATATACTTGCTGCGCGCAGCAGACGCTTGAGCAGTGCGCAATTGCGCAGGCACGCACCTTAGGTGAGGGGACGTTGCTTTGCAGTTCATGTGTTGTTGAAAACACGGCATTCCTCATCAACTTTTCTCTTTTTGGCGTCTCGGGTGTAAACCGTGCATCACTTGTCGCTGCATGTGCACCTTCACTCGCAGGTTACACACGGACACACGCCCATTAATAATACTTTTCAAAATAAAAGCAGCCCAGTTGTATTGCGCGCAGGACATAGATGTTTTTTCAACTTTATTTTGTAATTGCAGTTGTTCACATTCACTCACGCACACGCATACGTCCACACGGAAGTAATACAAATAACGATTTTCAAAACAAAAGCAGCACCGTTGTATTGCACACTCGACATAGATACTTTTTTAAATTTATTTTGTAATTTATAATTGGCCTCACGCGGGCCGGACAGGGACGCACAAAGGGCCGGATGCGGCCCGCAGGCCGCAGAATGCCCAGGTCTGATATAGATCAATACAGTCTGCAGGGATACAGTCCGTAAGCACACCTGATTGTATTTCTTTATGAAAAAAAAAAAAAATCCCCCCCGGTCCGTGGGACAAATTTTCAAGCGTTGACCGGTCCGCAGCTACAAAAAGGTTGGGGACCACTGATGTAGACCACAAGAAGGGTTTTACATTTAGAAAAAAATAATAATAATATGACTCCTTTAATGCGCCTTATAATCCGGTGTGCCTTTTGTATGAAAAAAATACCTGAATAGAACTGCTCGTCAGCATTGCGCCTTATAATCCGGTGGGCCCTATGGTCCAGAAAGTACGGGACTTTTAATACTTTTCTGCCTCTTTATAGTGCATTTTTGCAGTGTACAATATAATAAAAAGTCAGCAGTGTGCAAACAATAAAGAAATGTCTTTACTTTAATCCACCACAAATTACAGGTGGGACAGTGTACAGTATAGTACAAATGTGGGCCTGTATGTAAGGACATCATTAACACTTACTCTCTGTACTTTGCTCTCTCTTACAGGTCATGGAGAGCATTTGCCCGTGCTAGAAGTACGATTTCAGAGCACAGCCAGCAGCACAGGGTGGCAGTTTGGGCCGAAGCATATGTCATTTAGTGTGGTCATGTGTGAAACTGAAGTCTGATGCCCACCCTCCCCTCAGCACTGGCCATGGACGGGGAGAACTACCTGCATCCAGAAGGCCCTCAACTGGACAGCAGCATGTTCTCTGTAGCCTCCTCTAACATGGAGGTACGCCAAAGACATCTTAGTCATTTGATCCTCTTCTGCTTCCTGCGCATTGTTGATGTTCGTTATATTATGTTTTAGAGTCCGCTATTTGGTCCCTCTGGATCCTGGAGGTCCTACTCTCAGCCGGGGGAATATGGCGATCACTGCCCTATGCAATCCGGAAACCAGTAAGTTGCTATGTTAAAACAAACAATGGAATTTGCAGTTTCCCTGAATGTTTTTTATATTTTACACATCAAATCCAAATGGCAAACAAATACACTTTTCGATGTTATTTTTGTGCAAAGGGGACTTTCTGTAGCCCTTCCACTGTGTAGGATGTACTCAGCACAGGTGCCTAATAAAGGGGAACTGCACTTTCTTTGGAATTTTGCCTATCGTTCACAATCATTATGAAAGACATGACGGCGGATGGATTTTAAAAAAATACATTGTAAATATTAAATACATTTAATCAAAAGTCTGCTTGCAAAGGAGCCTATGGGAGCTGTTCAATTCTGCCTATAGAACCCCTATAAAATGTAAACACCTTTTAATAGGGTTTTATATATATATATATATATATATATATATATATATATATATATATATATATATATATATATATGTTGTAAGTATATATGTAACATATAGAGTATATGTACATGTAATATATGGAGTAACATGCACATTTATTAAAGAAATTAATATTGACATATTGCACGGTGGCACAGGGGTTAGTGCATGTGCCTCACAATTTCGAAGGTCCTGAGTAGTCCTGAGTTCAATCCCGGGCTCGGGATCTTTCTGTGTGGAGTTTGCATGTTCTCCCCGTGACTGCGTGGGTTCCCTCCGGGTACTCCGGCTTTCTCCCACCTCCAAAGACATGCACCTGGGGATAGGTTGATTGGCAACACTAAATTGGCCCTAGTGTGTGAATGTTGTCTGTCTATCTGTGTTGGCCCTGTGATGAGGTGGCGACTTGTCCAGGGTGTACCCCGCCTTCCGCCCGAATGCAGCTGAGATAGGCTCCAGCACCCCCCGCAACCCCAAAAGGGACAAGCGGTAGGAAATGGATGGATGGATGGATATTTTGATCATTTTAAGCATAAGCGACACATTCATTTCAAAAACACATCACAACATTTGCTTTTTTTCCCTTCTTCATCACTGATTTCTGCTCACTGCAGACTTCATGAGAGCCAACAAACACAATACAACATCACTTACTGTACAAGGTCTGCTGTCATTAGGATGCCGACTTCTAGGAAGTTCATATATTCCCATTTAGGTGAAAAATGTGTCGTAAACTACAATCGCTTTTCGTGTCGTTCTTCTTGCCAGTTCCAGGTCCTAAATTGCGGTCAAAGTGTCCCAACTTTTCAGGGTTATATTCTCAGCCATCTACTTTCCAGGTGAGAGGCATGATATATGATGTAGAAAAAACTTTCAGGGAGCAGGGAAGCGAGGAAATAGCAGACCACTCAATGAGGTAAACATAGGGACAAACGGAAGGGATTACGTCGCTATAAACAGTTGGTCTGCGTTAGCGCTTATAATAACAATATCACTAATACACGAAATGTAAATTGAGTATTGTTGCCGCTTTTTGAATGGTTATTTATCTGATTTTATGGGCGGAATTGTAGAGCTCCAATTGGCTCCGCTTTAGAATGCATTAAAAAATCCATCCGTCCTTCATAATGATTGTTAAAAAAATTCCTAAAAAAGTGCAGTTCCCCTATAAGACTTTTCTATTGGCAAAAGCAGGTACTACACAGTACTATTGCTAGTACCTGGTCAGTCATGGGTTACAAGAGTGCCTCACCTATAACACATGGGTGACATAAACCACTCACTGTTGTTAAGGGCGATCAATTTGGTGTCAAAATGCATTTGTGTTTTCCTTTTTTGGGGGGGATTATTTTACATAAGAAATAATGGAGTTAGCGTATTTTTCGGAGTATAAGTCGCACCGGTCGAAAATGCATAATAAAGAAGGAAAAAAAACATATATAAGTCGCACTGGAGTATAAGTCGCATTTTTGGTGGAAATTTATTTAATAAAACTCAACACCAAGAATAGACATTTGAAAGGCAATTTAAAATAAATAAAGAATAGTGAACAACAGGCTGAATAAGTGTACGTTATATGAGGCATAAATAACCAACTGAGAACGTGCCTGGTATGTTAACGTAACATATTATGGTAAGAGTCATTCAAATAACTATAACATATAGAACATGCTATACGTTTACCAAACAATCTGTCACTCCTAACCACTAAATCCCATGAAATTTTATACGTCTAGTCTCTTACGTGAATGAGCTAAATAATATTATTTGATATTTTACGTTAATGTGTTAATAATTCCACACATAAGTCGCTCCTGAGTATAAGTCGCACCCCCGGCCAAACTATGAAAAAAACTGCGACTTATAGTCCGAAAAATACGGTATTTAAACATTAGGGATGCAAAGATACAACATCCTCACATACTTCAGTTGTAGGTAGGGCTGCAGCTCTCAAATATCTTAGTAATCGGATATTCTACGAGGGTTGCAGTTATCGATTATTTTTGTAATTCATCAATTAATTTGTTGGATTAATTAAGTTCTCAAATAAACCCATTTTCTAGCCTAAATGCGTCTATTAGGGGAAATACTTTTAGTAATCACAGCTTGTCTCGTCTTCGCTCTTGTCCACTTTGTCATTGTTTTTCTTTGAGCTATCTCTCTTCATCAGCACTTTGTTATCAGAATCAGAATCAGAAATACTTTATTAATCCCCGAGGGGAAATTCCCCTTTTATTATTCTTATTATTATTATGGTAACACATATTTCCACACACTGCATGTAGGCGGATCTCCGCTGTCACTCGCACGGAAAATGTGTTTTTCTTGACCGCTTGTACTTGATTACAACGTAAATGCACAATGCAATACACACCCGTGTCTTTCACTTTTAATGCATACCAAAACTTGCTAAATATAATGATAAAGTTGCTACTTAGGAAGCACAGCTTGCCTGTGCTACATCTCTGGCAAAGCAGGTGTGTACAGTGCAACCGGAAAAGATTCACAGCATTTCAGTTGTTCCACGTTTTGTTGCATCACAGCCTTATTCCAAAATGGAATAAAATAATTTTTGTCCTCAAATTTATACACACAATACTCCATAATGCCAATGTGACAATGTGTATTTTTTTAGAATTCTTTCCAAATGTATTAAAAATAAAACAACTAATTAATCACATGTGCATAGGTACCGTATTTTCCGGACCATAGGGCACACCGGATTATAAAGCGCACTGCTGATGAATGGTCTATTTTCTATCTTTTTTCATATTTAAGGCGCACCGGATTTCAGGCGCATTAAAGAAGGAATATTATTTTTATTTTTTTTTCTAAATGTAAAACCCTTCCTTGTGGTCTACATAACATGTAATGGTGGTTCTTTGGTCAAAATGTTGCATACATTATGTTTTACAGATCATCTTCAAGCCGTTTTCTGAAAGTCGCTTCCGGATGCGCCGTTTTGTGGGCGGTCTTATTTACGTGTCTCACCTTCGGCAGCATCTTCTTCCCGCCATCTTTGTTGTAGCGGTGTAGCGTGCAAGGACGGGAGTGGAAGAAGTGTCAAAAGATGGAGCTAACTGTTTTAAGGACATTCAGACTTTACTTAAATCAATAATGGAGCAGCATCTCCTCATCCGGAAACAACAACAAATGTGTCCCGTGAAAAACCGTCCGACCGGAACTCTCTAATAACTAAAGTTCCTTGGGTGAATAATTTAACTCACTACACCGGTATGTTTTAGCGATTTCATGGTGAGTTTACTGACAGATATAAGTTAGAACTAGAGATGTCCGATAATATCGGACTGCCGATATTATCGGCCGATAAATGCTTTAAAATGTAATATATCGGTATCGGTTTCAAAATTATCGGTATCGGTTTCAAAAAGTAAAATTTATGACTTTTTAAAACACTGCTGTGTACACGGACGTAGGGAGCAGTACAAAGCGCCAATAAACCTTAAAGGCACTGCCTTTGCCTGCCGGCCCAATCACATAATATCTACGGCTTTTCACACACACAAGTGAATGCAAGTCATACTTGGTCAACAGCCATACAGGTCACACTGAGGGTGGCCGTATAAACAACTTTAACACTGTTACAAATATGCACCACACTGTGAACCCACACCAAACAAGAATGACAAACACATTTCGGGAGAACATCCGCACCGTAACACAACATAAACATAACAGAACAAATACCCAGAACCCCTTGCAGCACTAACTCTTCCGGGACGCTACAATATACACCCCCCTAACCCCCTAACCCCCTAACTCCTCCCCCCCCCCCCACCACCACCACCTCAACCTCCTCATGCTCTCTCAGGGAGAGCATGTCCCAAATTCCAATCTGCTGTTTTGAGGCATGTTAAAAAAAATAATGCACTTTGTGACTTTAATAATAAATATGGCAGTGCCATGTTGCCATTTTTTTCCATAACTTTGATTTATTTATGATAAAAGTTGATTTATTTTGGAAAACCTTGTTACATTGTTTAATGCATCAAGCGGGGCATCACAACACAATTAGGCATAAAAATGTGTTAATTCCACGACTGTATATATCGGTATCAGTTGATATCGGAATCTGTAATTAAGAGTTGGACAATATCGGAATATCGGCAAAAAAGCCATTATCGGACATCTCTAATCAGAACTGTACACTACTTTATATTAGAAATGGCAACAGCAGAGCGTGAATGCCCCATAACAAAAAGATAGAGAAAAAGAAGAAGCTTATCGACTACGGTGTTGGCACTGACTACAAAGGCGGACTCGCGCAATTTTTCAGGATTTATGCAGATCCCAAATAAACATCAGCAGGTACCAGAAGATAATAACATTTGCTTTTGCATAATATTGCGAAACAAAACGCCTGATATATGTCTTATCTTATACACACACCATAATAATACTTGTATGTTTAATGCGCAGACAATCCATCAAGCGGTGCGGCTTCATAGCTTACCAAAGTCGTACTATAACATTTTGAACGATTTTTGAGTGCCATGTGTAATATATATTTAGTAGTATATATATTTTCAATGGAACATATAAAATGTTGGTGTTGTTTACTTGAGCCATATTGCCATCATACCTCTTACCGCATATCTCTTATGTTTGACTGCCATCTACTGGTCACAGTTATTACACCATGTACGAAATAAAATTGCTTCGAGGTCGGTGGGCAAAACCAGAATTATTCTGTACATTAGGCGCACCAGGTTATAAGGCGCTCTGTCGAGTTTTGAGGGGAAAAAAAGATTTCAAGTGCGCCTTATAGTCCAGAAAATACAGTATTCACAGCCTGAGCCACAAAGCTCAAAAGTGAGATGAGGTGCATCATGTTTAATCTGAGCATTCTTGAAATGTTCCTCCAGCTTTGGTAAATTAAACTGGTTGGACTTGATTTGGAAAGGCACACCTGTCTATATATCAGGTCCCACACTTGTCAGTGCATGGCAGAACACAAACCAAGAATGAAGTCGAAAAAATTGTCTGTAAACCTTTTAGACAGGATTGTTTCGAGGTACAAATCTGGGAAAGGGTACAGAAAAATATCTGCTTGCCTTTAAGGTCATAATGAGCGCAGTGGCCTCAATCAATAGAAGTTTGGAACCACCTGGTCTCTTCCAAGAGCTGGCCGGCCGTCTAAACTAAGCGATCGGGAGAGAAGGGCTCTAGTCAGGGAGGTGACCAAGATCCTAATTGTTAAGTTAAAGTTAAAGTACCAATGATTGTCACACACACACTAGGTGTGGGGAAATTTGTCCTCTGAATTTGACCCATCTCCTTGTTCCACCCCCTGGGAGGTGAGGGGAGCAGTGAGCAGCAGCGGTGGCTGCACCCGGGAATCATTTTTGGTGATTTAACCCCCAATTCCAACCCTTAATGCTGAGTGCCAAGCAGGGAGGTAATGGGTCCCATTTTTATAGTCTTTGGTATGACTCGGCTGGGGTTTGAACTCACAACCTACCGATCTCAGGGTGGACACTCTAACCACTAGGCTACTGAGTAGGTTATGGTCACTCTGTCAGAGGTACTGCATTCCTCTTTGGATTCGCTTGCATTAATTATAAGCATGTTTTAAATTCCACATTAAAACTGTAGGGGGAGCTCAGGAGCCACGTGAAGTAAAAAAAAACCCTATCACTGCTTTATTCTTGCACTCTCTCTAGCCTTTATGGCATCATAGCAAAATGAAAGGTGACTCTCAAAGAAACGTATGCATGAGCACAATAGAGCCTGTGTAAGTTGTGGTAATGCCCCGCGCATCGCAACTGTTGATCATGTGAATGCATTTTGTCAGGTCAGGATGATGATATCATGAAAATAGAACTGCATCTATTAGACATGTTTTTACACTTAGTTCTGCCATAGATCAAGAGGGCTAAATTTATGCAGCAATATTACTTATTTACTAATTTTGACTGCACTTTTCAGAAAGGTTTGCCAACAAAATACTCTTTTGTAACATGTGCTCTTTGATGTACATCGAGGTATGCCAGATAGGCCACTTAACTATAAACTGCCTTCTGACTTGCTGACAGTGCCTGCAGCCAGACTATATAGATTATTGAAGCCTGTTGATAGCAAAGATGTTCCTATTTCATAATTGTGCTGCTTTAAAGAAAAAACTGCTGAGAGGAAAGTAGAAGTTTCATGCCATGTTTATTATGTTATGTGTTGTGTAAATCAATATTTGGTAATCCCTAAGAGTCATTTAGTTCTGGCTTTATGTATTCCCTAATACCATGTTCTTGGATTGCTGGTGAAGACAAACATTTTGTACAAGTTACTGAGCAAATATCATGTTTCAGTTGAGGACTAGGAGTCCTTTGTTGTACTCTTCTCTCCAGGTTTTGAAATATAACTCACATCTATGCCAGTATGATAAGGACTTGACAAATTTTCAGTTCAGTTTCAGTATATTTGGAACATGCATACGATACAATGTAACGCATCACATATTTCCAGTTGTTTCATTACAGCACGTCCGAAAAGAAGTAGGGAGAAGCTGATCTTATTTAATCCTACCCGTTTTCATACCATAGCATTTCCTTGTTCTCTGTAACAGAACAGTGAATAAATAAATAATATACAATTTTAAAAAAAATAAAATAATAATAATAATAATATACCATAGTAAGTAAACACATATTAAATACATAAATAATCTTTATCTCAAAAGGGGTTCAAGATGTTCATCATAATTATGGTTCTGTGTACTTTGTGAACACTTGTCGTTTGAACAGTCTCTTAAACTGAATCATATTGGTGCTTTGTTTGATTTCTTTGTATTTTAATAATAATTTAATTCCACATACAGATATGCTAAAGGTTTTAAGTGTTGTATGAGCATACACATGTTTTAAATTAGATTTTCTTCTAAGGTTTTGTTTCTCCTCTTTTGTTGAGAAGTATTGTTGTACATTCTTGGGTAGCAGGTTATAGTTTGCTTTATACATAATTTTAGCTATTTGCAAATTCACCAAATCGTTGAACTTCAATATTTGTGATTCAATAAGTAAAGGGTTTGTATGTTCTCTATATACAACTTCATGTATTATTCTAATTTATCTTTTTTGTGACACCGTTAATGAATGAAGTGCGCATCTGTAGTTATTTCCCCATATTTCTACACAATAATTCAGATATGGTAACACTAGTGAGCAGTAAAGAATATGAAGTGATTTTTTGGTCTAGAACATGTTTTGCTTTATTCATTATTTACGTGTTTCTTGCTACTTTAGGTTGTATATTTTTTACATGAGATTTCCAATTAATTTTATCATCTATTATTATACCCAAAAATGTGTTTTATTTTACCCTTTCAATATCTACTCCGTCTATTTGTATTTGACTTTCCCTTCTACTGTTACCACATAGCATTATTTTAGTTTTACTGAGATTCAACAATAGTCTGTTTTTGTCAAACCATCTTTTTAATTTGTTCATTTCTTCTGTTATTATTTGTATTAGCTCTTGTGTGTTCTCTCCTGAACAAAACACAGTTGTGTCATCTGCAAATAATACTTACTTGAAGTCCTTTGTAACTTTACGAATGTCGTTTATATAGAGATTGAACAATTTTGATCCAAGTATTGATCCCTGAGGTACGCCACAAGATATTTTCTGCTCTGTAGAAGTGTGTTCTCCTATCCTTGCACGCTACACCGCTACAACAAAGATGGCGGGAGAAGACGCTTTCGGGGATGAGCCACATAAATAAGACCGACGACAAAACGGCGCATCCTGAAGCGACGCTCAGGAATTGACTTGGAAAACATAATGCAACATTTTGACCAAAGAACCCCCATTACATGTTATGTAGATCACAAAGAAGTGTTTTGCATTTAGAAAAAAAAAGATAATATGACCCCTTTAATGCGACCCTTTTGTATGAAAATAGACCTGAATAGACCCGCTCATCGGCAGTGCGCTTTATAATCCGGTGCGCCCTATGGTCTGGAAAATACGGTACTTTAAACACAGTACATGTGACTAAGCATTTTGTGAATGTTTTGCGTCCATAGTTAATTCCTATATGACATATTTCTGCTCAAACTCTTTTTGGATCCATCCAATTAAAGTTAAAAGTACCAATGATTGTCACACACACACTAGGTGTGGCGAAATTATTCTCTGCATTTGACCCATCACCCTTGATCACCCTCTGTGAGGGGAGGGGAGGGGAGCAGTGAGCAGCAGCGGTGGCCGCGCCCGGGAATCATTTTTGGTTATTTAACCCCCAATTCCAACCCTTGATGCTGAGTGAGGTAATGGGTCCCATTTTTATAGTCTTTGGTATGACTCGGCCGGGGTTTGAACTCACGACCTACCGATCTCAGGGCAGACACTCTAACCACTAGGCCACTGAGTAGGTATTACCAATACAGTATGTGTACCCCGCAAATGTTAAACTAATTTTTATGCCCTTGGACAACAAATTGCTATGCTTATTTCTTTAGAGTCACACTAGCATCTAGCCATCATGCTAAATAGAGTCTGGAGACACTTTACCATCAGGTGCTAACATTTCTGGCCGAAACGTGCTCCCTATTGGAATTCATGCACCCCCTTTGCGCCTGCGTATGAATCCATGAAATGCAGAAATGTAATTGTGCATTGAAGAACTATTTCACATGAGTCCAATCATTACACTAAATAGCTATATTTTTGTATTTGACTGGGATAGGCTCCAGCAACACCCATGACCCCGAGAAGGACACGCGGTAGAAAATGGATGGATGGTCTTTTATTATACATGTTTCACACAACAAATGCGTGGCGAAGTTGGTACAGTGGCTGTGCCAGTAATCGGAGGGTTGCTGGTTACTGGGGTTCAATCCCCACCTTCTACCATCCTAGTCACGTCCGTTGTGTCCTTGGGCAAGACACTTCACCCTTGCTGCTGATGGCTGCTGGTTAGCGCCTTGCATGGCAGCTCCCGCCATCAGTGGGTGAATGGGTGAATGTGGAAATACTGTCAAAGTGCTTTGTGTACCTTGAAGGTAGAAAAGCGCTATACAAGTATAACCCATTTATCATTTAATTTATTTATTTATACATTTATGATTAAGTCAAGTGGAGGAGTCCATTTGATTACACGTGGACCACCCAGGAAATGTGGGTGTTTTCAGCACCATAAAGACGCATAAAAAATGGAAAATTAGAGCTAAACACATCATGTAATGAGAAAAAGCACAACACAAATATTTGTCTTTAAATGTATGTATAACGTTTATCCAGCCTTTTTATTAGAATATTGAATTATAAATTACATGATGGCATCATATCCGCATATTTTTTTCTTCTCTGTCAGAAGATACCGGAAGTTGCAAAACAAAATGTGTTGCATTATCAAAGGCATTCACTCCCTGGTAACCGAGCATGACAGGAAGTGATCAGTGAGCGTGACACTCTATAACAGCCAATACCAGTATCAAGTTTGGTTGCGCCATCTTGTTTTTCTCACGGTTTATTATTTGCATAAAGTGAGAAGGGAAACTGAAAATGAGTGCTGCAGAGAGCGGAGAGATTGTCGATAAAACAGGAACATTCACCTCGACAGTATAGCAGTTTTTTGGATTATTTTAAATGGACTGTATTCTGATTTATGTGGTCTGTAAAATACAATATGCAAGGCACTCGTGCCCATCAAGTAATAATACCAAACCAACCTAAACTGTAACTTCTAGGCCAGGGGTCGGGAACCTTTTTGGCTGAGAGAGCCATGAAAGCCAAATATTTTAAAATATATATCCGTGAGAGCCATATCTTTATTTTTTAACACTGAATACAACTAAATGCGTGCATTTATAAGTAAGACCAACATGTTTAGAGTATAATAAGTCTCTTATTCTTTTTAATAGCATTGTTATTCTGAAGCTATCCACCCATCCATGGATGGATGGATGTTATTCTGAAGCTAACCAATAATAAATAAAATACTTCTTACCTTTACGACTTCTTGAACAGGTGCGGTAGAAAACGGATGGATGTATAAGAATGCATGAGAATGTTTTATATTTTGAATGTTATTTTTAACACTGTGATTACCAGCGGAATTATTCATTACTTATCGTGTTAAGCAATGTCAGCTAAGATTTATCTGAGAGCCAGATGCAGTCATCAAGAGAGCCACATCTGGCTCGAGAGCCATAGGGTCCCTACCCCTGCTCTAGGCACTAAACCTGCAGAAAAATAGTTCTTCTCAGGTTTGTCTATATTTACATTTTCCCACTTTTGAACTGTTTTGTTAAAATAAGCATTTCTTACATATTCCTTTTTTTGCACCTTAATTAGAAGAGGTTATTATTATGTGTTCAATGAGGTTTTAGAACTCTGTTTACATTGAGTGCTTTCCGTGGTTGTATCGACATTTCATTTATTTTCTGCCTCGATAGCTGAGGCTATAATCTGCACATCTGCGGTCCCCTCCAAGGTTTCTCATTGTATCCCATTGGGTTGAGTTTTTTCTTTCCCTGATGTGGGATCTGAGCCGAGGATGTCGTTGTGGCTTGTGCAGCCCTTTGAGACACTTGTGATTAAGGGCTATATAAATACACTTTGATTGATTGATTCATATAATTATACAAAGATTACAGTTAAATAGAAATGTTTGCATTTAATATATCCTGGTCCTTACTTTAGATTAGTCACACAAAATATCAATAATTATTGATATAGACTACTACAAAACACTTATATTGTCATACAGTTTTCTTAGACATATCACACAGCTGTTCCTCTACTTTGCCTAATTTGGTTAAATATTAGAGCGGTTAATGTATTTTATGATATTATGACAGCTGCAATGTAACCATGTAAGGAAAGGTAAAAATTCCATCGGTTATATAAAAAATATTGTCTTGACTAAAAGAAAATTTGAGAAGTATGCAATGTAAACAGTTAAAACAACGTTTTTACAATGAAAACAGTCTCAGCTTGGAACTAATTAATCGTCATCAACTTCTTCCTAGAATGGATAGGTTGGACTTTGTAGGTTGTGCTGTACTTACTCAACACCTAACAAAACTGGTTTAACATGTCTGATCATTTTCTAGTTTCTACCCCTGGGCCATAACTGCACTAAACGCAGCTAAATTGTAAAAAAAACAAAAAACTAAAACTCCCTCACGTGCAACATGAGGAAGCCACCGGTCAATCACGATCCGGGACTGTGCAATCAGCGATTACATGCCAACTGGACAATATTTATCATATTTATTCACACAATTAATCCACAATAAAAAGCCTGCACAGCATAGGAGGTAGGAAATGCTGACTCCCACCCCCTTAGCACACTGGGATTCAGCATTACTCCTCTCTAGTCACTTTATACTTTTTACTGTCTCATTTTCTTTTACATTGCCTCCTAGAGTGGTCTTAAGCCACATTGTATATTGCATATTGTGTATATTGTGTTGTTTTTGTATATTGTGTGGTTTCTTCTTTTTAAAAAAAATGCAAAGCACCTCAGGGAAGCAATCTAAATTTCGTTGGACCTGTACCTGTACATGCACAATGACAATAAAGATCATTCATTCATTTTGATGTGTCAAAGTTTGTACAAGCTTCGCCGACCAGGTGATCTTAAGCAGGCACTTGTGAACTTGTGACGACGAAGAACAGGTGCTTTTTGTGCAACTACAGACGATGAAGTACTTGGATATAATTGCAAATCAATCTTATGCTATCGGAAAGCAGCCGAGGCTGAGTTGCCAGGGACCCTCTGATGCACTAATATCACTCTCACATTGTGTGTCATGTGATGGCTTCAGGGCAAAAAAGGGGATTTCCAGTCTGGAAAAATGTTTCCTTTTGATTGCAAAATCACACAAGGACATTTGCTGGATCAAATGTCCCAACATCATTATGAAAGTTTTTTTTGTTTTTTTTTCAATTTTATTTTGAAAGAGCTCATGTAAAACAATGATGTTTGATAATTCCAGCAATAGCTTTTGACCTTTTTTTGCGATGCACTGTAGTGTTGCTATGATCTCTGACCCCTCTTTGAGGACACGGTAGACAAATGCTGCAAATAGCGCGGTTCCTCTGAGCCTAAGCCCTGGCACGTGATTGGTAGACCAGCAAAGTGGGAACGCACACAGTTCAACCTGAACAAAGATTTGCTTTGGTCCAGGGTGTGTTCGTTCAGTTGTCTTAGTAATGATAAAATTAACTACACTCATGCAAGGTACAATTTCATTTGCTTGGGTTAATGGTTGTTTGCTGTAGCGTATCAGGTTGAAAGAACAATAGAGGTGAATGATGGTCCTTGTAGCAAAACAGGTAGATTTTTTTCTTAAGCTGTTCCACACCACCATTCAGAAATAGCCCTGGATGTACAACATAATTGGAAAACTAAACCCTACCTCTCTCCTTCAGGCAATACCACTTGAACAGCAGCAGCGCTACCACCGCCACTTCGCCGGATGTCCCGATTGACATATACTCTGCATTCTCAGACATGGATTTCTCCTGCCTCAATCTCCCCAGGAATGGCGATTTCCCCCAGGTCTGTGACTAAAACTCAGAATTTTAGAAATGTCTTCTTGGCTTATCAGATGAAGTGATCTTGTCCTTTGATCCTGGCTTCCTCCATGTGTATTCACCTTACCTAATGTACCTTAGAGCCCGCTGATTAAAGCCTTGTGTTATCTAGACAGCCATAGTGCTGCCTGCCCCACGCATGTCCACGCATGTCATCACTGCAGCACTTCAATTAAACATTCTTCTGCACTTTGATTCACAGGCCTACAGAAATAATTCTCTGAATTTTGTCCTCAAACTGAAAATTACTTTAAAAAAGCAAGTTGTGAACCAGTTGTATGTTCTTTTTAAACTTCTGGCTGAGGACAAGACTAACCATTAACAGTGTTGGCGCTAGGAATTTTCAAAATGGGGTCCCAAGAACCCCATCAAGTCATAAAAATGGGGTCCCACAGTAAATTTTTGGTGTCCCACTTTTTTGTAACCGATTTGAAATCAAATGATAAATGTTCTGTATGCATTATCCTGTTATATCTCACATTCTATATTGTTTTGGAAAAAGGTTGTCATAAACGTTACTTTTCTGCATATGTAAATGTATTCAGTTATAAACATTCATTCACTTTCTTCTTCCTTCATGGATCTAAACTTTATCGCTGCCGCCCCAAAATCAAAGTTCTCTGGCTGACGAGGACCACTGACACATCTCATCTCTGCATATTTGACTAAAATATACCCTTATGAGCATTACATATATCAAAATCAAGTAAATATTCTACTGTTTACTTGTTGAAATACCCTTTACAAAGCTAAAAACTACCCAAACAAAAACATTTATTCGAAGGGTATTTCAACAAGTAAACAGTACAGTAGGTATATATATATGTAATGCCCATAAGGGTATTCTAGTAAAATATGCAGAGATAAGATGTGTCAGTATCAAAATATTACTTGAAATACATTTTTGACAGCAGCAAAGTGGTTGTTTGGGTAGATTTTTGCTTTGTAAAGGGTATTTCAACAAGTAAACAGTACAGTAGGTACTACATTTTGATATATGTAATGCTCATAGGGTATTGTAGTCAAATATGCGATGTGTAAATATCAAAATATTACGTTGAATCACTTTTTGTCAGGCAATATTACATTTAATGACAATTTTACATAAATGAATACATCCAAACACTTTATAGATATGTATTATGTGCAGGAAGAAATAACAGTTACAATTGTATGTATCTTCCAAACAAGAAAAAGGGTTTTATCACATCAACATCGGACTAACAACAGTCCTTTAAATCTCATTAATACCACAGAAACGGCAAACTTGTCATTTTCCGGACACGATAAAGGCTTAAATAATGTCAAACACGTAGCGTTACAATAACCACAAAGATAAAGTGTTTGTCTTACACCTAGTAATCCGCTGTGGACAGACAAAGCGAAGAAATGCAGGTTTTGCGAGCTGTGCACGCTCCCGGGAAGGAAATACATTTTTGGCAGGCAAGCACATTTTGGCACAACACCGGCAAATATAAACAAAACAAAACACCGGCGGAAAGCGATAATCGATAAAAAAACAAGCAAACCCGAGTTTTGGGTTTCAGTGTCGGTAAAAAAATTAAAAAATCCACGACCAGGGGACGCGCAGACTCTGGAAATGTATGTCCTTTCTGATTTCAATGCGTAAAAAGACACAAAAAGTGCGTTAACGGCAACATTGATTAATTTATTTGATCTATTCCCTGCATTTTTGTGCCACCAGTTTCTTACAACTCGTCAATTAGCGGCACACAGACAAGCAAGTTTCCAATCTGAAGGCATTTTGGACTAAGCTGATTGAGGGTCATTATTGAAACACAAAGAACTACAGGCTGGCTGCTCTTTTTATCAATTGCCTGTCTAAACAAGTATTTTATAAAGGTTGTTTTTTTCCTCTGTCTTCTTAATTCTAAACAATATAACCATGAAGTAGGCATGGGGCAGTTACCAATTTTAAACCCGCAGTTTTAAAGCATGACTGTTTTAAAACCACTAACATTTTCCTTCCTACCATCCCATTCGTTTGGTATAGGGATCTAACAATAAGCGGTATTATTGATAACCACGGTAAAACGTGATTAATAACTGCACACATGAACACAAGAAACAATAGTATCTTTCCCCAATAAGAAACGACATACCCCACGCTAAACTTATATAAACTCATTGCTGTCTGAGCAGTTAAGCAATTAAATTGTGCACATTGACCCTACAAGCTGTGCTTCCTTCGGACAGGATGATCGTTCTTTATGAGACTGAGGTGTTTTTACGGTGCGATGGACAGAACGCCTGCCAGAAATAATAGATAATAATAATCAAGGATGGGAATTGATACGATTTTTCCAGTTCTAATTCCACTTTCGATTTTGCTAAACGATTTGCTCCCTTAACGGTTCTCTTATCGATTTTTATTTGGAAAAAAAACCAAAGAAAAGGTGGATTAGCCTCAACGTTGTTGAGTTTCGAGGTAACATGAACTTACAAAGCCTACTACGAGGTCACATACGTAGCATAGAAGAATAAAAAGGTACATTTAAAAAAATAAATGTAATAAATAAATATTCTTCTTTAGAATTCCACAAAATAAATAATGTAGAAATTACACAAGAATGTAACATTTTGTAACATGTGATTTTATTACATGCAACGTGAGATATGTCACGCCTTTATTGGTTATAATTTTGATGATTGTGGCTTACAGTTCATTAACACCTTGAAATGAAAATCTCTTGGGGTTTCAAAAAGTGTAAAGCCAATATCATCAAAATAAAGACTTGACATACTTCACTTTCCATGTAATGAGTTAATATATTAGTTTCACATTTGAAGTTAACTGCTGACATGAATGGACTTGTACACAATATTCATATTTTTTTGTTTAACTTGTATAATGATTGAGAGAAAATCTGGTGGGAGGAAAACATGCAACTTTTCTCTGACTACGATTGAACATTCACCTACCGAAAATTAGGAGTATCTACTACTGTAGCAAATGGATGCAAGCTTTTGACCACAAACTCAGTCGCTGCTCGGTGACATTTGTCTAGCGGCAGAGGTCAACTGGACCGAGCACTGCCCGGCTTGCAGCCAGTCAAAATCATTTTCTTCTCATACTCATCGAATTGAGAAGGCATTAATTTCATTTGAACAAATAATAGCGCTAGCATAATAGGCGGTGAGTTATTGTATTCAAATGACGTGCTCGCGTTACTGCTGACTGGGATGAAGTCGGAGCGGTTCAAAAAGGTGACTTTCATTTATAGTTGTTGCATGCTGTGTGTTCAAATGTTTCAGCATATTGCTTTTGTGTCCTCCTCTTGATGAAATTGCAGCCTTATAATTTATCAAGTAGCGCTGTAGCAATCTTTTCTTGTGAAATGTTAGTGTTTGTTCTGCCCGGCCACCCACATTTTGTGATCTGAAGTCATTACGCATGGTGCATGATGATGTAATTTCCACCAGTAAGAACCATTGAGAGATTCCAAGGAATTGATACACTGGACTGGTTTTTGATTCCCGTCCCTAATAATAATAATAATAATAATACATTTTATTTGTACTGCACATTTCATTGAAATAAATTCTAAAGTACTATAGTACAAACCAATATTTAAAACAATAAAAGCTTGGCGATTAAAATGGATAAAATATTAAAACTAATATATCATCGGTGAAGCCAAATAAACACAAAACATGCAAAATTGTAGGGTTTTTTAACTGTGTGTCTGTTTAAAAATAAAAATAAAAACTTTGAAACGATTTCAATGTTGAGTATAGGTACTTTTGGAGCACATTCAACAATACCGCAATAAAGTTAAAGTTAAAAGTTAAAGTACCACTGATAGTCACACACACATTAGGAGTGGTGAAATTACCCTCTGCATTTGACCCATCCCCTTGTTCCACCCCCTGGGAGGTGAGGGGAGCAGTGAGCAGCAGCGGTGGCCACGCTCGGGAATCATTTTGGTGATTTAACCTCCAATTCCAACCCTTGATGCTGAGTGCCAAGCAGGGAGGTCATGGGTCCCATCTTTTATAGTGTAATGGTACCCATGATCATTTTGGTCACGATAGCAATGTTATGAAACTTTCCAAATCGTTACATCCCTATTATGATATAAGCAAAAGTGAAAGTAAAATCCATCAGGTCACTTACCGCTGTAACAGGAAGGCTCCCCCTGCGCACAGCTCTGCAGGCCGTGGCATGAAGGAGGATGATTTGTGGTCCACAGAACTTTTCCTTCTTTTTAAAATGACTACTTCATCTACCGTAAAAATACAGACGGCCACTATCGTAAAACTACAGACAGCCACGGTGTAGGAAGAAGATCATCCAACATTTGCATCTACGAGCTCAATCAATTGCTCTAAGCTACATTTAAGATAAAGTTAATGCTATCTTCACATGAACTAACTACCCTTTCTTTGTGTCTGGCATTAGTGACACAAATACTAACATGTTACTGAGAAAGATAGAGCATGCTAAGCTGGCTCACATGATTTGAAGAATAGAAACTCAGGCACAATTTTATGTTTTACTCTAACACTAAAATAGTCACAATTGGGGTGGTAAATTTAAAAATCATCGAATACACACTTTTGAGTTCAATCAATCAATCAATCAATCAATCAATCAGCTTTATTGTCCATTCTTACATGTACAAGACACATAAGAACTGAAATTACATTTTCGGCACAATCCCGCTAAGAGCAGACATACGTTACAGGGAGACAAGACGGGACCGCCAACGGATCAGCCTCACTTAGGCGCTCCTTAAAAAGGTGGGAAAAAGGTGACATTGGGGAAGGGGGGAAGTAAAAAAAATATCAGTCTGAGGCTGGACCCTTGCAGGTTTAGCAACAATAGACTGCATTAAGAGCTGCACTTTATCATTTATTCATTTGCAAATAATTCAGTTATCCATTTTAAATACATATGCTCTGCTTTCATCACGTTATATCATATTATTTAAAAATGACTGAAAAGTGGATTTTCTCTTCTTTTCAATTAATTTCTAAATAACACATTTCAGGGTTTTAATTATAAGACAATATTGTGAAACTGTGATATGTTTGCTTTAGGTTATCATACTGTTAGAATCTCATACTGGTCCATGCTTACCAAGAAGAAAGTTATCGTTCTATATTTTAGCAGTTTTAAAAAAGCCTCAGAGGTCCTACAATAGTGGATTTGTGTTGGTCAAGATCTACCCTTCATGTTCAGTTCCAACAGTTGCAAAAGTGCTTTTTGTAAGCCCTACTTGTGTGTATGTTCCTTTAATGGTCATGCTTGTCTCTGACAGTGTGTGTTTGGCACAAGAAGTGCATTTAGGCTCTGGACGTTTACATGTGTTTTATTCTATATTATGTACTCTGCACGGCTGCTTCGAGTTGTAAACAATTAGAGGGTCAAGCCTAGGGATGATGTTTGATAAGAAATTATCGAGTTTGAGCCTATTATCGAATCCTCTTATCGAACCGATTCCTTATCGATTCTCTTATCGAGTCCAGATAGGTTGTTGTATATGGAAAAAAACACACAATAATTGGTTTAACAAAAGCTCACTTGTATTATATAAGAAAATTTTATCTAATAAATAAATAAATGTTGACTGTTACCCCCCTAAAAAAATAAAATAAAATAAATAAATATTGACTGTTGTTACCCAAAGTATATTAAGTGGGATTTTTCAGAAAAACAAATATATACAGTAACACAAAAACAACCTGTCTCTGTGATCACTATAGGTGTATAAATAATAATATAGTGTTAAATAAAATCAGTCCCTTGGGCACAAAACTGAAAATAATACAGCTCTCCAAAAAGTGCACTTCTGCTGCTATTTGACATAACTGTTTGTTATGATGCTTTGACATTTTTGCACTTTATTTCTTTATTGAAAGAAAATTCTATGAAGAGAAAAGTTGTTTGCAAATGTGGTTACAATGCTAAAAAATGAAAAGTTAAAGCTAATAAAAGAAATACACTTTATTGAGTTAACATTATTTCTTTATAGGGGGAAAGATGTTATGAGCTAGGGAATATAACAACTACACTACCCAGCATGCAACGGGAGTGACGAGCATGCGCGGTAGCCCCGAAAAGTGTTGCATGTCGTCACGTAAGAATGAGGTTATGAGCACGCTGTGAAAGTAAACGTCAAGAACTAAGCCAACACGCCTCGTCTGCATTATTTATAATTAGACAGACAACACATATACAGTGTGATTTTATTTTGTTTACAAGGAAAGAAAAACAAAAGTTAAAAAAGGGAGATCTGTTGTATATATATATGTATGTGCTGCGGTTGCCTTAAGAACGTTGTGACAGCTGCCGTAAAGGAGGTGCGTTGCTAGCCTGGTTGCTATGTTTCCGGTTGGTCGTAAAAGTGTTCGTCATGTGTTTGTAGTCTGCTCAAATCTCTCAGTAAAGTTATTCATTGGATTATACCTTTTTTGTTTTGAACTTTATTACACCTTGGAGCGCTTTTTCCCGTCCATTTTTTTCCTGCTTTCGCTATCTGCGCCTAATGACTGAGCTACGTGACGTCATTTCTTGTGATGTCATATGGAGCATTTCTGGTCGGGACGGGATTCGTTCCGAGGGATTCGAATAAAGAACCAACTCTTTTTCTTTACTATAGTGGTCTAGATCAGTGGTTCTCAAATGGGGGTACGCGTACCCCTGGGGGTTCTTGAAGGTATGCCAAGGGGTACGTGAGATTTTTTTAAATGTCTGTCAAAAAAAGCTGTGAAAAGAAATGCAACAATGCAATATTCAGTGTTGACAGCTAGATTTTTTTGTGGACATGTTCCATAAATATTTATGTTAAAGATTTCTTTTTTTTGTGAAGAAATGTTCAGAATTAAGTTCATGAATCCAGATGGATCTCTATTACAATCCCCAAAGAGGGCACTTTAAGTTGATGATTACTTCTATGTGTAGACATCTTTATTTATAATTGAATCACCTGTTTATTTTTCAACAAGTTTTTAGTTATTTTTATAGATTTTTTTCCAAATAGTTCAAGAAAGACCACAACAAATGAGCAATATTTTGCACTGTTATACAATTTAATAAATCAGAAACTGATGACATAGTGGTGTATTTTACTTCTTTATCTCTTTTTTTCAACCAAAAATGCTTTGCTCTGATTAGGGGGTACTTGAATTAAAAACAATTTCACAGGGGGTACATCACTGAAAAAAGGTTGAGAACCACTGGTCTAGATAACGGGTACCGGTTCTCAAAAAGGGATTCGAGTCCGAGAACTCGGTTCTTTTCTTATCGAAAAACCGGGAAAACCGGTTTCGAGTATCATCCCTAGTCAAGCCTATAAGGTACGCTACAAGCTACATTGGAATGTAATAACAGATTATATAATTTAAACGCCCATTGCAAAACACAGAGTAGGCACTGATCCAATTAAGTTTTTAGGAAAATCATTCTTTATCTTGCCAGAGGGCTGTGATGCTATTGTCTTACAGTAGAAGGCTAAGCTAGCTACACATAAAAATCAATCATTTACACATTTCTAGCCTGGTGTTATTAGTCATCGCATTTCGGAAAATCCATCTTCTTGTGAAATATTGAGGGTGAAGCAGGACTCTCCTTGGCACACACTGGAAGCAAATTCTTTCGAGCTGAAGGCACATTGCCGCAAAACAAAAAAATTAGCCAGGGACTCCCTACTGCTTCAGAGGAGACTGGATGTTTGAGTAGTGTTCTGTTTTGGGTAATACAACCCATAACATGTCTAATAACAGCTTTTTCATTCTTGGAGTCGAGTCTTGGGAATGTTGTTGTCTAAACTACTGATGCGCACGCATAAACTAAAAGTGGCTGACACGCGCAAGGCAGTCTGGGTAGATTTATACCATATATGGTTAATCCACTGACGATTATTGATGTCACCAATTTTGCACATCGTAGTAGATAGGAAGACAAATGTAATGACTGATGTCCCCGGTCATATCTTGTTTTGTGTTTTGGTTATTATTTGAGGTTAAGTGCTCAGTACTCCTTCCTTGTTCACTTTTTTGTGATTAGGTGCGCTGATTAGACACTACTGTTTCTGTTTAGTGATTAGTGTCCTCACCTGTTTCTTCCTTTAATCACTCACCTTTATTTTCTGTTGATACCCAGCTCAAGTCGCTGGATCATTGCTAGCTTCACGTGACAAGTTACGTTTGTTTGCCACCCTGTTATTCCTAAAGTATGTTAATTTATGCAAGCTACTCGGCCACCCTCATGCTCGTACTTTGTTGAGCTTTGCCGTAGCTTCCAGGTTTATCTTTTGCCTTTGTTATTGGAATAAATATTCATCTTCCCTGCTTGCTGCTTCTGCCGTTTCCTGCTCTTCCCTCCGCATCCGTGACAACACAACCCTCGCAGCCCCACACCCTCAACAGCAAGATTGTTTTATAAATATCTCTGCAATGCCCTCACACTTTGATTTCAAATTTTCGGGACTTATGCAGATCCCAAATGCACAACAGCATGTACAAATAGGTAAGAAAAGTTGGTTTTGCATGATGGGGCCCCTTTAAAGTTTGGAATAGAAGGACACAAATGTTACCACAGCTGCAGTATGTGAGCTCCAATGCTAATATTACAGTCATATTTTGACAGAAACATCATGCAATGCTGTCCTATGTTGTAGCTTTGAGTACCTTGAAGGTAGAAAAGCGCTATACAAGTATAACCCATTTATCATTTATTATTTATAAGGCGCACTGGTCTATTTTCCATCTTTTTTCATGTATAAAGCGCACCGGATTATAGGGCGCAATAAAGGAGTCATATTATTATTTTATTTTTTTCTAAATGGAAAACACTTCTTTGTGGTCTACATAACATGTAATGGTGGTTTTTTGGTCAAAATGTTGCATAGATTATGTTTTACAGATCATCCTCAAGCCGCTTTCTGACAGTCTCTTCAGGATTCGCAGTTTTGTGGGCGGTCTTATTTACGTGGCTCACCTTCGGCTGCGTTTTCTCCTTCCCAGTCATCTTTGTTGTAGCGGTGTAGCATGCAAGAAGTGTAAGAAGTGTCAAAAGATGGAGCTAACTGTTTTAATGACATTCAGACTTTACTTACATCAATAACGGAGCAGCATCTCCTCATCCGGAAACAACAACAAAAAATGAAATGTGTCCCGGGAAAACCGTCCGACCGGAATTCTAATAACTAAAGTTCCTTGGGTGAATAATGTAAACTCACTAGACCGGTATGTTTTTGCGCTTTCCTGGCGAGTTTACTGACAGATATAAGTTAGAACTTTACAGTACTTTATATTAGAAATGGCAACAGCGGAGGATGAATGCCACATAACAAGAAGATAGAGAAAAAGAAGAAGCTTATCGACTACGGTATCGGCACGGACTACAAAGGCGGAGGCGCGCAATTTTTCAGGATTTATGCAGATCCCAAATACAGATCAGATGGTAAGAAAAGTTGCTTTTGCATAATAATGTGAAACAAAACACCAGATAATATGCCTTACCTTATACACACACCATAATAATACTCGTATGTTTAACGCGCCGACAATCCATCAAGCGGTGCGGCTTCATAGCTTACCAAAGTCGTACTAAAACATTTTGATTTTTGAGCGCCGTGTGTAGTGTTTTATATTTTCAGTGGAACATATAAAATGTTGGTTTTGGAGTCATATTGCCATCATATTGCAGTCTACGTATCTTGTGACGATAGGGTTGCATGGTGATGCGAGGTTTGTTCTCCCAGGATGCAGACGGACTTCGGACACAGCTTGCGGGTAATAAATGATTTATTTAAGAAATAAACCAGACGGGAACAAACAAAAACGTGCTCAAAGCACGGAAGGCAAAAACCAAAGGGGCTAGCGTGGAAGCTAGTAACAAACAGAGCCTAGCGTGGAAGCTAGTATGCAGGTAGCAGGAATCAAAAGTCGTCAACTGTTGCGTGTAGCAAATTAGGAAGCCAGACCGAGTGAGGCCAGGGCATAGACTAAATAGCTCTCTGATTAGTACCCGGGCAACAGGTGAGCGTCCCGAACACTAACCAGAGGCAAGTGAGTGTAATCTGCCGTCATGGCAACTAAAACACACAAACTCAAAAGGTGCTGAAAACACAAGTGATTCGAAAACGTAAACAGACTATGATCCGGGCAGCGGATCATAACATATATCTTATGTTTGACTGCCATCTACTGGTCACACTTATCATTACACCATATACCAAATAAAATTGCTTCGAGGTCGGTAAGCAAAACCAGAATTATTCCGTACATTAGGCGCACCCGGTTATAAGATGCAGCATGTATGCGCAGAGACCGTCTGAGCTTAACAAGACATCAACCGCCATGCAAAGTATTTTTCATCACCGCCAGCTGAGTTTTCTTATTTCATTATAGCGTGTCTTCTTGACATTAAAAACCCTTTGTTAGGAATCTTGAGTGTGGATCTCAAAAATGCAGAGACGGAAATGTGCAAACAGTCAATACGTCTTTAATATTGAGGTGGGAAAAAAACGACAAAAGGCGATAGCTGAAAAGAGATGTACACCAAATACAAAAACTAGCTGCGTAAGGCAAGCTGGAGGCTGGTCAGACCTGACAAAGACAAAGTTCAAAGGAGCGTGGTCAAGAAAGCAGTCTAGCTCATGGACATCCAGGGACAACTTGTTGTGTTTGGACTAAATGCGAGGTGATGGCAAACAGACACCAGAGGGCAGTAATGTTCACTAATTTATTATATATATAATAAATATATATATATATATAATAATAATGATAATAACAATACAACTAAACTATAGAATGGAGTGTGTGACTGAAATACAAGAGTGTGTGAAGTAATACTATGTGTGTAATTTAACTGAAGTGTGTATTACCAGAGTGTTGAATAACTTACGAGAAAGTCCAGGGGACAGGCAGGTGAACCGGGCTAGAGAGAAGCGTCAGAGAAGAACGTGTCCAAGCGGGAGGTCGAGAATCCAAAAGGCAGTCCGGGGGGCAAGGGGAACAACAAGGGATCACAGGGGAACACGGGAAGCGCTGCGGGAAGACAACAGGAATATCAGACACAACGGAAACACGGAAGTCGCAGGGGATCGCGGGATGGAAGCCAGACACGGGATGCTTACACAGGTACAGAAGACTATACTCCGGCCCCACCTGGCAGGTTGTGCGAGCTTATGAAGGCAGGTCCTTCATTAAAGGCAGGTGTGTTGATTGCCGGCGATCGATTGCAGCTGGCGGCTGCCGCGGTGCGGAGACGCGCACAGCGCGCTCCTGGATGTGCGCACCCGTGGGCGTGTCCCGAGGTGCGCTCACTGGAGCGCACAGACGGATGAGAGGCGTTGGCAGGAGTCTGAGCCGTAACAGTACCCCCCTCCTTATGGACAGCTTCCAGATGTCCTACCGGTCGTACCACAAACAAAAACACAGGAACAAAAGTCAAGGGAAGGCGGAGGGGTGAACTGGTGGTGGGTCGCCGGCCCAAATGTCCCCGAATCCACCCGGGACGAGTCTGGTGGCGGCGGCGAGTAGAATGCCGCTGAGGCCAGCGAGGCGGGCGACCAAGGAATGGCCACCATCTTGGCCGTCGGGAAGGCGGACGCGAGTGGCGCCATGGTGCGTCTCGCCGGAAACAAGAAAGAGACGTCTGAGGCGAAGAAGATGACGTCCTCGCCGTGGAAGTAGCGGACGTCATCAAAGCCGGAGATGAGGAGGGCAGCTGAGGAGCTGGCTGAGGTGCTGAAGCCAGCGCTGCAGGCAGAGGTGCGTAGGTCGGCGCTGCCGGCCGAGGTGCGGAGGTCGGCGCTGCCGGCCGAGGTGCGAAGGTCGGCGCTGCCGGCCGAGGGGCGGAGGTCGGCGCTGCCGGCCGTGGGGCGAAGGTAGGCGCTGCCGGCCGAGGGGCGGAGGTCGGCGCTGCAGGCCGAGGTGCGGAGGTCGGCGCTGCAGGCCGAGGTGCGGAGGTCGGCGCTGCTGGCCGAGGGGCGAAGGTCGGCGCTGCTGGCAGCTGGTGGAGAAGCGGGGTCTATCCTGGCGACTGGTGCTAGCTCGGAGGCTAGTCGAGGGGCTGGTGCTAGCTCGGGGGCTAGTCGAGGGGCTGGTGCTAGCTCGGGGGCTAGCCGAGGGGCTGGTGCTAGTTCGGGGGCTAGCCGAGGGACTGGTGCTAGCTCAGGGGCTAGCTGAGGGACTGGTGGCTGCGGCTGGGAAAAGCGAAAGACCGGTGGAAATTGTCTGGCAGGGGGTAGCCTGTCTGAGTGCGGCTGCGCCACCCCATCAGCACAGCCACCAGTACTATCCCCCCCCTCCCAAAGTGGATGCCAGACGCTTCTAGCTGGCTGAGGAACAGTCACTAAGGGTGGGAGAAGGGTGTCCAGGTGGCGGGTAAATTCTTCCTTGCTGATTTCGCTGCTAAACATGCCTTTCCATGACATTTCAGCAAGACACGACAAGTCCTCAGGTGTGAAGCGAAAAAAAGAAAAAGCCATGGTGAATGGGGCAAAACGGAGGGGGAAAAAAAATTTCACTGGGGGCGGGGCTAAAGTCACTGGGGGCGGGACTAAAGAACTGTGCCGTCAGGTCCCTAATCAATTGGCCGAAGTATACTGTTATGTTGGACTAAAGGGGAGGTGACGGCAAACAGACACCAGAGGGCAGTAATGTTCACTAATTTATTATATATATAATATATATATATTGTCATGTCTGTTGATCATGTTTTTGTTTTGGCCATGTGTGTTTGTTTTTTGGACTCTTTTTAGTTCCTGGTTGCACTTCCTTGTTTGTTTGTTTCCATAGCAACTCATTAGTTTTCACCTGTCCTGTCACGCACCTGTTTCACGTTTTGACTCACACACCTGTTGTTAATCATGTCTGTGTTATTTAAGCTTTTCATTTTCTGTTGGTCTTTCTGGCAACATCACATTCACACTCCTGCCACTCTGTTCACCCTCATGCTGTTGATCCATGCTGCTCTCTTTCATGCTTTTTCGCGTTCCAAGTAAGTTTTCTTTATTCAGGCCATAGTTGTGCACGTTTTTGTTTTATGTACATAGTTCTGCCTTTGTGCTAGTGTTTTATTTTCATAGCCACGTTTTGGTACTTCCGCCTTTGTGCGCGCCTTTTGTTTTCATAGTCAAGTTTTTACCTCCGCTGTGAGCGCTTTTTGTTTATCCCCTTTTTGAGCCTTTTTGAGTTAAAATATTAAACATGTCCTCACCTGCACGCCATGTCCGGTCCAATTCATTTGCACCACGGGAGAACAAACCACGCCATAGACCAAGTCATGACATATATAATAATAATGATAATAACAATACAACTAAACTATAGAATGGAGTGTGTGACCAAAATACAAGAGTGTGTGAAGTAATACTATGTGTGTAATTTAACTGAAGTGTGTATTACCAAAGTGTTGAATGAGATACGAGAAAGTCCAGGGGGCAGGCAGGTGATCCGGGCGAGAGAGAAGCGTCAGAGAAGAACGTGTCCAAGCGGGAGGTCGAGAATCCAAAAGGCAGTCCGGGGGAGCAAGGGGAACAACAAGGGATCACAGGGGAACACGGGAAGCGCTGCGGGAAGACAACAGGAATATCAGACACAACGGAAACACGGAAGTCGCAGGGGATCGCGGGATGGAAGCCAGACACGGGATGCTTACACAGGTGCGGAAGACTATACTCCGGCCCCGCCTGGCAGGTTGTGCGAGCTTATGAAGGCAGGTCCTTCACTACGGGCAGGTGTGTTGATTGCCGGCAATCAATTGCAGCTGGCGGCTGCCGCGGGGCGGAGACGCGCACGGCGCGCTCCTGGATGTGCGCGCCCGTGGGCGTGTCCCGAGGTGCGCTCACTGGAGCGCACAGACGGATGAGAGGCGTTGGCAGGAGTCTGAGCCGTAACACAACTTGTGAGATGCCGGCTGTGGCCACTCAGCCTAAATAGCAGGTGACTAATTGGGATCAGGTGTGGCCAGTCTCCTGGAGCCCATAGCACGCCACACTGCAGGAGAGACAGAAAACATAAGGTGAGGAGAGCAGAACCACAACAGCAGGGACATAATGTAACACCATTGACACGAATGAGCACAAGATCAAGAAGTGAAAATGTGGGTTTAATTACTGTCAAGTTTGTATCCTCAGTTGTTGAAATTAAATCTGCATTGACTGGCTAGTTGTTTTGGTAGCAGCTAAACTTGCATGTCGCGAGAGCGGCCATACTGTGTACTAGGGTTGTCCCGATACCAATATTTTGGTACCGGTACCAAAATGTATTATGATATTTTTCGATACTTTTCTAAATAAAGGGGACCACAAAAAAATTGCTTTATTGGCTTTATTTTAACAAAATATATTTCGGTACATTAAACATATGTTTCTTATTGCAATCGAAGAACAATTTTGGCCTTAAATATATTAGTGAACATGCTAGACAACTTGTCTTTTAGTAGTAAGTAAGCAAACAAAGACTCCTAATTAGTCTGCTGACATATGCAGTAACATATCGTGTCATTTATCATTCTATTATTTTGTCAAAATTATAAGGGACAAGCTGTATAAATTAATTATTAATCCACTTGTTCATTTACTGTTAATATCTGCTTACTTTCTCTTTTAACATGTTCTATCTACACTTCTGTTAAAATGTAATAATCACTTGTTCTTCTGTTGTTTGATACTTTACATTAGTTTTGGATGATACCACACATTTAGGTAGCGATCCGATACCAAGTCTTTACTGAATCATACATTAGTCATAATCAAAGTCCTCATGTGTCCAGGGACATATTTACTGAGTTCATAAAAATAATGTGAATTTTAAAAAAAGGAAAAAAGATTTTGTGATGATAAAATATATAGATGTAATCATAGTAGTATCGACTAGATAAGCTATTGTACTATCATTACAGTAGGTTTCAGGTGTAGATCCACCCATGGCATTTACATTAAGTTACACGCTAGCTTTTGTTAGCGGTTACGCCGGTGAGTTATTGTAACCTCCTACGGTGTGTAGTGAAGCATGTTTAGCTATTCCTTGTCCTGCAGGGATGATACTTGTAAGAAACTTACTTTATTTGTCGCCATTAGGCGAGGATTAGTGATTAAGAAGTAGCTAAAACACTGCCAACTGCGGATGGATGTTAGCTGCTAGCGGGCTAGCCATGTCTTAAAGCACCTCTTCCTGAGGGTGTTTCAGTGTTATAACTTCACCTGTATCGTCAGTTTTTAGGCCAAATTGCGTCCATTATCCCTTTTCTGTCTACGCACATTGTCTGCTTGTAAGTACTCTGTGATAGTGCGCTGCCGAACACGCTCCTCTGATCTTAAACCCAGCAACGTGACGGCGCACCGTAATGCCCGTTAAAACCAAAAAAATAAAAATTGGTAACCCGTCCATCCATTTTCTACTGCTTGTCCCTTTTCGGGGTCGTGGGGGGTGCTGGAGCCTATCGCAGCTGCATTCGGGCGGTAAGCGGGGTACACCCTGGACAAGTCGCCACCTCATCGCAGGGTCAACACAGATAGACAGAACAAGTACTTTTGAAACAGAGTATAGTACCGTTTTTGATTCATTAGTACCGCGATACTATATATTATCGTCATCGGCGGTCACTCGAACGAGAATGAAGATCCTCCTGGTAGGGGTGTATCCCTTTTATGGAGGATGCCTGTGCGTGACTTAGTTTAACGTGGGGAGTCTAGTGCACAGACAGTCACCACACGATCCTTGGCAGAATCAGGTCAGGGTCCAGTGGCATGGAGTCCAAGACGACTGGGGACTCTTATTCTGCTGCAGCCTTCTTCCGCCATCGCAGCAGTTGTGGTAGTTCTTAAATCTACCGTCTTCCGCCTGCTCCGCCGTTGAGGTCTTCCCTGGCTAGGGGGCAGTTAGGTACTAGGCCTTTGCCAAGGGCCACCTGGGGTAAGAGAAGTAAAGGGGTTAACCTCCTAGTGCCCCAAGACCCCATAGAGGAGCCTCCACTGCCGGATGCACTTTAACGTCATGCCTATTATACCCTACTATGTACACCTTCAGAGGGTTGATATAGTGCCTGTATGGTCTGCTGACATCAAAGTTTATTTCCCCAAAATCAAAATCTTCCCAAAATCTTCCTCTTGTTTGGTTCACTTTTTATGGATTTATTTTACGAGCAAAATGCAAATGAAAGGTTTGAAATCTGTACTCCTGCGAGTGTTCCATTTAAAAAAATTTCTCATCACACAAATTATTTTCATGCGCATATGCGAGTGAAATGCTCACACTGTACAGGCCTGTTACTGTGTTCCATCTAGGGTTGTACGGTTTATAGTACCGCGATACTAATGAATCATTATCTGTACTATACCGCCTCTGAATTTAAAAAAAAAATGTATACTATATTTATAAACTCAGGAAATATGTCCCTGGTCACATGAGGACTTTGAATATGACCAATGTATGATCCTGTAACTATTTGGTATCGGATTGATATCCAAGTTTGTGGTATCATCTATTAGACTGTATAATGCATATGTTCCTTTTGACTGTACATGTACTGTAAATGTATAAAGTATTTATATTATTCACATGTGAATAATGCTGTATAATAGACTGTATTTATGTTATTCACATGTGAATAATGCTTAATAATAGACTGTATTTATATTATTCATATGTGAATAATGCTGTATAATAGACTGTATTTATATTATTCACATGTAAAAAATACCTAAGTGTTTATTGTCTATAGTGAGCGAACTGTGGTGCTGAATTTCCCCCAGGGATCAATAAAGTACTTTCTATTCTATTCTATTCTATTCTATTCTATTCTATCATCCAAAACTAATGTAAAGTATCAAACAGAATAATAAGTGATTATTACATTTGAACAGAAGTGTAAATAGAACATTTTAAAAGAGAAAGTAAGCAGATATTAACAGTAAACGAACAAGTAGATTAATAATTCATTTTCTACCACTTGTCCTTAATAATTTGGAAAATGACACAATATGTTACTGCATATGTCAGCAGCTAAACTAGAAGCCTTTGTTTGCTTACTTATTAATAAAAGACAAGTTGTCTTGTATGTTCACTATTTTATTTAAGGACAAAATTGCAATAAATAAATAAATGGGTTGTACTTGTATAGCGCTTTTCTACCTTCAAAGTACTCAAAGCGCTTTGACAGTAAGAAACATATGTTTAATGTACCCTAAGATTTTTTGTTAAAATAAAGCCAATAATGCAATTTTTTTGTGTATTTAGAAAACAACCGAAAGTATCTACCGGTATATCATTTTGGTACCGGTACAACACTAGTTCCATCACACCGTTCATGATCGCTTGATACTGGTTGTTTATATCTTTTTTCTAGAAAAGGATAACCTAATAGTGTTTTTTACTCTATGATGCATTTCCAAACGTGGGTGCCATTCATTCTGTGTGAGAGATTTGAATACAATTTGTGTTATATCAACTGAACTTTCTGGTTTTGGACACTCCCTTTCATGGGAGGCATTATTGCCTGGTTTGCTTTCCTGTTCTTCCTACAGTATATGCTGGTATTTGCAGTTGTTACCCGCTGCTCTCTTATCAGAATTTGCTTCTCCTAAGGCTTCATTATGCTACAGCGTAGTCACTGAGCTGGACCTTATGAAGACATCCTTGATCTTGTTATAGCTCTTGGTAGTAGTTAGTAGTAGTGTTGTTCATTTTTATGAGAGTGCGCAATCCCAACTCTCATTTTTGGAAGTGCTCAGTAAGCTCCTTCTGTGTGTTTAGAGATTGAGGAGCGATATGGTGATGACGCTGTTGTATAATGAAATCTGAAGGCTAACACGGATATTTTAAAAATGCATATTTTTCAATGCATTCTTTGCTAATGTAGGTTTTTGTCTGTAAAAATTAGGGTTGGGTGAAAACATAGATTTGTAGATGCATAGCATTTCGGACATGGACAATTCTGAATTGATTGACAAACGTCCCAATATTGATTTTTTAAGTATGTACATAAAGTATTACAGTTGGTTCTGAAATGCATCACTAGTGCGGACACACACAGCTAAACACAACTGGAGGAGATGAGAAGTCATGCTAACTGCTAAGCTAGTTTAAATGTGAAAGAGTGAAACAACAAAAGAATAGTATACTCCAACTGAAGTCTAACTGGAATCAAACTTAAGTTACTGTGCAGAAGTTTGGGGAAATAATTATAAAACCAAAATACATCCCTGGGCAGCACGGTGGTAGAGGGGTTAGTGTATCTGCCTCACAATACGAAGGTACTGGGTTCGATCCTGTGCTCAGGATCTTTCTGTGTGGAGTTTGCATGTTCTCCCCGTGACTGCGTGGGTTCCCTCCGGGTACTCTGGCTTCCTCCCACCTCCAAAGACATGCACCTGGGGATAGGTTGATTGACAACACTAAAATGGTCCCTAGTGTGTGAATGTGAGTGTGAATGTTGTCTGTCTATCTGTGTTGGCCCTGCGATGAGGTGGCGACTTGTCCAGGGTGTATCCCGCCTACCGCCCGAATGCAGTTGTAATAGGCTCCAGCGACCCCCCGCGCAATCTTACAAAAACGGGCACTTAGAATTATCCATAATTTGGGGTTCAAGAAGCACACAAATAGCTTATTTTTAAGGTCAAAACTGTTCAAATTTCCTATTTAGTAAAATATTTAACAGGACTTATCATGTTTAAAGCAAGATGTTATCAATTGCCTGCAAATATTCAAAGTTTTTTCATAGAAAGGGATGTGGGGTATAACCTCAGAGGAACGGCAAAATATAAACACACTTCAGCACTTAGCACAAGGAAACGTTTTTGTGTCTCATTCTGTGGGGTGAAATTATGGAATAGCCTGAGTATTGAGCTCAAACACTGTTCAAACATTAAATATTTTAAGAAATTGTACAAATCTAATATTTTGGTTCGGTATAGTGAGGTCTAGGCTTATTTTGAATATGAGTATGAATGACTTATATATATATGACTTACTTATGATGACACATTGAGGTCATTGTAAGCACATTGTTCTGGGCAAATTGAGTTATGTGGATCCAGATGAACGTGATAAAATGTGATTCAGAGGAAACTGGACATTAGTTAAAGTAACCATGTAAAAAAGGGGGGGATTCAAAAAGTTTATACTTTGGAGATATGTTTAATTTAATTTAATTTAATTTAGTTTTTCTTAATTCAATTTTCTTTTCTTTTTTGTGAAATAATAATATTGCCATTGAGCACCAGACTGTTCACTGGAGATACGTACGTACAGTCGTGGTCAAAAGTTTACATACACTTGTGAAGGACATAATATCATGGCTGTCTTGAGTTTCTATTAATTTCTACAACTCTTATTTTTTTGTGATAGAGTGATTGGAGCACATACTTGTGGTCACAAAAAACATTCATGAAGTTTGGTTCTTTTATTAATCTATTATGGGTCTACTGAAAATGTGACCAAATCTGCTGGGTCAAAAGTATACATACAGCAATGTTAATATTTGGTTACATGTCCCCTGGCAAGGTTCACTGCAATAAGGCGCTTTTGGTAGCCATCCACAAGATTCTGGCAAGCTTCTGGTTGAATTTTTGACCACTCCTCTTGACAAAATTGGTGCCGTTCTGCTAAATGTGGTGGTTTTCTGACATGGACTTGTTTCTTCAGCATTGTCCACACGTTTAAGTCAGGACTTTGGGAAGGCCATTCTAAAACCTTAATTTTAGCCTGATTTAGCCATTCCTTTACCACTTTTAACGTGTGTTTGGGGTCATTGTCCTGTTGGAACACCCAACTGTGCCCAAGACCCAACTTCAGGGCTGATGATTTTAGGTTGTCCTGAAGAATTTGGAAGTAATCCTCCTTTTTCATTGTCCCATTTACTCTCTGTAAAGCACCAGTTCCATTGGCAGCAAAACAGGCCCAGAGCATAATACTACCACCACCATGCTTGACGGTAGGAGTGGTGTTCCAGGGATTAAAGGCCTCACCTTTTCTCTTTCAAACATTGCAGGGTATTGTGGCCAAACAGCTCAATTTTTGTTTCATCTGACATCACATGGACAAAGATAAGACCTTCTGGAGGAAAGTTCTTTGGTCAGATGAAACAAAAATTTAGCTTTTTGGCCACAATACCCAGCAATATGTTTGTACTACATGTATGATATGGAGCTGACTATGACATACTCAATAAACAACAAACAAACAACAGCTTTACAGCAGAGAGTAGCCAGTTAAGAGAAGAAATTAAATAGAATGATACTTCAAGAGAAACAACAATATTGACAGTTAACGTGATAATAATGAGTTAACACTAAATTCTTTTAACGGCACTTTTTTTTGACGCACCATTAACATTTGCAGGTTTACATAGTCTTTGTATGAGATCTGTTCGCATTCTGCGTTCGATGTGGATGCAAGGACACTGTCCCTCTGCCAAAGTTGCCTGCATACGCAGGGTTCTTTTGACAACATATCAGTTAGGGTCATGTGTAGCTCCAGGGAGAGACAATAATTTTGTATCTATTAATGTAACAACTCAAGAACTGTAACTACTCGTCATTCATTTTAGCCGGTCACCCTGAAGGGTTGTCCGTACATATCCGGCTCCTTCCCAAGGTTTCTTCTTTTTTCCAGTTGGGGTATATGACGTTGTTCCTTGCCCGGATGTGGGTTCAGACCAGGGGATGTCGTTGTGGTTCGTTAAGCCCTTCGATGCACTTGTGATTAAGATCTATATCAGAATTCAAATCAGCTTTAGTAACACACAAGGAATTTGACTTGGTATACTTCGCTCTCTCTGGTCAGTGTAAGAAATAAAGAAAAACGTAACAAATACAAGAGAGTGCAGTACCGTGGCGGCCATAAATAAATTGTGATTAACTGTATCAAAAAAAAAAGCAATGATGGGAATGAAATGACGAGAATTTATAAAAAGTTAAGAGTTTGCAGTGTGATGTATGCCAAACCTACCAACTTTTTCATACAGACGAGCTTGCGGGATGAAAACGTAAACTCCAGATCATAGATGTAGGAACGTGGGGAATCATTGGAGACAGACGCATTTTCCCACTCAAAAATTATACTGCAGAGGAGAAAATGTTTGTTTTTGAAATCTTCAACTCTAGTGCTTTAATTTTGAAAGTGCTTCACAGCGTCAAGTCACTTTCCTTTCCTCACCGGCTAACTGAGCTTTTGGGAGACAAAAGACAGCAGGCGATCTTTAAAACGATGTGTTTGGAAAGTTTCTATTTAAAACAGCTAGTTAATAAATTCTTGCTGTTAGAACAGTTTCTAATTATGAATCTAAGCTGAGTGAAGTCATCTTTATCACAGGATGGTGACTCATCATTATTTGATTGCAAACTTTGCAAGTGTTCCCACATCCAAAATAAAGGTAGACACAGCAACAACAATGCCTACTCAGCTTTTTTAAAGAGTAGGGTAAGTGTCACACTCAGTACTTTATGTCAGATATTATTTGCAATAATGTCGTATCAGCCTGTGTGTGTCTGCAAAATAGTGTGTTCATTTTGTCATAATGTTTAGCAAACAGACATTTGCATAAAGAAAACAAATTGTCCAGTGCCCTGTTGATAGTATTACAAACTTGAAAATAATCTGTCTATGGTACACTTGTAAAAGATTAAAAAAGCTTCTCTCGATCTGCCATTAATCACGACTAATTAAGAGTTAACTACAGACAAACTGTGATTAAACAGCCCTTATTTAAACCATATTAATTTTTTTGTGTTTTAAAGGGACTTGTTCAACGTTACATTTTTCAAATGAACAAAAAGCACTCCAGTGGCTAGCTTAAGTTGTTACTATTAGTGGTATAACAGAATATATTCATTTTTTCAAATGTCTGTACTTTTCACAATTACTAATCGTATCGAATAAAACTTGCTCTTTGACCGAAGAAAAAGTTGAGCGTTCAGGCTGGCTCTTACACGCAGGGAGCGCATGCACATACACAAAACATTCTCAGAGATGCAAGTAATAATTATTGTTATGAAATGTGACACATTCACTGATTGCTAATGTTAGTAGCTATTGCCAAATTCCTATCATTTGCTGACAACAAACAAAGCTAATGCGTGTGTCTTATGTGCAGCGTCGTTTACGTGCTCAAGCCGGAAGAGGGCGCCTTATACTGCTTACAGCACTTTGGAAAGTTAGAGCCTCTCGGCAGCCAAATACAGGGTGCAAACAGCCCCTTTAACAACATAGCGTAAACATGAGTAAATAAGTTATTGACTTACAGTTGGTGAAGTAAGTAAGTACATTTTATTTATAAAGCGCTTTTCACACATAAAATCACAAAGCACTGTACAAAACATAGGTGAAGTAAAACAACAATTCAATTTAAAACAACAGGGGCAACGTCATAAAAAGGATAAAAGTGGATTAAAAATGATAGTTAAAAGTTGCATTAACTAAAAGCTTTACTAAAAAGAGAAGTTTTCAAATGTTTCTTAAAAGTTTCAACACAGTCAAGATCACAGAGGGACTGGTGCAAATTGTTCCAGAGTCTGGGAGCTATAGCCTGGAATGCCAGGTCTCCACAGGTTTTAAAGCGAGTTTTTGGGATCCTAAGAAGACCCTGGTCTGAAGACCGAAGGCTGCGCCCTGAAGAGTAGGGGCATAGCAAGTCAGTGATGTACTGAGGGGCCCCACCATGGAACGCACAGAATGTCAGGACTAAAATCGTAAACTCAGTGTGGAATTTATCTGGAAGCCAATGAAGACTGGATAAAACGGGGGTGATATGGGTTGTTCTGGGTGCACCGGTCAAAAGTCTAGCAGCTGCATTTTGTACAGTCTGAAGTCTCTTCTGCGTTGACTTGTCGAAGAGAGTGAAAAGAGAATTGCAATAGTTATAATGTGAGACGAAATGAACGCGTGAATGATCATTTCGAGATCCAATTTTGACAACAAAGTTCTCACTTTAGAAATATTTCTGAGATGATAAAAACAGTTTTTGTTCAGTTGATGACAGTGACCCTCCAAAGACATTGACTGATCAAACACAACCCCAAGGTTTCCGAGGCTACTTTTAACAGAAAAACTCATGTTGTTACTTGGACTCTATATACTGTAAATAAGCGCTGGTCGCGGGGGGCGCTGGAGCCTATCTCAGCTACAATCGGGCGGAAGCCGGGGTACACCCTGGACAAGTCGCCACCTCATCGCAGGGCCAACACAGATAGACAGACAACATTCACACATTAGGGCAAATTTAGTGTTCGTGGTTCTTTATTATGATGAGTCCAATCAATTCATTAATTAAAGAGGAACTGCATTTTAATTGGAATTTTGCCTATCGTTCACAATGAGAGACAAGAAGGCAAATGTATTTTCTTTATTGCATTCTAACTTGTAAACAAACGTAAATACAAGTCTGCTTAAAATGGAGTCAATGGGAGATCCTCTATTCTGCCCTTAAAGCCTTTTAAATAACCATGGAAAAACCACCATCAACTCCATTTATATTTCGTGACCTGTATATTAACCAAGTATTATAGTAAGCGCTAACGCTGACAAACTATTTATAGCAGCGCCATGATCAAAAAGAGCTAACTAACTTGTTCTGCTATACTGACATCATCGGCTGGTGCACTTTCTCGCCTCATAGAGCTCATTGAAGTTTATTCTAGATCAGGGCATGTCAAACTCCTTTTAGCTCAGGGGCCACATGGAGGAAAATCTAATCCCACGTAGGCCGGAAGGGTAAAATCATGGCATAATTATTTAAAAATACAATTACGACAACTTCAGATTTTTTCTTTGTTTTACTTGGGCCCAAAATAGAACAAGCACATTCTGAAAATGTACATATCACAAATAATCCTGTTTGACAAATCACATCGTTAGTTGAAAACGCTGAGGAAAAAAATTGGTGCGGCTTCAAAAACACCATGAAGAACACAATGAATTAGCGTTAGACTTAATCTCAGTGTATCTACAAAGCAATTAAACCATCAAGGATTGAACAAAAAAACATAATAATGCATTAATAAAAACGCTTCTATGTATAAACTACCTCATTTGTCATTTCCACTGTTCACTTTCTTTACATTTTGCACAGAAGACAATCATTTTCACAGAACTGTATCAATGTGCAGTGTATCCTGCAGCATTTTAAGTGGGGTTACAAATTGTTTATTTTACTCCTGTTTGTTTTACGTTGGGTCGAGGGGGAGGAGTCGCAGCTCCGCTTTACCGTGTACCTCTTGCTTGGTATACTGGCTCGCCCCCAGTGTAAACTATTTGTTTGCCTAACAGAATAGCTAATGCGACATCCAGTGGACACATTTAGAACAGCAGTTTCTTTAATTAAAAAATGCAACTCAAATTTACACTTGGCAAACTCATCTCGCAGGCCGGATTGAACATTTTGCATCTTTGACATCCCTGTTCTAGACCATAAATAATGCCTCTCACCTTGATAGTAGAAGGATGAGGACATATTCCGACAAGTTGGTCAACTTTGGCATCCAATTTGGACCCGGAAATGGCGAAAAAGACACAAAAAAAAAAACTAGGTTCCACCTAATTTTTTCTTCATGACGATTATGAGTAATTTTTTATCTATTCTAAACGGGAATATTTCAACATTCTATCAGTCGGCATCCCAGTGAGAGCACACCTCATATATAAGTAATGTTTAATTACGTTTGTTGGATCTAATGAACTCAGCAGTGAGTAGTAGTCAGTGATGATGTCGAAGGAAAAAGCGAACGTTGCAATGCGTTTATGCAATTAATGCCTTGTCCTATGCTTAAAATGAGTGAAATGCATAAATATCACATGTTATTATCAGTGATGTACACTAAGCTTTTTCACTAGTAGCACCGGTGCTACTAAATGAAAACAATTAGTAACACAGAATTTTTTTTGTAGCAATATGAAATGTCCTGAATATCACAATTTCACTATTAACACTCAAACAAGGTACACATGTGCACTCATACATACAAACACTATGCCATCATAAGGCCTCCTGTAACACTCACACAGAGAGAACATCCCTAAACTGTCGCTAACACCAGTGTAGGCTGCACGATGTGGATCAAACCTCATATCCTGATAGTTTGGCCCATTGGCACTCAGCATCATGGGTTGGAATTGGGGGTTAAATCACCAAAATGATTCCCGAGCGTGGCCACCGCTGCTGCTCACTTCTCCCCTACTTCCCAGGGGGTGGAACAAGAGGATGGGTCAAATGCAGAGGGTAATTTCACTATCAGTGGTACTTTAACTTGAACTTTTATCAAGAAATATCAGTTGACGTAACTAAATATCTCCACCATGCCTTTATTTTATAAATTTACGCGACTGATGAGGATCCCGAATACACAAAAACAGGAACTAACAAGTAAGGCTTTGTATAATAGAATCCCAACTTAAGAGGTGTTTTGAGATAAGAAAACAGAAAAAGCCTTGGAAATATATAAGAAAAGTCAAATATAATCTCCAATCATCTTTTAAATAAACATTTAGCTATGCTCAATCTTCAGCTAACAAAAACACAAAAGAACAAAATGTGAAATAAAGTGCCCTGGTTTGAAAATACATGTTTAAATATTAGCAGCCACATGAAAATAATTGACCTTTAACATAGGTGAACATTATTATAGGACATGCACACAAAGATGTCAGCCAGGAACACCAACCTGCCAACATGATGCTGTGTGACAGGCTGTGTTCTGAAAATTACTGTTAAAAAGTCAGTAAATGAATTACTAACTTAATTACTTTAATAAATGTAATTTATTACTAGGTAAAGTAATTCATTTGTTACATAAAAAAACAAAAAACTTCAAATATCTGGCATAATGCAGTTAAGTTTCAGTGTGTGCGTGTGCCTTTTAAAAAGCGTTGCCTGTTGCCTAGTAACGTGTGACGTCAGCGGGTCCAATGCTCGGTCTGAGTCACAGGCTTGAGCTGTTTTGTTAGTTTTAGCAGTTAGCAGCAGCATTTTGTCGACTCTGACGACATCTCTTTTAATTTCTTTCACTGGTTTGTGTTACCTCTGCCTAATAAGTAGATTGATTGTGCTTCCATGGCTGTATGTTTTTATCAACAAACGTGGTATTATTTGGATGGCATGTTTACCACTTCAATCATTGATTTGTCGTTACCAGCGCACAGTGCAGTTTGTGTCAAGTTTTAAGGTGGTGAAAAAAAACCTTGTCTTTTTCTGACCAGTTCCTCCAACTAAGATCTTGTTTTCTTGCGTGTTGCAAGACTTGAAGCTCACTCACAACTCAAATACTGCCCCTCTTCCCTCTGTGCATGGCGCTGCAGTGCAGAAAGAGGGACACTCACACACACAGCTGTCAGCGTGCACAGATTGATCACTGACACCTCCGCGTCAATCAATTGTTCATTTTGGTAAATGTTATGGTTTAAGTTTATTTCAGACATATTACACAGATGGGCAAACATTTTATTTTAATTTGATCAAATTTGGATGGATTAATTTCAAGAGGAATACCGGGGCCGGTATAGCTCGGTTGGTAGAGTGGCCGTGCTAGTAACTTGAGGGTTCCAGGTTCGATCCCCGCTTACGCCATCCTAGTCACTGCCGTTGTGTCTTTGGGCAAGACACTTTACCCACCTGCTCCCAGTGCCACCCACACTGGTTTAAATGTAACTTAGATATTGGGTTTCACTATGTAAAGCGCTTTGAGTCACTAGAGAAAAAGCGCTATACAAATATAATTCACTTCACTTCACACAGGGTATCCACGGGGTCTTAAAAAGTCTCAAAAAGTCTTAAATCCAATAATTTGAATTTAAGGCCTTAAAATGTCTACAATTCTCCTAAAATCTCATAAAAGGTCTTAAAAACGATTGGAAAGGTCTTAAGAATCTATTGATGTTACTTTTATTCAAAACATGCATTAAATTCCGTCTCGCTTTGAAATGTTTCGATTTTTGAGGACGGTATAACGACTGTAGAGGTTAAAGTTAAAGTGCCAATGATTGTCACACACACACTAGGTGCGGTGATATTATTCTCAGCATTTGACTCATCCCCACAGGAGCAGTGAGCAGCAGCGGTGGCCGTGCTCGGGAATCATTTTTGGTGATTTAACCCCCAATTCCAACCCTTGATTCTGAGTGCCAAGCAAGTTTGGCAATTTTTTTTATTCTGACTTCCAAATCAATTTTGGTTCACAACAGTGAGGTTTCTGGTGTTTTTGGTTAGGTTCAGCGTTTTGTATTCCAATGTGAAAGAGCTGTGAATAAATTCATATACTTTGCAAGTAATTCCGGACCTTCAATTTTCCTTCAAGTCTTTTGTACTTTTTTTACCTGTATTGATGTGAAATGGGTCTTAAATTGTATTCATTATGGTCTTAAAAAAGTCTTACATTTGGCTTGTTGAAACCTGCAGAGACCCTGAATATGCTAATTAAAGGGTTAAATCTGTATTCGCACGTGTGCTACATTCTTTTCAATACTCGCACAACCTATTTTTAGTCGCGAATGCGATTGAATTACTCGCACGGTACAGCCCTGATTAGGAATGTGCCCATTACTACGATACATACTGTATATACAACGATGATGGAGGTGTTTGGATGGTTCTTAAGCGCGATACAGACGGAATAAAGCGACTCCCATAGGCTCCACTGTAAGCAGACTTTTGATCACATTTATTTACTAATTAGAACGCATAAAAAATAAAAACAAATGTGTGCTTGCACAAGGATTGTGAATGATAGGCAAAATTCCCAAAAAAGTGCAGTTTCCATTTAACTATCATCTGCAGACTATTTTTTGTTAAATTAGCCTCGTATAAACAAGGATTGTAATATAATGTTTACTTCATTGATCTTTTCCACACTCCCCACTGTCTGACGATGTCTGGTTTTGTCCTTTTCTGTGGCACAATGGAAACAGACTGTAATGCACTGGATGGGCAGAGAAGTCATTTGATGACAAAAGTCTACAGAATTTGTCTGGAAAACTGGAATTTAAATATCAGTTTGGAGGTCTGGTTTGTTCCCTTCTTTTTAGCTTGTTCAGCTAAAAGTTGGAAGTCCTCATGAGTAATAGATTCAAGCCTCTGTGGTGCCACTTTGCTTTCTGCACACACACACAAAAACACACAAACACACACTCACACACTGAAGATTCCCACTTATACGATGACACCATAGATAGGCGCCACTCTGTCTATAAGCGTCTCTTCTGGGTTTTGGCCTCGCAAAGATGGACATGACATTATATTACACTGACATTATTTTATGGATTCCTGGAAGCATAATGGACCTCATTTGTTTCACCAGTGACAAGTAATTCGTAATCGTGTTCAGTCAGCTTGTTAAAATAATTCATTTGTTGGCATATTTTTTTAAACATATGAACTCCAGTTAATAACTTCCTAATGGATACAATTTTGTTTTTTTCTCAAACATCAGAAAATGCATTTTTGCCGCATGCACCTGTCCTGTTAATACATTTCTGTTTTTATGTTTGTGTATTTTGTAATGCAATATAAATGCCACCTGACAGGTGAAGTCTGCTGCATTTGCATGTGTGACTACTCCCTTCTCTTGTTTGTTTCCTTTAGTTCACCTTCTCGCAATTGAGCGCTTGAATTACTTACAAAAGCAAATGTATTATTAGTTAGCTGGGACAGGGGGAATTAATTTTGAGTGTCAGCTGGCTGTTCTTAAATAATTATAATAGTCATTAAAAAGTGCACTAGCCCTATTAATTATAGTGGTAAACAGTCGGCTGTGCAGGTTGGCTGGGTCCAAAGCGCAATACTGTTTACACTACAAATGCGGTTGAGTTACACCATGTACAGTAAAATGGGCCTGACTGCCGGTAACTCTAGTCACTTACCAACAAAAGCATCATTTCCTGAAAGCTCCTCCTCTCCAACCCTCCCTCTGCCCTCCCCTCCTCTGCTTGCTCACTTGCTCACTCTCAAGCCACCTTTTTGAGCTAAGGGAAACTAGTGCACAATCACTATGACTTATCAGTCATCCTAAATACGCTAGTGCCATTGCGCAAAAGGAAGTATGTTTTCATATTGACCAGAGCCTCGCCTCCAATCGTAGGCAGATGTGTTGCGTTCAACCAAAGGAGAGGAGCTGACAAAGGGCTGGGTTCTGCAAGGTGAATAGGTGTTGACGCATATGGACCGGGCTGGTGCACTCAGGGCTTGTAGGTGAAGCCGGAGGGTGTGGATGTGTATGTGTGAGTGTCTATGTGTGTGCTCAATCCCTCCTCTGAGCAGTGTTTGGACCCATGTCTCTCATGCAGTTCTGGACTAAATTGTATTCACAGCTGGGACGGCCACTTCCCAAGGTACTTGTGCTATTTACTTGCTTTTGTTTATTAGCCTTCATGAGGGTCTCCCTAATTTGTTTTACTAAATGTGTATTGGGTTGCAGATTTGAAATGTGGAAAGGGATTTTATTCATTGTGCAGTTTCTTGACTTTGTCAAAAAAAAAAAAAATAATCCATGACTGTTTACAACTTCAAGAAGCCAATTTTGACAAAGACTAAAGTAGCTGTGTCATTGAATGACTGTAATGCAGTTTTTCCTTACCAGTTATATGTGATACACCACAATTTAGAAAATAATAAACAAAGTCAAAACTCACAGCATGCTAGCTCAGATAAAAGCGTTTTATATGATTAATGTGATCACTCTTTCCCGTCGCGGGTGATGCATAGTGCAGAGAAGAATTGGAACTGTGCGACTTTGTAGAGCAGGGGTGTCCAAACATTTTGACTTGGGGGCTGCGTTGGGCTTGTTGAGGGCCGAAAGTCGACTGCATGTAGAGTAACTATATACATTATAAATATAATGTGTGTGTATATATATATATATATATATATATATACCGTATTTTTCGGACTATAAAACGCAGTTGTTTTCATAGTTTGGCCGGGGGTGCGACTTATACTCAGGAGCGACTTATGTGTGAAATTATTAACACATTACCGTAAAATATCAAATCATATTATTTAGCTCATTCACGTAAGAGACTAGACGTATAAGATTTCATCGGATTTAGTGATTAGGAGTGACAGATTGTTTGGTAAACGTATAGCATGTTCTATATGTTATAGTTATTTGAATGACTCTTACCATAATATGTTACGTTAACATACCAGGCACGTTCTCAGTTGGTTATTTATGCGTCACATAACGTACACTTATTCAGCCTGTTGTTCACTATTCTTTATTTATTTTAAATTACCTTTCAAATGTCTATTCTTGGTGTTGGGTTTTATCAAATAAATTTCCCCAAAAAATGCGACTTATACTCCAGTGCGACTTTTTTTCCTTCTTTATTATTATTATTTTTGTATATGTTTGTACATTGTTTGATTTATTATTATTATTGTTTTTTTCCTTCTTTATTATGCATTTTCGGCCGGTGCGACTTATACTCAGGAGCGACTTATAGTCCGAAAAATACGGTGTGTATATATATATATATATATATATATATATATATATATATATATGCTGTACACCGTATTTTTCGGAGTATAAGTTGCACCTGCCGAAAATGCATAATAAAGAAGGAAAAAAACATATATAAGTCACACTGGAGCCCGGCCAAACTATGAAAAAAACTGCGACTTATAGTCCGAAAAATACGGTATGTATGTATATATATATATATATATATATATATATATATATATATATATATATACATATATATATATATATATATTAGGGTTGTACGGTATACCGGTATTAGTATAATACCGCGATACTAATGAATCATATTCGGTACTATACCGCCTCTAAAAAGTACCGGTCATTTTCCCATCACGTTTTGTAATGGATGGGTGTAATTTGGATTTTTTTTATGGTGATTGGACATTTTTTTATAATATCCACATAGTTCAGTGACCATGTCTGATTACATTTTGTATTGGTTGGATTTATTTTTATTTTTTTTGCACCATGACTAGGCAAGGTTGTTTGCATTCGGTCACTTAAATAGATGCTGCACATTCCAAACATAAAAAGTCATTGACCAGGAAAAACTCATTTTGTCCTCCAGATTGTGTCAAAATATCAGCATTTATAGCATGTTATACTTGTGAAATTAATGCAATCTCCCTGCGGGTAAGATTTCTTATTAAACTTATGAAGATGTCGGTGGGCCACATTTGGCCCGCGGGCCGTACTTTGGACACCACTGATGTAGAGACATAAATGACATGCTGTAAATAAAGCTAAAATAGAGCTATTTAGTTTAAATAAAAACACAAATGTTAGACCTGTTTGAGCTTGAGTTTGAGTTTATTTGGAACATGCATGCGTACAACATGATGCATCACAATTTCCAGTTTCTCTATTCAACATGTTCGAAAAGGAGTAGGAAAAAGCAGAGCTTATTTAATCCTATCCCTTTTCCTTTACATAGCAGTTGCTAAAACTTTTGTTCACTTCCTGTTTTCAATTTATTCACAATATGCTTCATAAGTAATAACAATAAAACATAAATAAATAATAATTGGTGAAGTAAGTTATATTTCATATGGTGAGATGAGTAAGATTATCTTGAAAATGAATGGATGGATGAAATAAATTCAGAATGTTTAACATGGTACTTCTTCTTTGTACTTTGTAAAACACTTTAAGTTTGAAGAGTTTCTTGAAGTGGATCATGTTTGTACATTGTTTGATTTATTTGCTTAATCCATTCCATAATTTAATTCCACATACTGATATACTGAAGGTCTTAAGTGTTGTACGTGCGTACAAATGTTTTAAATTAAAATTTTCTCTAAGATTATATTTCTCCTCTTTTGTTGAGAAAAATTGTTTTATATTCTTGGGTAGCAGATTATAGTTTGCTGTCTGTATAATTATAGCTGTTTGCAAATTCACTATGTGGTGGAATTGTCAGTATTTTTGATTCAATGTTTTACATGAAACATATGCAAAATACTTCTGTTGTGCTCTTTATTGTGGTAGACTTGGGAAACTAATTTCTAATGTGAGTCTTGAGGTAAAAATGCTAAAGTTGGCAAAAGGGTCTGCTGTTTTTAGATAGAGCGTCAATGAAAAACATCAAAGTAACTAGCTTTTTGTATGCATGTCATTCTGATAGAGGACCTCATAGGTAACCATTTATAACCTTAGTATGGCTTCTTGAGTGACCTGTGAAAATGTACTCTGATTGTCTTATGGTGTTTCTCTTGCGGCGTTCACAGAAATTGATCTGTTATCAGTTGAGTAAGTGTCCATAAGTGATGCTTTTGCTGAGTCGGATGTCTTCTTCAGACACACAAAAAGTGAATGACAGTAATGCCGTCTCAGGGCTCACAAGTGAGCCCAGTCTGGTTCCACACGTCACCCAGTGCTCCACTGTCATCCCCAGCCACAAACCATGACAAATAATTGCCTGTTTCACTCATTATTTTCCAGTAAAAACAAGTTCCTGATATCACGTCAGATTAAACCGTACTCCCCAGCCTCTTTGTCCTCTTATAAATTACCGGTATTTACACTGCAAAACAAATCTACCTTCAGGGAAAAAAATAGTCACTTACCTACATACCAGAATTTGGTCAAAAGTCCTTACAGGAATATACCAAAACTCTACAGTAGATGTACCTACATAATGTGAGACAAGCTGTTAAAAAGTAGTGAAATCAATTTGAACTCTGCAAGACCAGCAGAGCAGGAAGAAAAACTCTTGATTGGCAAAGGCTGCCAGTTTCCTGGTTTTAGTTAAACCTCAACCATGACCTACTATATGCTTGCAGCTTACAGGAAGTGACCAGACAACAATGGTGCTGATGAATACTTCATAAGGGTCAAATGGGTTGAGTGTAGAAAGTTGTTACTGCCGTAGTTTAGCAGTCTTAGAAATGCACTTTGTCATTCCTTCCTAGTCATACTTCCATCCATCCATTTTCTACCGCCTGTTTCTATCTGGGTGGCTAATGTACCTAAATTGTTGTCAGTTGTTTGCTATTTAAAGTAGTTAATCCCTCTAATAGTCAGTACACAAAATGCAGCACACCAGCACAAAAGTAAATTTTTTACACCAAAAATATAAATGGTTCGCATGGTTTTCCAATAGTGGTACAAATAAATATCTGTGGTTATCACAATCAGAAGTAAAACTTGCTGTTTGCACCAAATAAGATGACTGCAGTCTCGCGCAAATATTGTGTATGAATAAGTGCTGTTGGCAACATGCTCATACACAGAAGAGATCTTTGAGAATTATAGGTTTTAAAAATAGATGCTATGGTGGTTGTTATATTCCTGTTCAACCTGATGAGTGGAATCATAGGCAAGCCGTCTATCCGTGACAAACAGCAGGTTTAGTTTTAAATAGAATGCAGACTAAAAAAGAAAACCTTTTTACATTTCAAGGATGTTTAGTGTGTTTTCGCTAAGAACCAGATCAGCACTTCAATGTTACTCTGTTGAGTCAATAGGATCGCATCAAGCACCAAACATGGCAGGATGACTAGCTCTTACAGTATCTACTGTATTTAGTAGTTAAACACTGCCTTAGTATTGAATGTCTTTGACCCTGATCCTTATTTTCTTACTGGAATGACTGTCTAAAATGACACAATAACCAAAACTGCATGCGTTTTTACCTACAATATGTGGACTGACATTTTGTTATTTCATCACATTTCACAAAAGCTTGTGTTGAATGCATGTGACATATTTTATCACATTTGACATGCTAATATGACTGCCAGCTCATTGTCATGGCATTTATGAATGACTTCCTCTTTGAAAAAATGCACATCCAATTTTGCTTCTTCTTAAGAAAAAAATTTGTGTCCCTTAGTTTTTGTGCACTTGTCTTGTTTGTGGCTGATTTTCGTCCTGTATCTGTGTTGGCCCTGCGATGAGGTGGCGACTTGTCTTCCGCCCGAAGCAGCTGAGATAAGCGGTAGAAAATGGATGGATGAAAAATAAATTTGTAATATTTGTGATCTGCATTAGATTTTCCTATGTTTTTTACCATTTGACTGCTGCTTTTTGGGGAAGTCGGACTGGACTTGCAAAAAGCTAGTTGCTTTGGACAAGTTACGGGGACAGCGGTTGTCTCTGAATAGCCTAATCTCGGAAAGTTTTTATGGGGTGACGATTACTTTTGCCACATCTGCTGCTACAGGGGCAAGAAAGCAATATTGCAGAATTAGTTGTTTATTACTTTTTTCGTTGTGATACATGAAGTGTACTACTGGACTGCAACCTGCAGTCTAATCTTACTTAACTAGTTTGCATGACATCCACCAAATCCATGCAGACCTCTGCCATGGCAACACACTTTTCACAAATGTGCTTCTTAATCAGACCTCTGTGACTGCCTAAGGCGATTCAATTGCATAGTAATCAATTATGAATCAATCAAAGTTTACTTATATAGCCCTTACTCACAAATGTCTCAAAGGAATGCACAAGCCACAACGACATCCTTGGCTCAGATCCCACATCAGGGCAAGAAAAAACTCAACCCAATGGGCACAATGACAAACCTTGGAAGCGCCCACATTGCACCAGGTGACCGGTGCGATGTGTGCTGTGTGGATATGGTTAATAATGTGAGAGTCCAGTCCATAGTGGGGCCAGCAGGGGATCCTTTTGCATGTAGAAAAGTCGGGCGCTGATATTTCACTGACTGATGCATAAGGAGTGGTCCAACCAGGGTCTCGACTTCATAATATAAAATACCAGTCCATTGGGAGGCCAGCATGATAGGATGGAGCTCGACCAATTAGTCTTTTATACGTAAGTAGTAAAACCTTAAAGTCGCATCTTAACTGTGTTGTGTCATCAGCACAACACTGAAAGCTAACATCGTATTTGCGTATGATGTCACCTAGCGGCAGCATATAGATACTGAAGAGTTCAGGGCCAAGAATCGAACCCTGTGGAACTCCGCACGTTAACATACTCCGAGATCATATTGTTATGGGAGACGCACTGCATTTTGTCAGTAAGATAGGAGTTAAATCAAGAAAAGGCTAAGTCTGACATACAATATGTGTTGTGATACATTCTGGTAGAATGTTATGATTGACGTAAGTACTGAGTAACTGATGAGTAACCTGTTTGTTTAATGATGACGGCAACAAATAATGCACAAAAACATAAAAATAGCAATGAGCAAATTCAGAGCCAGGAATATCTCTTAAGCAACTAAAACAATAATATATATTAAATAATAATACATTAACGTAAAAAAAAATTAAGGCAAATTGAGCCACAATAACTTAACAGCACCATAGGCTCAGTAAGCAGAGATTACAAAGGAAAATTAACAAGTTAGCCTTTACGCAAACCATTAACTGATAGGTGTGGGCTGCACGGTGCACCTGGGAACACACTGTGCACTTCTGATTGGTGTTTCTATGCATGCGTGAGTGTGTGTGTGACTGTGCGTGTGAGTGTGAGTGCGTTAATAAATGTCCCCACACAATGTACATTTGACAGTGATTCATAGCAGAGAAGCTAACATCAGCCTACAGTGACAGCCAAAATATCTACTAACGTTACTTACCGCCACGTGCTTCCTCAAATTTAAAGTTGAGTTCATGTAAGCTTAAGCTTGTTAATCATGTGACCGCCTGGCTCTGTTTGATTGGTGAAACGGAGTCAAACGTCACCAGTGACTGCATTTGATTGGTGAAACGGAGTGAAACGTCACCAGTGACTGTATTTGATTGGTGAAACGCAGGCATGCGATAGATCCTACTTTGAAGGTCTGTCTGACTGACCAAAACAAACAAAGCGTGCTTTAACAGATCGATAAAAATCAGTAGCGAGTAGCGAGCTGAATGTAGATAAATGGAGCGGAGTAAAAGTAGCGTTTCTTCTCTATAAATATAGTCAAGTAAAAGTAAAATTATGTTGCATTAAAACTACTCTTAGAAGTACGATTTATCCCAAAAGTAAATGTAGCGCGTTACTACCCACCTCTGATCGTTAGTCATTTTTGCGAGGGCTGTCTCGGTAGAGGGATTTGCCCTGAAACTGGACTGAAAGTGTTCACAGAGATTGTTAAACACTAAGTGTTTTTTTTATCGCCAGGGGGGCGATAGATAACAGCCAGATGGAGAGGTAGCGGTGTGACAGACCTCATTGTTAGCACCTTAAATTATTTATATGTATTACTTAGGTTAGGGCTAAGGTTAAGGTTTTCATTGGATCCTATTGCAACCCCTGCACCCCTTTTAAAGGGACGGGCAATATGTGCACTCGTATAGTTAGGAGGAGATGCCTCGTTAAGCGGGGAAAAATTATCTGGTTTTAGTCAAATTTTGCTGAGACCAATGACGTCAAGTCTACTATTGTTTTCAATAACCTCATTAACTAATAACGTTTTGGGAGACAATGATCTGATGTTTAAAAAGCCCATATTATAGGTAGTGGGCTCTTTTGAGGCATTTTTGTTAATGGTATCTGGAGTACTAATATTAATAATTTTACCTCTATTTTGCGCAGTGCGCCTTAAATCATTTTCGATCACATCTAGGAATTGATATGATCTTGAGATTATTTTGTTGGTGCTTCAAGAGATTTGACACGTCATAATTTGTATGTCCACCTCTGGCACTGGCACTCCAGGAAAAAAATTATGTGAGTTATTTATTTTTCTACGAGAAATGCTATGTGTGCAGGAATTTTCCAGCTTGGCGCTGGTTAGTTCTAGCTTAACTGACTCCTCGCCCGGGCTAACAGACACTGTAATTGCCTGTGTTCGAGCTTTCTCTAGTGTAGTTAGTCAAGTGTGACTTAAAAGGTCATTTATATTTTTGTAAGCGAGATGGCGCCTTTCCGGTCAGGGTGAAGGCTGATCCATCCTCAGCAAGGCTGGTTTGCCCCAGAAAGAGGGCCAGTTATCAATAAACGTTAGTCCTTGTTCTCTACAGAAACTAACCAGCCACTTGTTAAGTGAAACTAATCTGCTATACCCCTCATCATTGCCTGTCGCATGGGGCCCAGAGACAAGTACTCGATGCCTGGACATCTTTCTAGCGAGATTACAAGTCCTAGCTATGTTCCTCTTTGCAATCTCTGATTGTCTCATCCTAGTGTCGTTGTTCGCGTAGATAGTGGTGCGATTAGCCTGTCGTACGTGTTTACTATGTCTGTTGCGAGTCAGCTCCCTAAGACTAGCTTCAATGTCAGGTGCTCCGGCTTCTGGAATACACTTTATTATGGCTGGTTTACTAAGCTGTATGTTGCGGGTGATGGAGTCCCCCTATGACTAAGGTATGGTGTCCGGTAGACTGGGGTGTAGGACTAGCGAAAGGGCTAAATCTATTATGCGTCTCAACGGGTTCACCGTGGCTTGTAGGCCGCTTAGGACTGCTACAAGCTGGGCTAGGCAGCTCGCTACAGATAACGCTAGCAAACGTGTCTGAGACTTCTAAAGTTACGAAATTACTCTGATCTGGCGGACACGGTCCTCTAGTAGGGCCACCCTATCCATGAGAACGGTGCACGAAGAGCATGGAGCCATAATCACGTTGTTTCTTTCACCTAGTCGAGTTCTTGCTGGAACCTACACATGGAGGCCATTGGTCCAGGAATATAGGTTGTTTCACTTACCAGAGTACTAGGCCAGGGTGATATCATAACCCTTACACTGCATTTTCACTGATACCGTTAAGTATTTGGTCTTTTGTGGAAAACCAGATCTAAGGTAACCATTAAGGCACAAAAGTCAGAGCTAAAATAGTGCTTATGGATGGGACGAAGAGGGTTTTAGAAGAATAGGAAGGTAAAAGACAAGAGACGTTTAGTGAAATGGTGACGTCAGTTGTGTTTCTCAACCCTGGAAAAGCAGCCAAGCTGGCAGTGTGTAGGCGGGGGAAGCCCTGAGCACTGAATGTTTTGTTTATGCTCTGTGTGGCCGAAAACTCGATACCAGACAGAGTACTTGCCTACTTGAATTTTAGTCATAGCACCATCATCCTAAAATTAGGTATCTGATTGTTTTAGTTTTAATTGGCATCTTTTTTTGATGACCTTTTTTACTGGTTCGGTATCAATAGCACATCTATGATCAGGATCAGGCAGACCACCTTTGAAGGTCGTATTGAGCCATAGCAGTACCGCTGTAAACTTTGAATGTCGGAGATGACAAGACAGGTTTTACCACATTGCTAGACAAGTATTTATCCCAGACGAGGGCTCGAGTGTTGACAAAAATCTACGGTAATTCAGTTTCTTTGTTGATGTGAGAGTATCCTACCTTCCCTGTGCTATGTTTAAAAAGCAACAATAGCTCATTGCAGGATCTTTTGCTTGGTCTTTTGACTCCGAGTACTATTTTGCTGGAATTATGTGTAATAGAGGCACATGACTTTCTGTCTCCCCGTCTTCTTCCAACTGTGTAATAGATTTTTTGTTCCCATCAAATCATTCTTTGTTTGATATTCATGTTACACCCACTCTCAACTGTTGGTTAATAGTACATCATGAAATAAAAAGGCACGTAAGTGTGTGTTCCTAAAATGGTGTGGTCGTATTGAAGTGTATTGTTTCAATCAGAATAGTCTTTTAAAAAGTCATTATTCATAATTACTTGTTACTTTACCAAAAGAGTAATTGAATTACTAACAAAATTACTCTTTAATAAATAAAGCATTAATTACTAAGGAAAGTAATTAATGCTTTGCCAAAAAAAAAACTTTAAATATTGCATATGTTTGTGTCTTTAAAAGGCAGGATTTTAGGTCAGCTGTGTTTTTTAGCTCAGCATCAGCAGTTTGCAGGCAGTCTGTTGAATCTTTCCACTGCATCGTGTTACCTCTGGTTAAAAAACAGATTGAATATGCTTCGATGGCTGTCATATTTTCTTGTCCACAAACAGGGTAGTGTAGGATGGCAAGCTTTTCACTTCAATCATTGATTTGTTCATTATTCCCTCGTTGTAGTAGTAGTAGTAGGAGGAGGAGCAGTGTGTGTATGTGTGCGTGTAGTACATGTTGTTTGCTGTGTAATGTTGCCTCCTTATATTTGATAACAAGTTAATTTTAGTCTGGTGCTAGTTGTTGCTTCATTAGTAAAAAGATATTTCCTGCGTTGAATTTGGTGTATTTTCTGACGCTGTCTTGTTGACAACCACATTAAACCTAGCCCCGTGCTGGGGCGGTCCTGCAGCGTCCTTGGGGGGCCTTACTTTGGCTCCTGCACATGTTGGGAGACAAATATACTGTACATACAAATTCACATACATACTCACATACACATTACTATTGATACATATATACAAACATACGTATATTCATTCATTAACACATACATACACGCACACATTGGTACTTACCGACATTCTCAGGTACCTACGCTCCCACTTACATACACAAATACAGTACATGCATACACAAGCACATTCACTGTACAAACATACATGTGCACATACTGTACATATACAAGCACATATGCATTCATACAGTTATGCATATAATCATGTTTCATCAAACATATATTAACGTTGTTCCCCTTAGGGAAACTGGGTAAAACACGGCACACTGACAAAGCTTAACCTATTGTTACTATAACAATCTACAAGGTTAATACAGTTTGCTTCTCTTTCTTCCCCTCCATTTATCTGCTTACTTTTGTAATTCAGGTCATCATTACATATATGTATTGTTGCATATGAAACATTTGTATTGTTGATAATTAGGGTTGGGTATCATTTGAATTCGAACAATTCCAATTCCGGTTCCGATTCTTTGTTTCGACTCCGATTCCTGGCGGTTCTCGATTCCGATTCTTTTAAGAGGCAGGGTCAAAAAAAAGTTTAGGATATTTTAAATGAGCTAGCTAACCTACAGTCTTTCTGAAGGAAATAGTCTGACATTCTCCATCAATTTTAATTCTATTAACTTTTTATGAACTTTACTATAAATTCCTCACAGGGCTGTTTTCAACTAGAATATAAATATCAAATCTATGAACTTGAATATAAATAATATAAATTATGAATACATTTTCCCAGGGGTACACTTTCCTCAAGAGAGCTTTATTTTTGAAAACCTCATGAAAACACATTTACACACACAAGTGTATGATGCTGCAGGTACTTAAAAATGTTACCGTGCTCCCACTGATGGGCTAACCTGGTGCAGAAAAGCAAATAAACAATAAGAAACAACTTGCAAAACCCAGTCCAGATTAGCAGCAGGTACAGTATAAAATCAGAGACAGTTCTTGTTTAGGAAAATGACCATATCCGCCTTCTCAGGCAGGATGCGTGAGCGTTCTGGACAGATAGTGTCTCCTGCTGTGGAAAATACACGTTCGCTGGGTGTGGAAGAAGCTTGAACGCATAAATAGGAGAAAGCGCGATCTGACAGCAAAGGATAAGTCTTTTGTTGGTTCCACCGGACCACCACCATGCAGCAGGGTCGTCAGACATAAGTATCGGTGGAACGTCCTGGTACATCTGCAGCTCTCTCTCCACTCGTTTCTTGATGGACATGGAGCTCTGTTATTTCGCGGTTATTTCATTTTTTTTTGTAAAGGAAAGCCACACTTTCGACCGCCGACGCCCGCTATCCATGCTTGAGCTTGACTGACTCGCTCGGCTATGCTAACACTTCCGGCGGTGGGCGCTTCGTTGGTGCTCAGCGGCTTCTTCTTCCGGTTTGGCGGACATATTTTTTTTTTTTTTTTTTTTTTTTTTTTTTCTGGTCGGCGGACTGGGTATCGAAAATAGGAATCGAAATTTAAACTTTTGAACGATACCGGGAGAATCGGAAAGTTAGTCCCGGTTCCAATCGATACTCGATACTCGATACCCAACCCTATTGATAATAGAGGTAATTATTTTTATAATTCATTATCAATAGTGCTATTTGTATTGGTATTTTTATTGCAATAATGTTTATTGTCATTTCTGTGTTATTAATATTTACCTCACTAACTGCTTCTTTGCTACAACTTTTACTATCATATTTGTACATATCGTATTTGCTAATGCTGTTCTGGTGTTGTTGTTGTGGCTTTTATTGTTGTTGTTGTTTTCTCTCTGTCTTACCTCCCTCTTGTCTCCCTCTGTCTTCCTTTTTTTCTCTTTCTATCCCCTCCTGCTCTGGTTCGGATGTGCTAAACATGAATATAAATCCATTTAATAAAGTCAAATACAAATAAGGCAACAAGAGAAGTATCCCACACTTATTTTGTAAAGTAAATCTGTATAGCAAATATCATCCACATCAACAATATGAGTTGCCTGAGTAGCTGGAAAGGACAAAAAAACAAAAAAACATATCGGTAACAGCTTTGTAGCGTACATAAAAATAATTAGATTACACATTACTAGTAAAAGTAACAGCGTTATTAAAGCGTTATTACGAACACTGTTTATCAGTGATGCACAATAGTCTTCAGTCATGTCTGTTTATTACTTTTGTGTTGCTCCCTATGGGTTGTAATCAAAATGCTTTGGAGGGACATACTAGTATACTTGTAATACAAATACCCTCAAAGTGTTATTGTCATTAGACAAATAGTGAATTTAGTCTATTGTCAGCTTGTACACTTTATAAAACACACAGACATGTACAGCTCCTAGAATTTCTTGTTTGGCATTGTTGGAGCTTATCATAAGATAAGCAGTGACATTGTTGATTTTATGCAACAGGCGCCTTCTCTTCACAGCTCCCAAATTGAACCGCTAATACATCATGAGTCGCACATTTTTTCATTCATTATGTGTGGCGTATTTATTTGGCACATTTATTTTTCCATTGAAGCTACTCTGCTGGTATCCTCTGTATTGAACAGATTCGTTGCAGTCATTTTCTTTGAAATATTTGCCTCTTGTCATTCATCCCACAGCATACTGACACCTTTTCTCTTAGATATGTTTTACAGCTATGATTTACAGCCTCTATGTGGTACACAGCTTGTCACATTGTGTCCATTTAATCAGAAGATTGTTTAAATTCTCTAAGAGAAAAGAGGACATGTGTTTGCATTGAGAAACAAAGGTAGAAGTGGAACATGTGAAACATTACTTCATCGAAAATCACAAGACAAATGAGAGAAAAGAGAAGCCTTGTGTGTGATTGTTCACGTCTTTCTGGGGTAATATGCATTAACAAGTTCTTTTTTGTGTAATTACTTGGTTATTTATCGGTTGCACCAACCCAGAAAATAAAAACATTTACGAGAAGCCATTTTGCAAGAAATGGTTGCAGAAACCTGGTTTGGTTTCACAAGAAAGAGACTGTTTGTGAGGCCGGATTAGCAAGGATATGTGACTTTGCTTGCAGCAGGAGCCAGATTATCATCAGAGCGGTTGGAATCCAAGCCTTATCTCTGCATGGCAGGGCCGCCGCAGTCTTAGGAATAGTAGATGAAGCAGCCCCGGGTACAGGTCTCTGCCACTGGACAAACCGCCTCTGTTCCTCTCTGCTTAGCAACTCCATTAGCATGGTGCTGAGGTCGGCCGTGTCTCGGTTAACGCAAACCTCCTGCACTTTTAGGAAAGGCTAAACATCATTTTTTAAATAGTATTTTTCTTCTCTCGCACAAATTACATTAATGAAGTTTTAAATTCAGATGTTTTTTTAAATGCACATTTTATATCAAGGCAAGTGAATTTATTTCACAATGCCAATTCACAACCGTTCAACCAAGATTGTTTGGAAAAATATGCCAAACCAAAAATTCAAAAGTTCAAACTGTAATCATGTGTAAGGATGTATATCCTTAGGATTTTATCAATAAGATGTCCTTATCTATATTCCTTATCAATACCGGTATGTGTCGGTATTCTCATCAGTACTATATACAATTGGTGTAAATAAAGATGTTAAAAAATGCTTCTTTTTTTTTACATTTGTTATTGGCACGAGAGGTTAACATGATTTAAAACCTAACAGCAAAGAAATATTTTATCAACACATGCTTTTTAAGTCTTTAACAAGTCAAATATGTTACAATGCAGTTATATCATCATCCACACAGATCCATCACTGTTTCTATTCATTATAATTCCACTCAGCTGGCAATAATATTTATGTAGGCGGAACACATAACACGGCGACTCGAGAGCTGTTAGCAGATCCCATCTTGTTTCTGTGTAACTTCATGGATTATTTTATTACTTAAATTGTTCACTTTTTAGAGTGAATTAATATTGACTAGTGGATTACTGGCTTGCTCGACACTGGACTTTGAGAAGCAAATATTGTTGTTTTGCAAACTTTTGTGTGGTATTGCGTTCTTATTTGGGATTACTTCAAGCTGTGTATCACATCCTAGGGCTGGGCGATATGGCAAATATCACAATTTTTTACATTGTTTTTAACCTGCCAGTGTTATAGTATAGTAGTAGAAGCTGTCAAGTTATCAACTTCCCAATGAAGATGTTTAATCGGTGGTTGCATCCACAACTGGCTGCAGTAGTAGCAGGTAAAGGTGTGAATTTTTGGGCACCTCACGATTCGATTATGATTACGATTCAAGAGCTACGGTTCAATTAAAAATCGATTGATGCATCTTTTATTTATGTATATTGATGCAGTTTTACATTGCTTTTCGTTTCACTAAATAAGTGTTCATCACTTCCAACTTAAAAAATAATAATTTTGAAATAAGAAACAATAAAATTAATTCCAACATTTATTAAATTACCGTATTTTCCGGACTATAAGGCACACTTAAAATCCTTTTTTCCCTCAAAACTCGATAGTGCGCCTTATAACCCGGTGCACCTACTGTAAGGAATAGGATTGGTTGAGCTTACCCACCTCGAAGCAATTTTATTTGGTACATGGTGTAATGATAAATGTGACCAGTACATGGCAGTCAAACATATGAGATAAGTGTAGGATGCACCGTTTGATGTGCTTCAACATAGGAGTATTATTATGGTGTGTGTATAAGGTAAGACATATTATCTAACGTTTTGTTTCACATTATGCAAAAGCTACTTTCTTACCTTCTAGTACCTGCTGATCTGTATTTGGGATTTGCATAAATCCTGAAAAATTGTGCGCATCCGCCTTTGTAGTCCGTGACGACACCGTTGTCGATAAGCTTCTTCTTTTTCTGTATGTTCTTGTTATGGGACTTGGACCGACCCAATCTGGAACAGGTACCTAAAAGTACCATCCATCTATCCATTTTCTACCGCTTGTCCAATACATCCCTAATCATGTGTGATGTCGAACTTTTGCTTCTTTTTTTTTTGTGATACCACCACAGACATTACCACTGATGATAAAGATGGACCATCTAATGATAACCACAGATGTGGAAGTAAAACCTGACATGCGGCATAGGGAAGGGAGTGTTCAGTACAATATGAGCCTTCACCTTTACATTAAATTAGACATCAATTACATGCACACGTTTGTTTTACCGAGCTGTGAGTAGTTATTATCATGACAGTGATATTAGGGATGGGTAGCAAATTCAGTACTTTTGTAAGTACAGACTAAATTCCGTTGATACTACGAGGTAACAATTCACAAAAAATTAAACGGTACCATTGTTTGTGACCTTTGTTGACTCAATCTCTTAAGTACTCAGAACGGACTCAGCCGGACTGCTTTTAGTTAATGTTACAATTTTTATGCCAACCCAGCAAGAAGAGGGCGTTTGACTTTTCAAAATGTGCTTGCTTGATGGTAATTTACATTGAATATGCAATATATATATATATATATATATATATATATATATATATATATATATATATATATATATATATATATATATATATATATATAATATATATATATATATATATATACTATATATATATACATGTATATGTATTTATGTGTGTGTATATATATATGTACATATGTATATGTGTGTGCATACATATACATGTATATGTATTTATGTGTGTGTATATATATATGTACATATGTATATGTGTGTGCATATATATATACATGTATTTGTATTTATGTGTGTATATATATATATATGTACATATGTATATGTGTGTGCATATATGTATATGTATATATAAATACATGCGTATGTGTGTATGTATATATATGTATATGTACAGTATATATATATATGTATATATATGTATATGTATATATATATATATATACAGTACGTATATGTATATATGTATATATACTGTATATACATACATATATGTATGTATATATATATATATATGTATATACTGTATGTATGTGTATATATATATATATATATACATACATATATATGTATATGTACATATATATATATATATATATATATATATATATATATATATATATATATATATATATATATGCACACATATATATATATATATATATATATATATATATATATATATATATATATATATATATATATATATATATATATATATATATATATATATATATATATTTATCTTTGATAAAAAACCCTCACCCGATAAACACCTTGCACCGGCCCTTGCTTGAGGTGAACAAATGGCATTGTTGAATTGAGGAAATGCTGTATACTGTTTTCCTCGATAAAATGCCTCAGTCTTGTGTGCTTATCTGTGTGTTTCCACCATGGTGCCTCAGCAGATTTAGGCCTCTGGCGACAGGGTGTCAATTTTCTTTCCTTGTTTACTCATCTGTCGCTGCCACACCAGTTTAAGAGAGGGAAGAGCAGAGCGGTGGACACCAAACTGAATGGGATAATGGACACTCATAACTGAGTTTGATAGCAAATTTATGCAAAGTGACGCCTCCAAAACATCACAAAAGTTAGAAAAAAATTTAATATATAATAATAAGACATACAACAAAATTACCACAACAAATCTGTTAGAAAAGAGAGTCAAATATTGTTATGTCGACACACATTACAGCAAGACGCACGCCACACTTCAGTGGGGCATCTGCAACCTGCCTTGTTCTGGCTCGAAGGCAAACACCACTGCCATCTATAGCCCAACCCCTGAATCACAGCTCACTCTGTCGCTACAATATCATATACAAACAAAAGAATCAAAATCAAAAATATGTATAGATGGAGGAAATCTGTACTGCCGTGGGTTTCGAAAATCCTTAAGTCACAAGCGAAAATGTGCAAGAAATTGTTATTTTGGTTCTGGTTTTGGCTATGTTGACTGCCTATGTTGAAGTCAGTTATCAAGTCTGAGGGGCATTGAGATACACAGCTTCAAGTATAATGGTTTTATGACAGTTTGAGACTGGAAAGAATTAAGTCACTTGGGGTCAAAATTAATGAATTAATAAGGGGGTTCTTTGGGGCGAAGTGGTTGTGTTTTCTTTCAAATGCAAGGCCGTTCAGCCTCTGTCACCCTTAAGTTTTAGCAGCTCTGATTAGCCCAGACTATTGGAGAGCTTTTTTTCTTCATGCCTGATCTTGCCCCTAAGAAGTGCATGTACTCACACATTTGTCGAGTGTGTGTGTGTGTGTGTGGGTGTGCTCTTTTTGAGAAACTCCACACGTCCGTTCTCTAACATCACGGCATATAAATAGACTGGCGTGTCTCCATAAACACACGGGGCAGGGTATAGCATGTGTTTGTCTGTTTACTCCATTCTCGTACCATATAGTCATGTCTTTTCATGCGTGTGAAACCTTTTCCCGTGGAGCGGTGAGTGACGGTAGCAGTCAGCTCATCTTCTATTACAATGATTAGTCAAGCATATTGTTTAAAATGAGTCAGAATTGAACCTGAAGGCTTTTATCACCAGTTCTTCCTGGTTTGGGTAGGTCACCTTCATTATCTCGACTATGCTTGAATTAAATGTAGGACACTGCTTAACTGCTATCACATAATTTAACTGCTTTGACACACATAAAACTATATCTATTCTCTTGTCAGATCCTAGTTTGCTTTCACTTTCACTTAATCTCTATCCGGCCACATCCATGTTTATAAGTCTCCCAGGAACTACTGTGTACCTGCAATGTTGGTTAAAGTGCATGGTATGCTAATGGGTTGGATGAGATTGGAATAAAAGGGCTACTGGAAGCCAGCCATGGTTGAAATGACACAGGCGCTCCCATTATGTGTACCCCTCAGCCTTGCACATATGTACGTGATTAGTCGGGCTCCTGGTTTTAAAGTCCCGAGTGAACAGTACACTTATCCTTTGTTTGGTTCTAGCAGCTTGTTATTTTTTGGTCCTACTAAGCAAATTATGATACCACCAATCATTACAGTTCCATGTTTTACAATACGGTTTGGAGAGGTTCTGGTTAGCATTTTTTTAAATGGGATGTAATTAGGGATGTAACAATAAACGGTTTTTGTTATGATCCGTTGCCCGAATCATAGTTTATTTACGTTTTGATTCACTTGTTTAAGTTCTGTTTCAGCACCCCTGTTTTGTGTCTCCTTGGTTGCTATGGTTATTCATTTTGTTACCCTGCCTCTAATTAGTGTTCGGGACGTTCACCTGTTCCTGGGCACTAATCAGAGAGCTATTTAGTCCTGCCTTTTCGCCTCACTGTCTGGTGCTTTTGTTTGCTCTCATGCAACTGTTACGTTTATTCCTTGTGTTTCTCATGCTTGGTTCTGCCTTAGTTTTTCCTGTGTTGCTATCCCGTTAGCTTCCAGTGCTATATGCATGCCGTTTCCTGTCGTTCCGTCTGCACCCTGGAAGAACAATCTGCTCATCACCATGCGACCACCACGTTACAGTTCTAATGATAACTGGTGTAAAAATTCCGACAGAGTTACTGATTTATTTTAAATGATCAAAAAACCGTGATTGATAACTACACTTTTAATGGGCTGACTGACACCAGCTCGCGAGCTGAAATGCTAACATGAAAACAAGAGACATTAACATCTTTCTCCATTAAGAAACAACATAACACAATCTAAACCTATATAAACACATTGCTGTCTGAGCAACTAAGCCAGGGGTGTCAAACTCATTTTAGCTCAGGGGCCGCATGGAGAAAAATCTGTGCACACGCGAGCTGGACTATTAAAATAATGGCATTAAAACTAAAAAATAAAGACAACTTCAGATTGTTTTCCTTGTCTTACTTTGGCCAAAAATAGAACAAACACATTCTGAAAATATTACAATAAAAATATAGAAAAAAATACCGGCAGCGGTAAAGTTTAGATCCATGAAGGAAAGAAGAAAGTGAATGAATGTTTATAACTTAATACATTTACATATGCATAAAAATGTGTTTCCTTTTGTATTATTTTTTTAAATGAATTAAGTAAAGTTTATGACAACCTTTTTCCAAAACACAAAATAGAATGTGAGATATAATACTGTGGGACCCAATTTTTATGACTTGATGGGGTCCCTGCCACCCCATTTTGAAAATTCTTAGCGCCAACACTGATGGAGTATTGGTAGCATGCAAAACAGCAGCAGGCGGCCGTGGCCTGCGGGCCGGCTCTAATACTAATATCATCCCGGGGGCCATAGATAATTCATTCGCGGTCCGGATCTGGCCCGCAGGCCTTGACTTTGACAAATAGGAACTAAGCTATTCAATTGTGCACATTGAACCTACAAGCTTTGCTTTCTTGTGATTGAAGTAGGGCTGCAACTAACGATTAATTTGATAATTGATTATTACTTCGATTAATCGATTAATAATCGGATAAAAGAGACTAACTACATTTCTATCCTTTCCAGTATTTTATTGAAAAAAAACAGCATACTGGTGCCATGTTCTTTCAACAAATAAAACAAGGAAAATGTTACAAAAATGCACACTTTTGACACCCCTGCTATAGATAATAAAAAATTAAATCTGATAAATCTATCAATAAAAAGAAGAGCCTGGCGTCGCATGCGCGTTTATCATAACTCTCTCGCTCTCTCTGTCTCTGCCTCTCCCTCACCAATGCTGCTGCGCGCACAATTTGTTTTGTTTTTAACCTTCTTAACCCTGAACGTATATTGAAAATACATGCAACCCTAACTCAAAATGCCGGACATTTGAGGCATTTAAGAAACACCGCCCGGACAGCCCCGCAAAAGAGGACATGTCTGGTGAAAAGAGGACGTATGGTCAGGACCTAGCCAGCAGCGATCGGTTTCACCGGACATGTCCTCTTTTGCTAGCATGCTAGCAGCTAACGGGCTAGGATAGACTGACCATACGTCCTCTTTTCACCGGACTTGTCCTCTTTGGCGGAGTTTCTTAAATGCCTCAAATGTCCGGCATTTTGAGTATTGTTTACACAACGTGCAGTACGCTACTTAATATGTCCGTGTGGAAACTCGTTCGGTACACCTCCGCACCGAACCGAAACCCCCGTACCGAAACGGTTCGATACAAATACACGTACCGTTACGCCCCTATTATTTTGATTATTGTTTCTCAGCTGTTTGTAATTGTTGCAGTTTATAAATAAAGGTTAAAAAATTTTTTAAAAAATTAAAATAAAAACATAGCCTCAGACTTAGACTTAGAAAATCTTTATTGTCCCCGAGGGGCAATTTGGTTTGCAGCAGTAGTCATTAAAAACAAGGTTCAACAGTAAAACGAGGTACAACAGTAAAAAAACAAGGTACAACAGTAAAAACGAGGTACAACAGTAAAACAAGGTACAAATACATAAAATACATACAACATGCAAACCATCATGAAGGCATTGAGCTAAAAACTAAAATCATTTGTAAAACAATAAAAACTAATCATTACACGTCGCTTCCCACTAAAGTGACTGCATAGCAGCTAAGCTTGTTTAAGAAGCTCATTTATAAAGGAACAGCTGAGGGAACAAAGGATCTTATGTATCTGTTGTTTTTGGCCTTTCTATTAGTAGGGGCGTACTTGCATCCTGAGGGCAAGAGTCTAAATTCTGAGAAGAGAGGGTGCTGAGGGTTGACCAGAATGGCCTTTGCCTTCTGGATGACTCTGGCCTGATAGATCTGGTTCAGGGGGTTCAAGGTAGTGCCTATGGTCTTTTGGCACACCTTGATTATACCACCCAATCTATTTTTATTTGCCACACTGAGGTTACCAAACCAGGAAGTGATGGAATAAGTTAAAATAGACCCAATACAAGATGAATAGAACATCCTCATCAGTGTCCTATCAACCTGAAAGCCCCTCAGTCTCCTCAAGAAAAACAGCCTCCGATTGGCCTTCTTACAAATACGGTCAGTGTTGGCATCAAAGGTCAATTTATTGTCTAAAATTGTGCCTAGATACTTGTAATCACGGACTATCTCAACAGCACAGCCATTAATGAGAATGGGTGCTTTGGCAGGGGGATCACGGCGAAAGTCAATGTACATCTCCTCAGATGCGCATAGCATAGATCCAACGAATCGATGGCTAAATTAATCGGCCACTATTTTTATAATCGATTTAATCGATTAGTTGTTGCAGCCCTAGATTGAAGATTACGAGACAGAGTTGTTTTTACGGTGCGTTCAAGGACTGCTGAATCGACTAGGACGAAACATCACCCGCCAGAAATAGTAACCCTTGTTACGCACTTTTCAGTAAATACATGTTAAAGTGCTACAGTATAAACCAATATTTAAAATGTTTAAAACTTTGCCATTCAAACAGATAAAATACTTAAGACTAAAACACTATTAGTTAAGCATTAGAAACACAAAACATGCAAAATAACTGTAGTGGTTTTCCAACAGTGTAACTATTTATTTTAGGTATTTAAAAAAAAGAACCTGGTATAAGTCCTTTTTGAGCACATTCAACAATACCATGCTAATAATGTTCACGATAACCGTAATATACAATTTTTAATTGTAATTAATTGTTACATCCTTGATGTAATTGCTGACAGTTGCAATAAAAGTTCACCTCCAGGCAGCTACAACCCTAAACTAACACAACCCTAAACTAACACCCTCCCCAGGATTGCTAATAATCAAATGTAAACAATCAAATGCAGATACTTTTTCTTATGCCTTCTGATCTCTCTCTCTCTCTCTCTCTCTCTCTCTCTCTCTCTCTCTCTCTCTCTCTCTATGTCCACTACTTGCTGTCCATATCCTATACCCCCCCCCTCCACTCTCCATACCCCTGATTGTAAATAATGTATATAATTCCATGTGATTATCCTGTGTGATGACTGTATTATGATGATAGTATATATCTGATAATATATATCTGTATCATGAATCAATTTAAGTGGACCCCGACTTAAACAAGTTGAAAAACGTATTCGGGTGTTACAATTTAGTGGTCAATTGTACGGAATATGTACTTCACTGTGCAACCTACTAATAAAAGTCTCAATCAAAAAAACCAGCTTTAAAACTACCATGGCATCATAACAGCGTAACACAATCCGACATCATACCATCCGAGTGCTGTTTAAAGGGGAACTGCACATTTTTTGGAATTCTACCTATCATTTACTATCTTTATGTGAGACATGCACACATAATGTATGTTATTTTTTTTTGTAATGCATTCTAACTCGTAATTAAACTCTAGCAAAAGTCTGCTAACAATGAGCCCAATAGGAGTCACTCTATTCCGCCTATAAAGCGCTCTAAAAACTACCAAAAACGACCATAAAGATTCTGTATATAAGTAATGTAGTAATATGTAATGTAGTAACAGGCACATTCATGATATCATGTAATATTTACATATTTTGGTCACTTCAAGCATACAGAATCATATTCATTTCATTGACTCATCACAAAGTTCGCTTTTCCCTTCAACAACAACTATGAGAGCCAACAAAGACTACCTTGGGACAAATGATGAGAACCTTATATTTTTTTAGCCTGAAATCAAGGAGAAGGATTTACACGTTTTAGAAGCTGAGTACTAAACAGATTAGGATTTTGTGAAACACTAAGCTCAGTGCTGAACAAGATATATAAACTATGAACTTAGTGAAACAATTAGTTACGGTACAATGTCTGCTCTCACTAGAATGCCGACTGATGGAATGTTCATATCTTCCCGTTTAGATGAAGAATTAATCTTAATCATCACGAAGGGTTAAAAAAAGGTATTTTTGTGTCTTTTTCGCAATTTCGATTTTACCAACTTCTCGGTTTATGGCTACAATCTTCAACTATACAGGTGAGAGGTATGATTTATAACCTTGATTAAACTTTTACTAGCTCAGAGGCGGCGCAGCAGCTCACCCGCTCAATATGTCAATATAGCAGCACAAGCGAGTTAGCTTTCGTGTGATTACGGCGTGGCTAAAAGTAGTTTGTCTGCAATAACGCTTTTAATAACAATATCGCTATTACTTGGTTAATATTATGGTCACCGGACGTAAAAAGAGCGTGGTTGGCGTTTTTTTTAATGTTTTTTTAACGGGCTGTATGGGCAGAATAGTGTACTCCCATTAGCTGCATTGTTAGCCACTTAGTAGTTGCCGTAGTTTACGACTTAGAATGCATACAAAAATAAAAACGTGTTCTTGTCTTGAATAGGGATTGTGAATGATTAAAAAAGTGCAGTTCTTATACAAATTGTGCCTTGCTTGGGTCCACATCATGATTGCATGGCACACGCACAACATAGCTGCCTCATAGAATGACTGTAATGTAGTAGTTCTTAAGGAAAAACACAGTTTATAATAGAGATAAATGGAAAGACTCAAAATATCATAATAAAAAATATATATAAATAATCAAAACCAATGGCATTTGTGTTCACCTGCAACTACATGGGTGTGCATTGTGAAGACGTTTTATGAATGCTGTCGCTCCTTTTGACATTGCTCCTTTTGCATGCCACCACTTTCACACAATAATAATATGTAATCAGAACTGGATCCCAAAATTCAGGGAAATTGCACTAATGCAACCGTATAGAATAGGAACAAGTGATGTGGTGAGATAAGCAAATTGTCCAAAGCATGAATGCTCTGTGTGTGAGTGCAGCCCAGCGGGGCCATGTGAAGTCCAAATGACTTAGTATGAGTATGTTGTAGAAGGTGACACTTAAAGCTTCTTTTCTTCCTTTTGCCAACAGGATCTGACCTGCATTGATGACCTCTCCACAAACTCCCTGTTCTCCTCTCCGGCCGATTCATTGTCGGAGTATGCTGATGCACCGCCCTTCATCAACACAGACACCCTTGTCACAGTACCTACACTCTGGGACGTCAGCACTAGTACCACCGTCGCCAACACACCAGCACAGAGCCAGCTGGAGGTCAGTCAGTCATTTGTCGCCCGGACACATACATATACACATACATATGCAGTATGAGCATGATATATGTATATAACGTATGCTGTTGACCACACCTATCACTCTTCTTACTGTTGTTAAGTCTACACATGCATGAGTTCATTAGGGTAAGCAGGTGTCAGACTACAATGCAGGGCTCAGGTTGTTGTACAGATATTTACTTTATGCTGTATTGACTTGGATATAAATTTTCTTTCCAAGAAAAAAAGATGGGTTGTCTTATATTTTTTGGTTGAGAGATTTAAAACAGCAGACAACTTCTCCTCAAGCAAGTCAGAGCTTTTCTTCCTGTCACTCACACACACACTTAGCCGTGACACAGAGACAGGCTGGGGAAAAGGTGCTTGAAAGGTTGTTAGCAAGTGTGCAAACAACAGAGGAGGTAACAGCTAAGAAATATGATATCTGTTATGTTAGATTGCCATCTACCACTTAGTATTTCACTTATATTGATTTAAAAAAAACATTTAAGGTTATCATATGTTTGAGTTAATATGGTACAAAAAAATAGATTTGAACTAATTTCACGGGGATTATTTGCCCCTAAAACACAAATTATTTAAAATTAATGAATTATGTTTGCAACGTTTACACAGATGCCTCGAGGGCGCCAACTTTTCAATGTATTTTATGCAGTATATCTCGCCCTCTTACAGCTTCTCGTACGTAATTATGTCATTACGTAACACGTGTACGCGCATTAGCGTTGTTGGCTAACATTAGTAATTTGGATAGCTGGCATTAACTGTCATTGAATGTATCTGCTATCATAACAACATGACTGCAAATTCTTCGTTGCTTCTCTTGGACTGCGTTTTTATGCGTGCGACCAGGTGAGTGACAGCCAATCATATTATTTGTGCCGGTAAAAACTGTTATGACAAACTTTGTAATTGTGAAAAATATAGACAATTGTCAAACAAATGTGTTCTCACTATTGGTAACATAAGCTACCTGTTTTTTATACGTTTTGATTTGAAAAATTTTACTGTCAGGAAGTTGCAAAGAGCACCTTTAATATGTGTATCAAAATATATAATGTCCCTACCTTACACACACACATTTTTATGTACATTTTTGTTGCCGCTTGCCTGTCAAGACACATTTTTTTAAAGAACATAACTTTTTCTATGATTTTCCCATATATTTGAGTTTGTCTTTATTTTATGTTTTTGTTGACAGCTGAAAGGCTCCAGCAGGTTTCAGGGCTTGGCCAGTTTGGATGATATTACTGCTATAATCAGCACCCCACCTTTAGGAGGATTCCAGGTAGCCACACCAACCTGTCCAAACTGATTTTAACATTCAAACTAACTTTTTTCTAACTGTGCGCTTCTATGGGTGGTTGATGACAATAATGTGCAGTTTCATGTCCGACACCAAGTTGGTCGTACTGACGTACTGTACTTTGAAAGTAGTGGTTTTATTGAGCACAAAATATATCATTACCAGCAGTACCAGCTGCAGCTATCTATTTTTTTAGTAATTGAGTAATACATCATACTTGCCAACCCTCCCGTTTTTAGCGGGAGAATCCCGATATTCAGCGCCTCTCCCGACAACCTCCCGACAACCTCCCGACAGAGATTTTCTCCCGACAAACTCCCGGTATTCAGCCGGAGCTGGAGGCCACGCCCCAAAAAAAAAAGTCTGCTGCAGCTGCGATTGGAGTACCAATTACAAGTACTGGAGTACCAATTGCTTGCCAGGGAAGATCTTCCCCAGGAAGCAAAGATTGACCGGTTTTGGGCCATGCTAGGGAGAGATGGAAGATTCCACACTCTCGTGCATTTGATGAAAGCACTTTTGTGCGTGCCACACAGCAATGCATCATCAGAGAGGGTGTTCAGCATGGTTAGAAAAATAGTGACAGAAAATAGAAAGAGGATGGACAATTCAACCCTTAACAAAGCATTGTACTTTCAAGTACAACAATGAGTAGATGAGTGTTGTGTGTGTGTGCGTGTATATGTGTAAATAAATGAACACTAAAATTCAAGTATTTCTTTTATTTATATAATAAAATATATATATATATATATATATATATATATATATATATATATATATATATATATATATATATATATATATATATATATACATATATATATATATATATACATATATATATATATATATACATATATATATATATGTAACGGTGTAGAAACAGACGTTCATTATGCTTGATTAAATTATGAATGAAGTGTTGCAACAGCGCCTGTTGCTGGCGAGAAGTGGTATGTACTTTACCTGCGGGAAGTGCTCAGAACTGTGACGCCTTCCAATTGATAATCCCGTGACCCAAGTGGACTCACAGTCTCACAATTTGCACTGTTTTGCAGGACACTGTAATAAAAGAAATTCATAATCCACCTGGTGCCAGTGATATGTTGAAGCGACAGCAGTGTGGAGCTGCATTTTGCCACATACAGTTGTGGACCGTCACATATACAGTATATATATATATATATATATATATATATATATATATATATATATATATATATATATATATATATATATATATATATATATATACACTACCGTTCCAAAGTTTGGGGTCACCCAAACAATTTTGTGGAATAGCCTTCATTTCTAAGAACAAGAATAGACTGTCGAGTTTCAGATGAAAGTTCTCTTTTTCTGGCCATTTTGAGCGTTTAATTGACCCCACAAATGTGATGCTCCAGAAACTCAATCTGCTCAAAGGAAGGTCAGTTTTGTAGCTTCTGTAACGAGCTAAACTGTTTTCAGATGTGTGAACATGATTGCACAAGGGTTTTCTAATCATCAATTAGCCTTCTGAGCCAATGAGCAAACACATTGTACCATTAGAACACTGGAGTGATAGTTGCTGGAAATGGGCCTCCATACACCTATGTAGATATTGCACCAAAAACCAGACATTTGCAGCTAGAATAGTCATTTACCACATTAGCAATGTATAGAGTGTATTTCTTTAAAGTTAAGACTAGTTTAAAGTTATCTTCATTGAAAAGTACAGTGCTTTTCCTTCAAAAATCAGGACATTTCAATGTGACCCCAAACTTTTGTACGGTAGTGTATATATATATATATATATATATATATATATATATATATATATATATATATATATATATATATATATAGCTAGAATTCACTGAAAGTCAAGTATTTATATATATATATATATATATATATGTATATATATATATATATATATATATATATATATATATATATATATATATATATATATATATATATATATATATATATATGAAATACTTGAGTTGGTGAATTCTTGCTGTAAATATACTCTCCTCTTAACCACGCCCCCCCGCCCCAACCACGCCCCCCCCCCCCCCCCCCCCCCCCCACCCCTGACCAAGCCCCCCCACCTCCCGATATTGGAGGTCTCAAGGTTGGCAAGTATGACATACATATATATTAGGGCAGCACGGTGTACATGGGTTAGTTCATGTGCCTCACAATACGAAGGTCCTGGGTTCGATCCCCTGGCTCGGGGTCTTTCTTTGTGGAGTTTGCATGTTCTCCCCTTGACTGCATGGGTTCTCTCCAGGTACTCCGGCTTCCTCCCACTTCCAAAGACATGCACCTGGGGATAGGTTTATTGGCAACACTAAATTGGCCCTAGTGTGTGAATGTGAGTGTCAAAACAAACACTGTCATTAATTTTCATTTGTTTATGATAATGCAACCATTTTTTTAAATTAATCACATGCGTTAACGTGTTAAGGTTGACAGCTCTAATACACATAAAAAATAAAAATAAAATATATATATATATATATATATATATATATATATATATATATATATATATATATATATATATATATATATATATATATATATATATATACAGTATATTACATATGGTCATGGTCAAAAGTTTACATACACTTGTGAAGGACATAATGTCATGGTAAATGGGTTACACTTGTATAGCGCTTTTCTACCTTCAAGGTACTCAAAGCGCTTTGACACTATTTCCACATTCACCCATTCACACACACATTCACACACTGATGGCGGGACCTGCCATGCAAGGCCTTTAACCACGACCCATCAGGAGCAAGGGTGAAGTGTGAACGGACGTGACTAGGTTGGTAGAAGGTGGGGATCGAACCAGGAACCCTCAGGTTGCTGGCACGGCCACTCTTCCAACTACGCCACGCCGGCATGGCTGTCTTGAGTTTCCAGTAATTTCTACAACTGTTTGTCACAAAAAAACATTCATGAAGTTTGGTTCTTTTATGAATTTATTATGGGTCTACTGAAAATGTGACCAAATCTGCTGGGTCAAAAGTATACATACAGCAATGTTAATATTTGGTTACATGTCCCTTGGCAAGTTTCACTGCAATAAGGTGCTTTTGATAGCCATCCACAAGCTTCTGGTTGAATTTTTGACCACTCCTCTTGACAAAGTTGGTGCAGTTCAGCTAAATCTTTTTGGTTTTCTGACACGGACTTGTTTCTTCAGCATTGTCCACATGTTCTCAATGGGGATTAAGTCAGAACTTTGGGAAGGCCAGTCCCAAACCTTAATTCTAGCCTTATTTAGCCATTCCTGAATGAATGTTTTTTGTGACCAACAAGTATGTGCTCCAATCACTCTATCACAAAAAAATAAGAGTTGTAGAAATTATTGGAAACTCAAGACAGCCATGACATTATGTTCTTTACAAGTGTATGTACCGGTACACTTTTGACCGCGACTGTATATAATCTACAGTACAGGCCAAAAGTTTGGACACTTTATTTTCATGACTATTTACAATGTAGATTGTCACTGAATGCATCAAAACTATGAATGAACACATGTGGAGTTATGTACTTAACAAAAAAAGATGAAATAACTGAAAACATGTTTCATATTCTAGTTTCTTCAAAATAGCCACCCTTTCCTCTGATTTACTGCTTTGCACACTCTTGGCATTCTCTTGATGAGTTTCAAGCACACCTGTGAAGTGAAAACCATTTCAAGTGACTACCTCTTGAAGCTCATCAGTTATTTCACCTTTTTGTGTTAAGTACATAACTCCACATGTGTTCATTCATACTTTTGATACCTTCAGTGACAATCTACAATGTAAATAGTCATGAAAATAAAGAAAACGCATTGAATGAGAAGGTGTGTCCAATCTTTTAGCCTGTACTGTATGTATACATGTATGCATATGTATGTGTGTGTACTGTGTAAATATATATATATATATATATATATATATATATATATATATATATATATATATATATATATATATATATATATATATATATATATATATATATATATGTATATATATATATATATATACATGTATATATATATATATATATACATATATATATATATATATATATATATATATATATATATATATATATATATATATATATATATATATATATATATATATATATACCTGTGTATATTTATATATATTCATATGTAAACTTTGTCATTACCATAGTCAATGAAAGCATTGCTTTGTATTACATAATACCTGCATCTGCACAGACAGTCATAATTCAGAAGTACCGGTAATACTAGAACCACACCCCGAAAGATACATTTAAAAACAGAATACTGTATTATGAGAATACAATCAACAAAAATATACACTAAGTTTATTGAGAATGGAGAATCGTGTCAAGTTTTACTTTAGTAAAAGGGATCACAACTGATCCCATTCACTCTGACATCCACATTTT